>NC_056731.1:607416253-607496253 GCF_019279795.1 Protopterus annectens | reverse complement strand
ACCATACAGAATACCCTTTTTTCCAATATGAAGACATGGCCATCAAAAGTAAGATTGCTGTCAACCTGTGTGCACAGGTCTCTGACCACTGAGTGCATACTTAGGGTGTTGCTATTGATGCAGTAGTTAGAAAGAACATTGTTCTTACTGAAAAGGATGATAATACATTTTTTGCACTGAGTTTAAGGCCATGACTTTGGTACCAATCATTTGTTTGTGTAAGATCCTCTTGTAGGATGTTGACATCATTTGCTTTGGAGAAATAGATTAAAAGCAGTAGAAGTTCCAGGACTGATCCCTGTGGAACACCACTGGTTACAGGTCTGCTGTTGGTAGTGGATTCCCTATTTGACTATATGTGTCCTATCAGTGAGCCAGTTAGTGACCCATCTAACGATATAAGGGTTGATACCTAGCTGGGTATGTTTGTCAATGGTGCCTGAGTGGGGGATAGTGTCAAAAGCCTTGGCTAAGTAGGCTGTATGCACAGATTTCCCCTCATCCAGGGCCTTGATGACTGTCTCAAAGAAGTCCACCAGGTTTAACAGGCATGATCTCCCTCTGACAAATCCAAACTGAGTAGGGTCAAATGTTTGGAGAGTACCTATATCTTTGTTGATAATGTCCATGGTGATTTACTCCATGGCCTTGCAGATAAGGCTAGTCAGGCTAATAAGTCTATAGTTCCCGGGGTCAGTGGAAGCACCAGTTTTGTGCAAGGGAATAATGGTGGCCGTTTTCAATTCAGCTGATATAAAGCCTGTGCTTAGACTATGATTGAAAAGAGTACCCAGTGGTGTTGCTAATTCTTGATGCAACCCATATAGGATGCAGCCTGGGATGTTATCAGGTCCCATAGATGCTGTGCTTTTGGCCTTAGAGAGTGTGTATATGACCTGCTCTTTAGATATACAAGGTAGGGGACAGGTGGTAGAGATTTCATGGGGTACATGTGGTGGGGACAAGGGTGTGAAGCTTTCACAGAGCCTGTCGGCCAACAAGTTAGCTATATCCACAGGGTCAGTATATGTGGTATCATTAACTAGTTTGGCACAGATCTAAACCTTTCCTTTTAGGTTACGGATGTAACTAAAGAATGCCTTATGTTTATCCTTAGTTGAGTAACCTAATTTGGATTCATAGTTTGCTTTGGAGGACTTTAAAACAAGTCTTAATTGCTTGTTTAAGCTGAAGAGGGTGTGTTTCCAGTTTAGGGCTTGCACCCTCTTACTCTAAGACAGCAATCTGCACACCAGGCAGGTTTGCTCTTCCTTGTGGAACTTGTTTTCATCCTATCAGATACAGTCAATTCAATGCAGTTATACAGGTGTTTGTATAAAGCATTGGTGTAGAACTCATCATAGTTGCCAGTTCCATCTGAGGGGAAGGTGCAGTGAAGCTATTTATACCATCCTGTAAGAGGTTATAATCTGCTTTGGAGAATTATTTTAATTTAGTTGCTGCTGGAGAGTCAGGTGTGATAGTCACCTTTGAATGAGACTGATTTGTGGTCAGATCTCACCTGGGAAGACCTCACAATAGGGGTGCTACAGTGCTCCCCCATATTAGTAAGCACCAGATCCAGGATGTTGGCACCCCTTCTGGGGGTGTCAACCAGCTGGTCCAGGGCATTGGAGTTAACAAAGATGATGAACCTCTGGGCAAGTGAATCTGAGCAGTGGATGGGTAGTTAAAGTCTCCCAAAACCATGATGTTCCAGTGTATCTTGATAGACTCAAGTAGACCCAAATAGGCAGAGGTTGTGTCCTGATTCATGGAGGGGGTCCTGTAGCTGGCAATGACTTGAATAGGTCCTACAAACAGTTAATTGCACCTGAAGTATCTCCAGGGAATCATACTGTTTAACCAATCTGGAGGTGTATTTATCTTTAATGAATATTTATACACCACCTCCTTTAGTTTTTATGCCCTCAGTTTGTGGTCTGAATGTGTGGAAGGAGATATAACCCAGTATGGCTGGGGTGCTCTCCACAGCCTTGAACAAGGTCTCTATGACTGCACAAATATCTGCATCTTCCAAGGTGAGGACTGCTTCCACTGAGTGTACATGTTAAGACTTATAGCATTTAACAGAATAACCTAGAGTTTGTTTTTAGATGGAGTTTTTATGTCAGGAATTTTGTCCTTGAGAGACTGCCTAAAAAGGCACTATGGGGGTGGTAACAGCCTTAGGCAGTAGCTGAAATCCCAGTGATGACAGATGAAGACCATCTCTGGCAAAGCATCGAGGTCTGTTGATCATGTCATCCCAGGCTGACAAATACTGGATCCACTTAGAATGATACTAGAAACTAAGTGAATTATTGAAGTCAATCATTCTTTGTTTGTAGTGAGGCATCATCATAGTTGAAGGTAGAATGCTGCTTAAGGCTAGGGACATACCAGCCTGAGACACATAATCCAAGAACTCAATCATGTCTCTCTTCATATACTCCAGAGAGGTACGTCTCAAGTCATTCACACCAACATGGATTAGGACGAAGTCATAACATTACCTGTTGTTGAGAGATTTGAGTGCATGTGTGATATGGTGGATCTTAGCACCTGACAGACAGCTGACCAAGACCTGGGAAAAAGTTCCCTTAAATGATCATTTGCTTAATTAAGCTTTCAATTAACTAAGTTCGACAAACAGTAATTTGCTGAATTAAGCTTTCAATTAACTGATATAGACCTTGTATATGTACTGACTGGTGTGTGAGAGAGCATGGATTCAAGGTTCTTAGTATAGTTGCATCTCTCACATGTTGAGTTTGTGTGGACTAGGAGTAGAGGGTTGTCGGTGAACATGAGGCAGTTGCTACACTGCCTCAGGATGTCCATGTCGACCAAGCTGGCTGGAGAAACTGTGGGAAATTGTCCATCCATAGTGTTAGGAAAATGTATATGGTCAGGAAAAGAGGTCACACTTAGGAATGGCTAGTAGGTGAGAGTTGTGTTGGTACCTCTGAGGCTAGGCTGTGTTCCACCTGACAGTAGAGCAGAGCAGCAAAAAGCTCTGGATGACCATAAGCAAAGTTTGCGTCGATAACCACCAATGGTAACCATTGCTAAGCAGCAGTCCACGATGTTGCCCTACATGCAAGCAAGTGCAAACGTGGGGCTTAAATAAAACAAGAAACTCAAACTAGCCAATAACGATGATCTATCTGAGCTCTAGTCCAATCACCCTTGATTAGACGGTACCCAGACAGCATTCTCCTCCCACAAGGGTGCAGAAGGGCCTTCTCCAACAATGAAGGCTTGAATTTGATGCTCAGAAGTTAGCAGATAGACCCAGAAACAGCAAACCTGGAACTGGGCTATGCTATAGCTGAACTAGTACAATATACAGTAAAATGTGACAAAAAACTGTTCAGACAATTCAAACAGAGGGTAGAATGCAAATGCAAATTAAAAGTGCAATATAAGAGAAAAAAATAGGCAGATATAGTTAGTTTGTCTCATGAACTCTTTGTACTTCCTTCTTTCAACATCTCCATCACTCAGTAATTAGTGCTCTTGACAAATTTCCCAAATGGTTCAATTTGTTGATTAACTGATGATTTCATAGGGTGAGCAGTACCCATGCACACACACACACACACACACACACACACACACACACACACACACACACACACACACACACACACACACACACACACACAATATATATATATATATATATATATATATATATATATATATATATATATATATATATATATATATATGGATTCTTATTACAAGAACGAAAGTTCACTACTTCGAACTTGTAATAGGAAGCCTCACTTCTGCAAAAGTTCACTTTAATGAAAGTGAACTTTTGCGTAAGTGCACTTCACCGAAAACACCGCAGCACAGTGGAGGACATAAAAAACAAGCTATGTCCTGCACGATGGTGCAATAGTCACGGACCTTAGGGTTAGGGCACGGGTTAGGATAAGGGGATAAATAGTAAAGCTATCACCTTACCCTAACCCTAAGGTTCGGGATTATCGCACCATAGTGGAGGACATTGCTATGTCCTTCACTGCTCTGCAGTCATCACTGACCTTAGGGTTAGGGCACGGGTTATGGTAAAGGGATAGCCCTATGGGCTATCCCCTTACTATGACCCGTGCCCTAACCGTAAGGTCCGTGAGTACTGCACGGAAGTTCAGTACAACACCCATTCGTTGTACTGAACTTCGCGTAAGTGCACTTTCGATTAAGTGCACTTCCGCTGCAGTGAGCATTCCATGCACTACTTTGAATTAGTGAAAATTCGATCTAGTGTATAGAACCCATATATATATATATATATATATATATATATATATATATATATATATATATATATATATATATATCTAGGACGTTTGCTCGACTGGCCGGGCAAACTTACGCGAAAGTGCTTTTCACCGAAGAAGCACTTTTGCGTAAGTATGACTGTTGCCGAGGCTGTACTATGGTTCGGGTAAGGGAAATTTCCCTTTTCTCCACTGTAGTGCGGTCTCGGAGGGAGAATATTAAAGTAGGGGTGGGGGGGCACACCCCATGGGGGTGCAGGGCAAAGCCCCGCTAAAATGTAAATGTAGTTTTTTTTTTTTTTGTCACACACTTTAACGAAAGTGCTTTTTTGATAAAAGCACTTTCGTTAAAGTGGGTAAGGGTTTTATGGATTTGGACATTTGCTCAGTCGAGCAAACGTCCTAGATATATATATATATATATATATATATATATATATATATATATATATATATATATATAGGTCCCCTTCAAAACATCTAAAACCCATAACATCTAATTTTATAACATCAAGATCAGAACATCTAAAACTCATAACATCTAAAACTCATAACATCGAATTTCATAACATCTAAAATGTATAATATGCAATAATGTATCAGCACATATGTAAATGTTATAGTTGAATCTGTTAATCTTGTGGTACCACTATGAGATGTTGCAGTTTTCATTTCTATAGTTATTCTTTATATAGTGTAGGAATTAATACTCTTTATATAGTCAACAAGAAATTAAGTGTCTTTCACTTCCTAAGGACTCTGCAACCAAAAAATTTTGTAGAATAAATGTGGAAATATAAGTTGTAGAGTCTTCCACGAACGACACCAAATCCACGATGAAACACAGGTTTATTGAAGATAAAAAGATAAGCGCTTTCGCATGCTGGACTGCATGCTTCATCAGATCTATCACAATGAATCATTCAAAGGCTTATATACAAAATGTGGATATCAGCTGATATAATTAATCAGTTAGTCAATTAAACAATATAATATCAAAACAGTTAATCAGCTGTCAGGCAGTCTTTGAGAATACATTTAAAGTGCTAGTGCAACTATGTTTAAAACATTCTATTTAAAAACTATTATATAAAACAAAATAATACATTCAGAAAAAACTTTCCATGTTACGTTTAAAACTATGTAAACATTGTGTAGCTGAAAGGCATATGAATGTATAAAACATATAGAATGCATAAAAATATATATAAAAATAATGCAAAAAGATATACAATAGATTGTGCATGACTCTCATTCAAGAAAAATATATAACATGTGCAGCAATATATGAACTGATATGTTGTAATTGTCCCTAAGCAATGAATCATAGAATATAAGGCAGAACATAGAACTGTATATTATGTTAATAAATATAAATATATGTCAAGGCAACCTTGCTTGAATATGGAGTGGGGATATATAATAAATGAATAAATAAATATACATCAAATGACAATAAAGAAAGTATAAACAGAACCAACTGGAAAATTCAAAATGTTCTGATCTATATTGATCAGTAGAACTGATAACAAAATTAGAACAATATACCTTATTGAATGGTAAAATGAATTGTGTAGTTAAATGGCCTCTAACACTGGTTTCAAGCACATGCTTATCTTTTTATCTTCAATAAACCTGTGTTTCATCGTGGATTTGGTGTGGTTCGTGGAAGACTCTACAACTTATATTTCTACATTTATTCTACAAAATTTTTTGGTTGCAGAGTCCTTAGGAAGTGAAAGACACTTAATTTCTTGTTGATCTCCTTTTGCTTAGTGTCTTTTCCTCCACACGATGGAAATGGCCAATGTAGAACTAGACTACAACCCAGAGCCGAGGGACAACGCTATACATTTGGATGAATTTATCAATTGCGAAGGTAACCCTTTATTGACTCTGAGTTTTACTGAATCAGCCAATATAAGGATTGTGAGTAATGATAATACTAACTTAATTGAGTTCAACAAACTGTTACGTGAATTTGAGAATGAACTGTACAAACTACAGCGCTTCTCCTGGCAATGCAAGTATCTAGAAGCCTGTCTTCATTTTAAAATTGTGCCGCGTGGGATGCGTGTTTTATGCATGCCCACATATGGCGAACAACATCCTGTTTTACTCAAAAAGTGGCAGGACTTGAACATCAATTTGGGCTTCCAGTATATAAATTTACTAATAGAATATTTCACAGCATTAGAGACTGAAACACGGAAACGTGTGGAACAACTATATAAAGATATCATTAACAAATATAAGACTGACTCCTGTAGCAGAAGGCTGAACAATGTGTTGACTCAAGTCCGCATATATAGTGAAAAACTACAATTAACAAAACAACGCAAGTTGTTACGCGACCATAATGATTTCTCTGCGGGTAACATTTTCGTTTGGCCCAGACCGGCAAGGAATTCTGGCAGCAATAATGAAGAACTTTATACTGGCAATGTGTCTATGCAAACCAGACAAGGCGTTCAGGCACCTCCTACGTCGATTTCCACCATAGACATTCTCAGTGCCTCTACACTCATTCATGGTGTTACTCCACCCCTGACTAGTGAAGTCATCACTACGACTCCTCTCGACACACCACCTCCGAACCAACTAGCTTTGAATATACAAAATGATGAACGGAGACTTGGTGCCATAAGCAAAAAACCTGCCAGCACCTTCAATGATGAGCAACAGTGTTTTCCTTTCCCCATCAAACAGTCCAGGTACAGTTCTATGTTCTGCCTTATATTCTATGATTCATTGCTTAGGGACAATTACAACATATCAGTTCATATATTGCTGCACATGTTATATATTTTTCTTGAATGAGAGTCATGCACAATCTATTGTATATCTTTTTGCATTATTTTTATATATATTTTTATGCATTCTATATGTTTTATACATTCATATGCCTTTCAGCTACACAATGTTTACATAGTTTTAAACGTAACATGGAAAGTTTTTTCTGAATGTATTATTTTGTTTTATATAATAGTTTTTAAATAGAATGTTTTAAACATAGTTGCACTAGCACTTTAAATGTATTCTCAAAGACTGCCTGACAGCTGATTAACTGTTTTGATATTATATTGTTTAATTGACTAACTGATTAATTATATCAGCTGATATCCACATTTTGTATATAAGCCTTTGAATGATTCATTGTGATAGATCTGATGAAGCATGCAGTCCAGCATGCGAAAGCGCTTATCTTTTTATCTTCAATAAACCTGTGTTTCATCGTGGATTTGGTGTGGTTCGTGGAAGACTCTACAACTTATATTTCCACATTTATTCTACAAAATTTTTTGGTTGCAGAGTCCTTAGGAAGTGAAAGACACTTAATTTCTTGTTGATCTCCTTTTGCTTAGTGTCTTTTCCTCCACAGGATGGAAATGGCCAATGTAGAACTAGACTACAACCCAGAGCCGAGGGACAACGCTATACATTTGGATAAATTTATCAGTTGCGAAGGTAACCCTTTATTGACTCTGAGTTTTACTGAATCAGCCAATATAAGGATTGTGAGTAATGATAATACTAACTTAATTGAGTTCAACAAACTGTTACGTGAATTTGAGAATGAACTGTACAAACTACAGCGCTTCTCTTGGCAACGCAAGCATCTAGAAGCCTGTCTTCATTTTAAAATTGTGCCGCGTGGGATGCGTGTTTTATGCATGCCCACATATGGCGAACAACATCCTGTTTTACTCAAAAAGTGGCAGGACTTGAACATCAATTTGGGCTTCCAGTATATAAATTTATTAATAGAATATTTCACACCATTAGAGACTGAAACACGGAAACGTGTGGAACAACTATATAAAGATATCATTAACAAATATAAGACTGACTCCTGTAGCAGAAGGCTGAACAATGTGTTGACTCAAGTCCGCATATATAGTGAAAAACTACAATTAACAAAACAACGCAAGTTGTTACGCGACCATAATGATTTCTCTGCGGGTAACATTTTCGTTTGGCCCAGACCGGCAAGGAATTCTGGCAGCAATAATGAAGAACTTTATACTGGCAATGTGTCTATGCAAACCAGACAAGGCGTTCAGGCACCTCCTATGTCGATTTCCACCATAGACGTTCTCAGTGCCTCTACACTCATTCATGGTGTTACTCCACCCCTGACTAGTGAAGTCATCACTACGACTCCTCTCGACACACCACCTCCGAACCAACTAGCTTTGAATATACAAAATGATGAACGGAGACTTGGTGCCATAAGCAAAAAACCTGCCAGCACCTTCAATGATGAGCAACAGTGTTTTCCTTTCCCCATCAAACAGTCCAGGTACACAAGAGGGCGTTCGCACAGCAGGGGGCCCAGGAAGAGAAAGCATTCGCAAGATCAACATGCACAAAAACAGATGGCCTGGGACTGAACAATCTGGTATTTAATCTTTCTAGTCTTACTTTATCTGAGTCTGACATTGCTTTGTTCAATAAGAGTTTGAGTTTCATACCTTCTCAACCTAGTAAATTAAGTGAAACCCTTATTGATCTACGGTTATTTGGACGTAAGATTGCTCTCAAGTTGTTTTTTAAATGCAATGATAAAAGCAATAATGGAACGTCGTTGCCTGTTATGTTTAGGAAGAAAAGTTCTTTTACGCCCGCAATGCCCTCTGTTGTAGACTGTTTCATTAGACTGTGCGAGAAAGACTTTTACTTTCATTATTCTACTAATGTTAATAAGAAAAAGTTTTACAATTTAACCAATGCTGAGTTTGTTTCATTGGCAACTTTACGGACAAACAATAACATAGTAGTGAAAGCTGCTGACAAGGGGGGTGGGGTAGTTTTATTTGATACTAGTGACTACATCAGAGCTATGGATTTATTGTTGGAAGATAAGAACACTTATAAACCAATAAGTATAGATGATGTGAATATTATTGTTACCAATATACATGATAGATTGTATGACTTATTGATGTGTATGCAAATTAGCTATGAGATGTATGAGTTTTTGTACATTGAAAATCCGCTTGTTCCCTGTCTAAAGGGACTACCCAAACTTCATAAGAACACACATCCTGTCCCCATGCGTCCCATTGTATCTGGAAAGGGATGGTCTACATCTACCATCTCAATTTTCATTGAAAAGATTTTGAGACCAGTAGTTGACAGCATAACCTTTATTCTCAAGGATACCTACCAATTACTTAATGATATACAACTGTCACAACAGGATTGGATAGGCACAGATGATATTTTATTAATTTCATTAGATGTCAAAAATCTCTTCACCTGTATACCTAATGAATATGGTATACAGGCTGTTAGAGAAATAATGGCTCATGAAACCACTTTTACAACTAATAGACAAACCCTTTTATGCCAACTTCTGGACTTGGTTTTGCATAATAACGTCTTTTTATTTAATAAAAAACATTTTCTTCAAACATGGGGTGTCGCCATGGGCACCCCATGTGCTAATACGTATGCAAACTTGGTGATGCATTTTAAGAACAACAATACATGTTCAACAATGCTTGGGGACATAGAATTAAGTTTTACAGAAGATTTGTTGATGACGTGGTAATAGTATGGGAAGGGACCTTCACTTTATTTCAGGAATTGCTAGTTTATCTAGAGTCTACCACAGATTTCCTGAGATTTACAGCTGAACATTCTAGTGTTGCTATAAATTTTTTAGATGTCACTCTTACATTTGATGACGATAAAAGACTAGTTCCATCACTTTATAGAAAACAGTGCTGGAAGAATAATATACTAAGCTATAATAGCATGCATCCTAGGTTTGTTTTCTCAGGAATTGTTAAGAGCCAGTTTGTACGTTTATCTAGGTTATGCAAAAATACTGATGTATTGATTAAAGAAGCTGATCATTTAGAGGCCTTATTTTTAGATAGAGGCTATGATGCTAACCTAGTCCGCTCTATTAAGAACAAAACTTTAGGTTTAGAAACAGGTTTTGATATCGTTGGTACATCCAGCGGTTCTAAACACAATAAAGGGACATCACCCAAAGATAATAAACTAAGCTATATAATAAAATATACAAATGATATTACAGACTTAAAGAAAATTATCAACAAACATTGGAATGTACTAACTAGTGATGACCATGTGAAACATCTGGTGGGCAACAAACCTCATTTCTTGTTTAAGAACTGTGATAATCTTAAACTAATTTTTAATTTCAATGATAATAAGACTAGCGATATTCCAAGTTTATTTCCAGATAAGAAAGGGACATACCCATGCATGAAATGCAATATGTGTAGATACATCACACACACACAAGTCTTTAATTTTCCATCTGGTTTTCTTAGGTTTGTTCCTAAGGTCTTTGCTGATTGTAATACGATGAACTTAATATATCTGGCTACTTATGATTTTTGCGATGCGTTCTACATTGGTTTAACGAAAAGAAAATTCAAAGAGAGAATATACAACCATGTCTATGACATTAGAAAAAAGAATGATCAGAATGCACTTGCCAGACACATTAACACTCACTCAGAACACACTTTCAGTTTTAGAGTATTACAAGTCATTACACCCAACATAAGACAAGGAGACAACATGAACTCCCTAGCAAGATTAGAATTAAATTGGATTTTTAGAACCAAGGCCCACATACCACCTGGCTTAAATCTCCACATTTCCTTGAAACCAGTGTTAGAGGCCATTTAACTACACAATTCATTTTACCATTCAATAAGGTATATTGTTCTAATTTTGTTATCAGTTCTACTGATCAATATAGATCAGAACATTTTGAATTTTCCAGTTGGTTCTGTTTATACTTTCTTCATTGTCATTTGATGTATATTTATTTATTCATTTATTATATAACCCCACTCCATATTCAAGCAAGGTTGCCTTGACATATATTTATATTTATTAACATAATATACAGTTCTATGTTCTGCCTTATATTCTATGATTCATTGCTTAGGGACAATTACAACATATCAGTTCATATATTGCTGCACATGTTATATATTTTTCTTGAATGAGAGTCATGCACAATCTATTGTATATCTTTTTGTATTATTTTTATATATATTTTTATGCATTCTATATGTTTTATACATTCATATGCCTTTCAGCTACACAATGTTTACATAGTTTTAAACGTAACATGGAAAGTTTTTTCTGAATGTATTATTTTGTTTTATATAATAGTTTTAAATAGAATGTTTTAAACATAGTTGCAATAGCACTTTAAATGTATTCTCAAAGACTGCCTGACAGCTGATTAACTGTTTTGATATTATATTGTTTAATTGACTAACTGATTAATTATATCAGCTGATATCCACATTTTGTATATAAGCCTTTGAATGATTCATTGTGATAGATCTGATGAAGCATGCAGTCCAGCATGCGAAAGCGCTTATCTTTTTATCTTCAATAAACCTGTGTTTCATCGTGGATTTGGTGTGGTTCGTGAAAGACTCTACAACTTATATTTCCACATTCTTTATATAGTGTTTATTTTGCCATTCTGTATGTGTTTTTTAGGTCATACAGGTAAGTGATATAGACAATCCCTGGGATTCAGCAAACTTCTGTGCAGGAATAGCCTATTCCTGCATGGAAGGGTCTACACAAGGGTAGCACGGCAGCGCTCCATACATATGCATCAAGGCGTGCTGCCGTGCTGCAATATGTACATAAATGTGTACGAGCGCAGGGGGTGTGTCTGAGAGCAGTGCTCTCACAGGATATACGACCCTGCACACCAGAATTGTCATACAGCAATGTAAAAAGAGCAAGATCGCTCTTTTCACGGAATGTAAACCCCCAACAGGAGAGATTCCCAGAGAATGTCCGGATTCCTGCCGTATAGTGTACAGCCGTGGAATAAATAAGTGGCCACTGCCAAAGTAGTGTCATATCATTAAAGAATGAAGTTAGAAAATAATGACAGAACTAAGTTTTAGACATCATACCCTTCAGATAATGCATGAAAATGCAAAACCTGTTATTCTAACAACTGTCTATGTTTGCAAGAGCAGTATTTTAAAAAGTATCGTAATGTTTGTTTTTTTTCACATCAGCAGGAAAGTTTAAGCATAGCTGTGTGGGTGTGCCCATTGGTTAGCTATGATTAGGACAGCTTAAACGGCCTAAGAAGTTAAATAGTAGTAGTGCAATAGTATAGTGGTTAGAGTGTGTGCTTTGCATGTAGTCAGTCAGGCTTCTAACCCCACTGCAGCCTGTTCTGTTTTGTATCTGAAATCACCACAAATGTAATATTTTAGTATATTTATGTAGTAAGTAACTTACATTTCCCAACCAGAACCATGTATTAGGGCCAAATGTGAGCTGTCAGTGTACTGAAGTTGTGAAACCCCCAAATAAACACAAGTGTCCCATACGTGCAGTCACACAAAATGTAATATGTCAGAGAAGCACATAGGGGGATGTTATGGAAGGTCAGCATACATATCATAAGCTATGCTAAATGATGAATGAAACCCACCATCATGATAGTGCAAAAAATGATAGGTAAATAATGCTACATTATGCTCAGCTAAGCTGTGGGATTGTAAGCATTTCTGAAACGTAAATGATAAACAGGAAGTACTGTAGCTAAGTAGATGTGTGCACCAGTAATCTGTGCTCAGCACCTGCCCTTTTAAGCACTGCCAACCTTAGCTAAGCAAGTTTGACTATAGCTTTGCTTAGCTCAGCATATTCAAAACTGTCCAATCATGGCAAAGGGTGGGAAATTGTCCACAGGTGGGAATATAGCTCATAACTGGTTGCAGCTTCCCACTGTAGGCATTATGGCAGGTGTTGGAGAGAGCATGCACTTTTGGGTGCAGCGCTAGGGCATACAGGAGTCCAAGGTCATGGTAGGACTCCTGGTAAAATAAAATAACATGAGACTGCTGTAGGACCAGTACTAGGGCTTCCAATATAAAGCAGAAGGCTGGGACTGTCTCGCCCATGATCTTACCAGTGCCACTGGTATCCCTCAAACTGGTGAGCAGGTCTGGCACCACTATGCCGACTTGAAGCAGAGGAAAAGGGAGCTCTTGGATGAGTGGGTCCAAGAAGCAAGACAGAGGGGTGATGTCCCAGTAGTGTGTAAGTATTCATAGCAATAACTGTTTACCAAAGTCCAGCCTGTGTATGTGATGGATAGGTATGCCTAAATGTTTCTCTATTTCCATCACAGCTGCAGTTGAGCAGGCTGTGACTCAGGAAGCCCATGCCAGTAGGTTGCAAGGGCTGCTTCACAAGGCTGGTGAGTAGCAATCCTGCTTGTAGTAGTCATACCAAATACATATAAATGAGTAGAATGTCACCTGGCAGTATAAAAAATGTGTATGGTATGTACTGAATAAACCAGACAATATGACAGTAATAGTCCCATATAGGTCATATTTAAATAAAACTGCAACTGCCTGGCAATAAAGTTCTAAATCCTGGACTGGTTGTGTTTACACTGGTATTGTATGGTTTCACATGTTGCATTCACCAAGATCTGATATCTGAATAGTAATGTTGTGTCAACCAGTTACCCACACTGTGCTACATAAAAATATGTCTAGGAATGTCTGTATAAAAATGTTGTAATTACAAGGTCAGATTGTACAACCAATATAGACTTAGACAGAAAACACAGAAGAAAAAGACATCAGTTTATCCATAACTCACTCTGATGAAATGTAGATTATTGTATTTTTAGCAGACATAGCCATGGTTTGAATCCCGGGAGTGGTAGTAAGCTGTATGCATAATTTTAACTAGGATTTTGGGAATATGTGTAGAAACAGTCAGGTAGTGTTAACAAACATTCCCCCCACAGGTCTTTCATGTAAGAGAACTGTTACTACCTGGCAATAAAGTTCTAAATCCTGGACTGGTTGTGTCCACTCTGGTATTGTATGGCTTGACATGTTGCATTCACCAAGATCTGATATCTGAATAGTAATGTTGTGTTAACCACTGTTACCCACACTGTGCTACATAAAAAATATGTCTAGGAATGTCTGTATAAGAATGTTGTAATTACAAGGTCAGATTGTACAATGAAGAGAGACTTAAACAGAAGACACAGAAAAAAAAAACAACAATTTCTCAATAGCTCTCTCTGATGAAACTCAAACTGCTGCATTTTAGCAGACACAGCCATGGTTCGAATCCCGGGAGTGGCAGTAAGCTGCATGCATATAATTTTAACTAGGAATCTGGGAATATGTGTAGAAACAGTCAGTTAGTGGTAACAAACATTCCCCCCAGAGGTCTACCAGGTAAGAGAAGTAGAATGTAGCTATAAGACGGTTGAAGTATACACTGTGTACAAACATACCACTGCCCAAACCAAGGCCATAGAGTATTGTAAAAATACCTGTAGAGTAATGATTAGAGCAATGATCATTAAAGTTGTGAGTACTGCAAGAATATACAAGTTATTAACTGATTAAAATGCACAAACCACCAAGAAAATCGTAGCACAAGCAGTATGCAGGCAATAAGAGCCAGTGAGCCCTGAAATAATCCAACGTGTGCTTTAAATCAAGCCAACACATCCAGTTCAGTACAGTTCAGTACAAGGATGCTTTCTTTATTCAGATAAACAAGAAGGTATAAGTGCTTTTGTTCCAAAAATTAAAGCAGGAACTTCATCAGGTACAAGGAAATTAAGGAAGTAAACTGTTTTAAATAGGAAATCTTACATGACATCACTTTCTGGATTAGTGAAAACCACTCCCAAATCTGAAACTGTCTTTTGAAATAGAAGTCTGAAACACTACACATAAGTGTGTCAGCACAAAACAGTATAAATATCAAAATATAAAAATGTAAAAATACAAATAAAAACTGATTGTTCAAATGTCAACACCCTAAACTATGTATTATAAACACAAGAATAAATATGTAAATATGTTTATATATAAAAATGCTTTTACGATGCTTTAAAAAAAAAAAAAAAAATATATATATATATATATATGGCTCAGAATCCGAATCCGACAGAAGACCAGCCTCGAATGTGATGCAAGAACGGCTCGGAATGCAGAAGAACAGAAGACCGAGTGGAGAAAAGAACCACCGCCCGATGCGACGACAACACGGAAGGCTGTGGATGACGACAGGATAGCCGGACGTTGAATAGGGGAAAGGCTGAGTGAGTATGTGGTAGTGTCTGTGGGGATAGGGCGAGGCAGGTAAGTGTGATAGGTCAAGTGTAAGGATAGGTGGGTTAAGTGAGTTGGGGTTAGTTAGGGAGGGGTTGGGTTAAGGGAAGTAGAGTTAGGGTAGAGGGCGGGGTTAGGAGTTAGGGTTGTGAGTTAGGGGGGTAGGGGGTTAGGTGAGAGGGTTAAGAGAGGGTTAAGTGTTAAAGGGTTAGGTTAGGGAGGAGTGTAGGTGTGCGGTAGTGACGGACCTTAGGGTTAGGGTAAGGTTTAGTGTGGGCTTGTAAGGATTTTATATATATATATATATATATATATATATATATATATATAGATATATATCTGTATATAAAAACATATAAATAAAATATGCATACAGTTAAAAATCCATTAGGAACAAATGAATACATTTCATGTACATATACATACAACTATAAAGTCCATTTATAAAAAACATTTTTGTACCATATCCATATCTAAAGGGAATGTTTCACCTATCAAGAGCCCTCAATTTAAGCAGACTGCTTATGGAAAGCCTGTCATTTAAGCCTGGCCAGTGGCTGGCATCTAGTCAAAATTGCCATAGCAACTCAGCTTTTTTGAGTAAATATGACCAGGCTGCCCCCCTATTGTGTCTTTTTTGGACTTCAAGTACTACAAATTTGAACTGGGGATTATTGTACTCACTAATGTGTCTAGCAAGTGCATTCACTTCACTAGCATCCCTTATATTCCTAAGGTGCTCACTGATCCTATTTTTAAGCTTATGTTCCGTCTTCCCTACATAAAAACATGGGCAACAGGAACATAAAGCACAATAGACCACTCTTTCAGTTAAACAACTACTCCTCTCAGGTATTTTTATTTTTGTTCTATTAATTTCACATCCACTGACTTCCAAAATGAAAGGGCTACATTCACATGCCCCACACTTAATAATCTGACTCTTCCTATAGATTCCATCATTATTACATTTGAAAATGTTCTTCAAGTTAGGGCCCTTCTTAAAAACACACACAGGTTTTTCTCCTAAGATTTAAAAAAAATTCTCTGTCACTACTCAACAAATTCCAATTCTTACATAGAATACCTTTAATGGTGTTTGCGTAATTTGAGAAGACAGTTGAAAAACTCGTGTGGTAATTAGTTAATTCAGACAAAGAGGAATGGTGCCCCCTATATATTTCCTGGTTATGGACAATTGTTTGGTCATTCACAGCAGTGTCCGTGACTGTTTCAGTTATGTTCAGCCCAGTCAAATTGGGATGGTCAGTATTAGGGGTGCCAAAAATTGGTGCAAAATACCCACATTGTCTTTTCTCACTAACCTCCTTCATGATGTCGTCAATTAAATTGGAGGAGGTAACCTCTTCTCAAGAACATTTCCTTCAAGTTAGGACATTCTCTGGTAAAAACCTATCCAGGTTGTCACCATGCATGCTGCATGCACAAATTGCCCCTTAATAACTGCATGTTTCTGAGAGAATGGGTGGCAGCTGTCGAAATGCAGAAAACTATTGGAATAGTTTTTTTTTCTGAAAATTTCAGCCACAAATCTCTATTGTTCCAGATCTTTCTTTAACAGAGCATCAAGATGGGAACTTTTACATGCATTAACACTATATGTGAACCTCAAAAAAGAGGTTGAGTTGTTAATATAGTTAATGTATTACATCAATACACATTGATGAAACATCATGAAGGAGGTTAGTGAGAAAAGACAATGTGGGTATTTTGCACCAATTTTGGGCACCCCTAATACTGACCATCCTGATTTGACTGGGTTGAACATAACTGAAACAGTCCCAGAGACTGTTGTGAAAGACCAAACAATTTACCATAACCAGGAAATATATAGGGGGCACCATTCCTCTGGGTATGAAGTAACTAATTATCATATGAGTTTTTCAACTGTCTTCTCAAATGACGCATACACCATTAAACATATTCTGTGTAAGAATTGGAATTTGTTGAGTAGTGACAGAGATTTTTTTTTAAATCTTAGGAGAAAAGCCTGTGTGTGTTTTGAAGAAGGGCCCTAACTTCTAGAATATTTTTGAACGTAATAATGATGGAATCTGTAGGAAGGGTTAGATGATTAAGTGTGGGGAATGTAAATTTTGTCCTTTCATTTTAGAAGTCAGTGAATGTGAAATTAAGAGAACGAAAATAAAATACCTGAGAGATGTAGTTTTTTAACTGAAAGACTGGTCTATTGTGTTTTATGTTCCTTTTTCCCATGTTTTTATGTGGAGAAGACAGAACATGAGCTCAAAAATAGGATCAGCGAGCACCTTAGGAATATAAGGGATGCTAGTGAAGTTAATGCACTTGCTAGACACATTAGTGAGTACAATAATCCCCAGTTCAAATTTGTAGCTTTTTAGTCCAAAAAAAGACATAATAGGGTGGCAGCCTGTTTATATTTACTCAAAAAAGCTGAGTTGCTATGGCAATTCTGACTTGATGCCACCCAGTGGCCAGGCTTAAATGACAGTCTTTCCATAAGCAGCCTGCTTAAATTGAGGGTTCTTGATAGGCGAAACATTCCCTTTAGATACAGACATGGTACAAAAATGTTTTTATAAATGGCCTTCATACCTGTTGTATGTATATGTACATGAAATTTATTCATTTGTTCCTAATGGATTTTTAACTGTATGTATATTTTATTTATATGTTTTGATATACATATATATTTTTAAAAGCAATTTATATATATGCACATATTTATTCTTGTGTTTATAATATATAGTTTAGGGTGTTGGCATTTGCACAATCAAGTTTTTATATGTATTTTTATATTTTTATATTTTGATATTTATACAGTTTTGTGCTGACACACTTATGTGTAGTGTTTCAGACTTCTGTTGTGTTGACTATTACTACCCTATATATGTTCTAAAAATGCAACACCATAGCACGTTAGGGAAGGCCGGTCCCAGTGGACCTACCTCTCCCACCTCATCTGGCCATGGCACCAGGCCCCAGCATGTCTGGGACCAACCCTGGGACCCCCTCATCTGCTGGTCTTGCACCACCTTCAGGGGGAACCGCCTCAGGGGATGGGGCTCATCCCCCCTTGGAGCAGGCATGGACAGGATATTGTCACCTGAAGCCAGGTCCAGGGATTGGTGCATAGCAATCTCCGAAAGGAGTTTGGAGATCTGCTATGCCAGCCTAAGGGCCATGTGGTGCAATTAGAGGTCAGCCTGCCCCTCCTGCTCAGCCCCCAGCATAGATACCTTTAGGGCTGTGAAGGTGCAGTTGTGACTGCCCATGGGTGGGGACCTCAGTCCCACTGTTTCCATTTGGGGGCTCATGGGCTTCCAATTTCCAAACACCCCCTCCCTGTCCAAGGTGTTTACCCCCCACATGTGTCATATACTGCTCCTGTAAACTGTCTTATCTGTCTTGTCTCTCTTCCTACCCAACCCACCTCCCCAAATATACCTACTATCCTTCCCCAACATCCCACTCTCACCTTAAAAAAAGGGCAATCTGTTCCCAAAAGAAAATCTCGCCCTAATAGTTAGCTGTCCATTTTGCACACATGTCCACTGGACACATGTAATCTGGTCTAATTGGCTTCACAACACATTATTGTTGTTCGCTCCCCTCTCTCAGGGGTTTGAGTGTCCATATTTACCTCTAAATTCAGTACATATGCACAGCTGTTGCTGTAGAAAAAATGGACAGCTATGGACCTTCCCTACACCCATCCTGCACATCCCTTGCTATATGTCATATTGTTTTACCCTCTTCATGCCCCCTTTTTCACCACTTTCCTATCACCCCTTTATTCTTTTCTTTTTAAGAAATTAGTGTGGGGGTAAGTGGGAGTAAGCAGTAGTAAGAGGGACTAAGCCTGTTTGTACAGTGCTAAGCGAGGCCTACACAGATTAAGCACATTTAAAGGCTAGCTGTCTGTAGGAATATTTATACGGAAGTTAGGATTGCTTACCACTGCACAAACCTATGCAAACCCACTTATAACTGCTTAAAAGTGCCTTAATCACTCTGTATCTAACAGCCTTTTATCTGCCCAGCAACAAAATAATCTACCCGTGCAAGCCTTGAACCCAGGACCCTTTACCCCATAGCCACAGCAAGTTACCACTAAGCCACCTGAGCTATAAAGTGCTGTGACGATTTCTCCAACATATCATGCAGAACAGTCAATCTAAAAAGGGAGTGTACAATGTGGAAGCACTAAATATTCAAATGCTACATACACACACACAAAAGAGAGTATATATAGACAGTGCATAGGATATCAAACAGGCATCATTCCCACAGGTGCCACCTTCTCAAATGGCCAGAGTCTCTGATTCTTTCCTAGAATTGAGAATTATTGCATTAGAACATATACCCACACTCAATGCAAAGAACATAACACCACACCTTTTGCATAAATATAAATGTTTATTTGTGTACAATTTATGTTGTGTATGATATTTCTTACAGCATGTAGGTGTTTGAAATACAAAATAACTGATTAATGCAACTATCAAAGTAAACATATGATACAGTAATCCACAAAATATAAGATACTCTGCTGTCTTGGTCAAAGCCTTCAAGTATTACAACAGTAATAACTCCCACATGCCTTGAAGATAAAACTCAATCAACACTTAAGTACATATTTAGTTCAGCAGCCTCCAATTACACTCTGTAGTTAATCCCCTAGGGGTAAAAGTAGCAAATATTAGAATGTAAATGGATCCTTTACATAACAATGCTTAACTTCAAACTGTACTATCACACTGACAAACAGAACTGTGTGCAAAACAGTAAGCTCTAACCCACCACTGCCCCCATGGTGAAATGTATGAAAATGTACAGCCATATACCTTTATGTTTCTGAATAGTAATATCCCTCACATGTTCTAACAGCCTAGGTTGATTACATTTAATACCCTATCCCTCACATGTTCTAACAGCCTTACTCCTCCCCCATAAAATATCTTACAAGGGCATATAACAGCATTCTCTATACATTGACATCTTGGCTGTACAGGGTCACACATGTCCAGCTGTACCCTCATATATATATAGCCTCTACATCACAATATGTGTGGGAGTCCACACCATCACTGGAATGATAGTAGGAATGTAAGCGCTAAATAATGATAGACCATATACAAGTGGAGGACAGAGGCCAAAACACAGGGCCATAGTTGAAATATTGCTGTAATACACTGTGAAAGTTGCTGGTGTTACAGGACTGGTTGCAACATACCCTTTCTGAGGAATATGATGTCAGAAACACAAATGGATGTTGCCATGTACTGATAGCAAGCAACAGAGACAATGCCACTGATTTGTCAAGGACAACACCTGTATGTGGAACAGACAAAACATAGCCCAACCTCTGGCCATCATGTGAATAGCCCCACAGTTGAGAGCTATGCAAACAGACTGTATTCCATGCAAAACTAGCATGTACACACAAACCCCGTAAAAGTAGCAGTATTCAAAGCATATAATAGCAATACTCGCACTCTGTCCCTAGGTCTGGAACCTTATAAAAATGTAGTTGGCCCGTGTCCACAAGTCTTGTAAGAGGTATTCCTACCTGCTGTCTGTAACACTGCTGCCCCCACACATGAAGGATGTCTTCCATACAGGCAAGGTAAAGGGACAAATGCCCACATGATGTAGTCATTTGTAGTACTGGGTTGCTATGACTTTGGCTATTGGAAGAACTACATAGCTGCCTGCATGCAATTAGCAACTGTTTGATACCAACTTGTGCAGAGACCATCACCTGATCAGAACCATTACCTAGAAAAGCCATGCTGTAACATATTCAAAACAGCTTGATCCCTGTAGTGGAGAGAAAGCGAGAGAGAGAGAGGAAAAAAAGTATAATGTGGTATAATGTTGGTAACAAAGATTACGAATGGCTGCAGTGCATGCTGTTGAGTGCCATATGTCATGCATGTGGACTGTTGGGTAATGTGAGGTCTATGTAATACCTATGTGCCACCTCACCTGTAAGTGTGTGTGTGTGTGTGTGTGTGTGTGTGTGTGTGTGTGTGTGTGTGTGTGTGTGTGTGTGTGCGTGTGTGTGTGTCTGTAGAAGTAAACCATAATGTACAGGTCTTAATTTACATTTCTTGTCTGCCCCTCACAGGTGGCGAGGTGGGTCAGGGTCTCTCCTGCAGGCAAACTGATGTTAGTGTCCATACAGACTCTGACAATGATGATAGGCATAGTAAGGGACAGGCAGTGTTGTCAGGGGCTGAATTTGTTCTACAGGTTGGCATCCCATTTTTATCCACTCCATTCCCACACACAGTCACAATGACCACACATACCCCATCACCAGTGGCCATAGATGAGGGACAGTTGGTGGGTGGTGGCATGGGGTAGGAAAATGTGGTGACTATGGCAAGTTTGTCTGTACACAGCAGCCATAGCTGGATAACCGGCAAGGTCCCACACAGGCAGATGCACAGGGGTGCTTGTCGGAGGGCTGCTGGCCATCATATCCCTGGCAAAAGTGCTACAGCAGGTGTCACCAGATGCATGTTTTGGGCCATCATGGAGGCACAGGCACATATGGAATGTTACACCAGAGATAGTCTGAGGTTCCAGAGGACTACACCTCCTGCTGTACATGACTACATCCGTGATCATGCAGATGCCCACCGTTATTTTGCAGAGGTCATGGATAGATGGTTGGGTGAGATGGTGGGAATCCTCAACTGTGTGGTGTCTGTGGTAGAGCATGTGGTAGGAGTAGGGCATTGGCCACATGGATGTAGGTCAGCAACACCAACAGGTGGGGTCTACGTGGACATGCAACATCTCACGGCCACTCCTGTAGTGGCAGTACCAGCACCAGCACTGCAGAGGGGGTGCTGTTCACACCACAATGCAGCAGGCCACATGCATGTGGTTCTGGCCGGTCCCAAGAAGGACATGGATCCAGTGAACAATTGTAATCATCAGGGTAGAGTACCATATCTTTGCCTCTGCCTGGTGGTGCCTGTGCAACCCCTGGCAGCACAGTTCTCATGTCCGTGGCTGGACACGGTGAACTGTACATCCTGCCATGTACAGTCTGCAGCTGTCCAACATACCCCTGTATAGGGTAGCCACATGGCAGAACTGTGTGCATACATACACACACACATCACCAACACAGGTAGGGCACCTCCATACCTACGCACACTTCACATCTGCACAGGCCATTTAATAGAGAAACCCCTGACCCACACACATGATGTCAACCAAATGGCTCAGCCTAGGCCTCTGGCAAACCCACACCACAGCCTGTGCATATGATGATACCTGTGCCATATGCCTGTCACCCATACCATCGATGCAAGGACATGCTAACATGGCTCTGATGCACAGGCTGAATGTACTAAAGTTTAGCAATGTACTGCTGTTTAACATCTTGTCAGCTGGAATATTTAATGCTTACATGTCAAGGTGTGTAGCTGTCCAGCCATGATGCATTATAGCTGTTATTAACACTGACTGATTGTGGTCTCCATAATGTAGTCTGTTTGTGTTCTAGGTGTCTGTGTGTCAGGAGAATGTTGGTCTGCTCTCCTTTCCTACAAGGAGTGTGGCACTGTGGTAACACATTGACTGTGTCATATCCCAGGTACAGCTGAACACAAGTAACAGGTCTGTATAACAGTTATTGCATGTGCCACATGGCTGATAGGTCTGAGAGGTGTATACAGGTGAGTGCATGGTGGCAGATGTAAGCAGATCTTCTACAGTGGACAATGGTAAGTGTACTTGGTAGCACACACCAAATGTTTGTGAATACAAACACACACAGGCTTTTGTGTTGATGCAAAAGACAGAGAATACTGTTCACATGGATATACTTAATTTTGCAGAGAACTCATTTTGGCTTATGTAAGTCCACCAAGACCAAATTGTGAAAACATCACATCAGTAAAAAATGAGTCCGCCAGATTTAATGTCAGTGAAAATGGTACTAGCAGGGTATATGTCATTTTCCCCAATGTAGCACAATCCTGAAGGTGGCATACATAGGTGTACTGGTGTGGGGGGCACAGCCCCACACTATGGAGGGTATGGGGTGATGTAGAACCACACATAGTTTAATTAACAACTACTTAACCTCTTAACATAAACTGTGCAGTATAACAGCACAGTAAGCAGGGGGATACACACAACGATAACCCCAATGTGGGTGGCTGTGCCCACAACAACCACACCCAACTATATATACCAACTCCAGTAATGATGTACAGATGTACAGTGGGGAAGAGGGCATTTACACATCCATTACTAGTTTTGATGGAATGCATTTCCACAGGATGATTGCTTTGAAATGTTACCTTTTGCCAGTTAGTTCACGGACAACTGATCTCCTGGGAAATATATTTTCTGCAAACTGAAGTAGATCTCTTCACATACACACACTTACTTGGCAACACTGAAATTAGAACCACTATCTAGGTACTTCTTGCTACTAATGTGTTTGGCCTTAATTGCACACACTACAGAGTTTGTAGGGTGAGGTGTGCCCCGAGCTTCCTGTAAAGTGAACAACAGCACCAGGCCTTGTACAGTCTTGCAATGGGGGATGTACTGGGTGTTAATGGACAATACATAGTATAACATACTGTCATATACACATTGACAAACACATACAGTCATAGACACATTTGACAGACCTGGGTTTAGCAGTGCTGACTACCTTGTCAGTGAGTCCATACTGTTACAGAGTTCTTGCACACAGCATATGCACCATTGGGCTGAAGAATGAAATCAGTTACCTGTATAATTGATGGTGAGACTGGTCCTCATACAGTGGACCTTGGGACATGGACAGGGGGTACCATGGTGTAAAGACAGTATACCCAGCGCCCCCACCCCACATTGGATATTGTACCCACTGAAACCCATGATAATGCTCCAACATACCCGCAACCACACATTTACCAGAACTGCAATACAAAACCTTATCTATCTAATTATTGCTACTACAGGGATATGCATTTATTGTGCACACCACAGGGATAGTAGGGTGAGGGTTTTGTCATGGCTGTCCTAATGTCAGCAACATCACCATTTCTTATAATATATGGCAAGGTTTAGTGTATTTGGAGAATGTGGCCTCAGAATGCTGTTTCCTACTAATATGCGCGCGCACACACACACACACACACACACACACACACACACACACACACACACACACACTCACATTTGCCAAGACTCAGAGGGTAACCCACGCCTATCTACCCATTTGTAGAACAGTGTTATGCTGGTACTGCAAGCTCCAGGTAGCCCATAGGGTGTAGAGTGTCAATTTAATCTGAATTACAGCAGCAGCCCTTTATAAGTATAGCGATGGGGGGTGTACTGGATGAGAAGACCCTCAGAGTATTTTCAACTACAATGAATATAAGTAAAGCATACAACAATGAAGTAGATGTACACCAGGTAGAATTTAATCCTGGTACCTCGGCTTTTCGCCTTCAAGGGATATTTTCTTACAAACCAACAGCATCTTAAATAGTATGCATAATTAATTAATTAAATTCAATAAATTAATAAATTAATTCATATAATTACCATATACATAATCACCACAAGCCTTTTGTCCAATACAAGTCAGCATTTAAAATGACAGTGCAACCAAAAACTCATTTTGAATGATATAATAAAAGGCAGAAAAACTATGTCAAAACAAATATTACTAAAAATTCATGGATACTTCCTGATTTAATCCCCCTGGATGTAAAGTACCATAATTGAGAATAAATTAAGTTTCCAAATAATTAAACCTTGAATGAAATTTGTCCCTCGGAACCTCAACTCTGGCCAGAATACCAAAACTAAAGAAGAGCCATCCCCCTGATGCACAGATGAAAAATGATTAGCAACTGGACTCTCCCTTTTGTTGTTCTTGATATCCAAAAGATGTTCTCTAATTCTTATTCTGCTTATTCTGGCCAGTCTTTTTTGTTTACCACAGGGAAAGGCCTTTTGGAGCATTTTGTAACATTTTTTGAGGAACTTAATTTGAATCAATATGGGTTAAAATTAAAAAGTTAAAATTCAGTTTCCTGGCAGAGAAGAAAAATATTATTTTTTTGGACTTGTGTCTCTTTGGGGACAGGAAGGTTCTGTATAAACCATTTTGAAAACCAACGGCAGTAAACAGTTTTTTGAATGCCTCAAGTATGCATCCCTTACATTTGATTGAGGCACTACCCTATGGGGAATTTAAACAAATTTGGACCAAGACTTTCGAGGAACATCTTAAGGAAACTTTTTTAGATTATGTGGAACATAGATTACTTACTAGTGGGTATTCAAAAGAAAATTTGGAAGCAGCTAGAAATCAGGTTTACCAGAGTACTCTTATATCTGATGTAGAAAAGAGGGCTTTTTCCTCTGGAAGAATCAAAGAAAATATTTTCTATGTTATGAAATATAGTGTTTTTTTCTGAGAAAGTTGTACGTATTGTTATACAACTTTGGCCCATTATTTGTTCTGATGAATTTTTGGGTAGTATTTTCCCTGGTAGCGTAATTTTTTCCTATGGAAGATTTTTTAATCTTAAGGAATTACTGAATAGACCGACTTTGCAAGCGGTGTCGAGTTTCAGAGAAGGGGCCTTTCCCTGTGGTAATTGTCATCTTTGTTCTAGAAGTAAAAATCTTTCAGGCACCATCATTAATGTTAGGATATATCATACAATGGGGAGATTTTAATTGCAAATCCTGTGGGATGGTTTATATACTGGGATGTGGCTGTGAGAGTGTAAGGTGGTACATAGGGCAAACAAAAAGGATGGCCAGAATAAGAATTAAAGAACATCTTTTGGATATCAGGAACAACAAAAGGGAGAGTCCAGTTGCTAATCATTTTTCATCTGTAAATCGGGGGGATGGCTTTTCTTTATTTGTTAGTATTCTGGCCAGAGTTGAGGCACCAAGGGACAAATTTCATTTAAGGCTTAATTATTTGGAAACTTCATTTATTCTCAATTATGGTACTTTACATCCAAGGGGATTAAATCAGGAAGCGTCCATGAATTTTTAGTAATATTTGTCCTGACAATTTTTCTGCTTTTTATTATATAATTCATAATAAGTCATTTTAAATGCTGGCTTGTGTTGGACAAAGGGCTTGTGGTGATTATCTATATGGTAATTATATGTATTAATTTATTGATTTATTGAATTTAATTAATTAATTATGCGTACTGTTTAAGATGCTGTTGGTTTTGTAAGAAAATATCCCTTGAAGGCAAAAAGCTGAGGTACCAGGATTAAATTCTACCTGGTGTACATCTACTTCACCGTTGTGTGTTTTATTTAAATTCATTGTCCATTACTTATTTTCAACTACAAGTTTACAAACACACAAACACTGTTATACTCAGTAATGCATTCAGACACATTTGTCAGTACTGAGGACCGTAGGTGCAGGTGTTCCTAGGTGTGTACCAGGCTAATGTCCATGGAGAGATGAGAAGAGTAGGTCATGTGAGTACATTGGCATCATGCCACCAGACATTTTTCAGCAGGCCATCTATCAAGTAATGCCACTTGAGTGATCCCCAGAGTGACAGTTACATTCAACATCCACTCATCTGGCTTTCTCTTGAAGAGGCCCAGTGAGGTTCTCCAATTGATATGTATGCAAAATATATTGCATAGCATGGCCAGTGTCTAGATTAGGGACCTGTACCCAAACATGTTCTGTTGACTGTGGTAGTCTAGTTGAGGTATCCTTGACATGTGGTGCATACAGAGTGGGGTTTCCTAGCTGTGGCATTCATAACACAGCTGGGCAGACATGTCAGTGTCAGTCAATTAGAGATTGCCTGTAAGCAGACAAAATGAATACCTGACATCTGCACATCTGTACAGAGGGCAGACAGAAAGTAGATAACCAACAGGTTATGCATTAGGATGAATGTTGTGAAAGATAGACGTCTGAAACAGATAGGTATGCCATTACTGCATGACAGCAGTCCTCAATGACATGTCCTAAAAACATAGTAGTCTACAGTTAATATCATCATATTAGATCATTATCCAATAGGAGATACATAAACACATACAGCTCAAACACCAAGAACACAATAGTCAGCACTCAGAGCCCAGCTTTGTATGCAGGGGTGTATGGTTCCACTATTACAATCTGCAATCAACTCTTACTTGGAAAGGCACTGTTAAAAGTAGTCACGTAATGAGTCAATACATGCACGTGTGACTGCATATGACTTAGGATACTACCCATGTATGTAACACATACAAAGAGAAAAGATTGTGGCACTACCCATGTATACTCGGGTGTTCCATGCAGTATACTCACACCCCTTGCTACTGTAATGACAGCACATAGAAGCATATTATGTACATGGAATTAAATACACTTATTAAAGATGTCATTACCCTGCTATTTGATCAGACTGGAATGTGATCACTGGTTACTAGGGTTGGGCTATGCTTAGCTGGTTTAAGCACTGATTAAATGTAAATGCTATGCAGATTTGCGCACTGGTAAGCAAAGCCTACACGGAGTAAGCACATATCCATTTAACTGTATGTTAGCAGTGCTTATCATGCAAACCCACGCAAACCCGCTTAAAGCCACTTTAAAGCATCGTAATCACCCTGTCTCCATCAGCTCTTGTTCTGCCCAGCAAAAAAATGAATAGCCCATGCAAGTCTTGAACACAAGATGCTGTACATTATAGTCACAGCACTTAACCACTAACCCATTAGAGGTGCAAGAATGCCTGTTATTTCTCAAATATATAATTCAGTGCATGTACTGAATAGTAGTGAATAACTGCTATGACTACTACAATTTTTCACTACTTGTTAGTGGAAATAGTGTGGTATCAGTCATGTGTTCATATCTAAATATACACATATCAAATAGATATGGTAAGATACATCTGAGAATGAATATACAATTCTCATGTTCACACATAAAAAGGATATATATATATATATATATATATATATATATATATATATATATATATATATATATAGATGTATAAAACATGTATATATGTATATATGTATATATATATATATATATATATATATATATATATATATATATATATATATAAAACATGTATATAGGTGTATATCTATATATATATATATATATATATATACACACACACACACACACACACACACACACACACACACACACACACACATATACACACACACACACACACACACACACACACACACACACACACACACACACACATACATATATATATATACATATGGGTCTATATGACTACACCGACATGTCATAAGAACAACACTCACTAGTTCGACACGAAATCATTGACCACGCATATTATCGACATTTCAGATATGCGATGTTTACTTGTCCGACAATAAAATAGAATGCCTAAGCAGTAAATGACAACGTTGTTAAGGTAAATTGCACAGAATCACGAAACACCCTACTCGTGTGAACACAGAAACAAGTGCTAAC
Source organism: Protopterus annectens (assembly GCF_019279795.1). NCBI lineage: Eukaryota > Metazoa > Chordata > Ceratodontiformes > Protopteridae > Protopterus > Protopterus annectens. The sequence goes on along the minus strand of NC_056731.1, from coordinate 607,467,322 downwards.
ATGAGTCCTGCAAGGGGGAAGTAAAGGATATGATATTGCGGATTTTAGTATGGGTAGATTTTGATGCTTTTGACTTGAGATCCTGCATTTTTTGGTGGACTAATGCTTGGACTTCGTTTACTTGTCCGACAATAAAACAGAATGCCTAAGCAGTAAATGACAACGTTGTTAAGGTAAATTGTACAGAATCACGAAACACCCTACTCGTGTGGACACAGAAACAAGTGCTAACATGAGTCCTGCAAGGGGGAAGTAAAGGATATGATATTGCGGATTTTAGTATGGGTAGATTTTGATGCTTTTGACTTGAGATCCTGCATTTTTTGGTGGACTAATGCTTGGACTTTTGATAATAAGCCTATATATATATATATATATATATATATATATATATATATATATATATATATATATATATATATATATTTATGGGTCTATAGCACTTTGAAGTGGTAATTCTGCATTTTGCATACGATCACTTTAGTCTTTGCATTATATGACGGATCGACAATATTCAGAAAGGGTACAATATACTGGTGTGTTGTTTTGTTTTTGATGTCGTGTTGTCGGGCAAGTGAATGTCGGTGATTTCAAACTTCGCTATTATGAGTTGTCGGTGATTTTGAGTCGCACAAGTGGATGTTGATGATATGACATGTCGATGTAGTCATATAGACCCATACATATATATATATATATATATATATATATATATATATATATATATATATAAAAACATATGCCCATAACATGTAGTGGAGTCATATCTCAGCACCATAACTCTCAACCTCTTAGTGCTAGGGAACGTACTGTACATATTGTAGTTATAAATGTAGAATGTTGCTACAGTAACAGGGGTTGCATCAACACACATGTTGTGAAGGAAGGCTCTCCTGAACCTGACATGTATGCCATCAGTTACTGACAGACATCATAAACTCATCATAGTGAAGTAACACACAAATCACAGTAATGATCCTGTGGAATACAGCAGATATATGAGGAATAAACGTGGACAGTCTGAAACAATCTGGTCAGTTGAGAGGTATACACAGAACACCTTAGTGCAAAAAATGTGGACCAAGCCTGACAAAGGGGATGTTTAAAGCCATGTAAATGGGGATATATCACAAATACTGAAGTAGATATGCTCACACAGTTGATGCAATCACACCCTCCTGTCTGTCCTAACATATAATAACTGAAGAAGTACAGGTCCCAAGGCCGCATACTTCCCACAAGTCAGTGACATGCATCTTTACAGCATCCCACTGCTTTGTCAGTAATAGACAATACATATGGTGGCCAGGCAACAGTACATCTGACAAATATCTGGTCATAACATCACACTAGGGTATATACACTGAGCTGGTAGGCATGTCACCAAGCACTTGTCTAAGCTACAGGCAGTCTGCCACAACACTATCCCTATTTTCCTATGGGGGAATACAAATGTAATTGCAAATATAGCAGGCACTACAGGCATGTAACAGCACAGAGTAACATACACCAGTGTGAAAGTACATACCCACAACCAACCTCAACACAGTCACAGTCACATAATGGTAAGCCTAATTAATAGTACAGTATATGGACTGTGTGAACAAAACCCATCATCATATTTGCCACTCACACACTAACCCTACATATACTGGCCCAATTTACAGTGTAGTCTGATCCCTGACTGTGGCATGGGACATGTCTCAGTCTGGTCCTGCAAACATATAAGCTGATTGGGTACCAGAAACTGGAGCAGCATGCAAAGTCAGGTAGAATAGGACCAAGAACACTGACATCTACCCCAGTCTGTACACAAGCCAAATATATTCACAATACACTGCTACACAATACTGGCACTCTGTCAACAATCACAATTAATACACAGACCTCACTATTGTACAGACTACAACAGAATGTCCAGGTTTTGTTCTCAAATATAAGGCCTCCTATACATAACATGTCTGGCAGTCTGATAACTGGTTTAATATTAGGAATGATGTCAGTAAATAATGAGATACTGTACATATCCACTTCTTACTGCATGACATATGGGCAAAGGGTGACAGACTTGTGGGACAGAGGCACAAATACAGGGCCACTATTGACATATTGCTGTTATAAACTGAGAAAACTGCTGGCATAACAGGGTTTGTTGTGACTTGTTCTTCTGAGGGCTATGAAGTCAGTAACACACATGGATGTTGCCACTTGCTGACTGTAATCATCAGAGTATGCTACTGCATTTATAAATACAGACAATGTGTGAGTAACACACCAAATCTAAGACTCTAAACTTTTACCAGTCTGCAGATAGCCCTACATGTGAAAGTTTTCTCAACCACATAACACTGTCATGCCAGACTTTACATCATGCAGGACAGCCATATCCACACAAACCCTATTAAACCAACATTACTTCATATGTAGAACAGTAATAAATTCTGTTCCCATGTCTGGAACATCCCCCTCCAGTTTGTTGTCCTGCCTCCACAGTGTTTGTTGTAAGAGGTATTTCCAACTACCCTCTGTGATGCTGTTTTTCAGATACCCACATGAGGTCCTGCTCACAGTGAAGGAAAAGGGCCAACACTCACATGAAGTGCTTAGTTATAGGAGAGTGTTTCCATGCAATTGGCTATAGGAATGATACCACAGTTGTTACATGTACAATTAGTAAGTGGGGGACTCTAATTCATGCACAGTTCATCAGATGATCATGAGCATTACCTTCAAAAGTCAAGCTGCTGCCTATGCAGAACAGATGTATTTTTTCACATCTACCAGAAGAGAGAGAAAGAGAGAAAGGAAGAAAAACAGAAAGAGAGAAAGATCCAAGTGTGTTTTTGTATGATCCGTGAGTGGAGAGTGGTCTCTGAGTACTATAAAGGTTGCCTATATTGTTCACTAATCCATACTGTCACATAGTTATTGCACATGGCAGTAGACAATTATGGCTGTGGATTGCCTACACCAACCTCTACGGTGTTTGCAACTGTTGGCCTTGTAATGTGGACATTGGGACATATAGGTCCTCAATATAATAATGTAACAAAACCCACACCACAATGGAACATGTTATTACACAATCACACAGGATACTGATGACAGACACACACACTTGCCACTACTGAGTTTCAAACCCCTATCTAGTTATGTATTGCTACTATAGTCTTGCGCATTTATCGCAAATGCCACACAGCTTATATGTTAAAGAATTATCCAAAGGTATCTTTGAAGGTGAGTGACATCAGCAGCAGTGCTAAAGGAGGGGTAAGGGGAGAGTAGTAAGTGAAAATGTCCACAAAATCAGGTGTCATGAAAGGCACACACACTCTCTCACACAAACACACACAGATTCACAGATGCCATGTCTGGGATTCAAACTCCTACCTAACTAGTATGGTATACTATGGTATTACGCAGTTATCACATGTGCCACAGAGCTTATATGTTGGAGAGCTGTCCAAAGGTATCTTTGAAGGTGGGTGACATCAGCAGCAGTGCTAATGGAGGGGTAAGGGGAGAGTAGTAAGTGTGAATGTCCACAAAATCAAGTGTCATTAAAGACACACACACTCTCTTTCACAAACACACAGATTTACACTTGCCATGTCTGGATTAGAACTCCTACCTAACTAGTACTCTACACTATGGTATTATGCAGTTATTGCAAGCACCACTGGGCTTATATGGTAGAGAGCTGTCCAATGGTATCTTTGAAGGTGAATGTCATCAACAGCAGGCTAAAGGAGAAGTAAGGGTAGAGTAGTAAGTGTGAATATCCATAAAATCAGATGTCAACAAAAACACACACATACTCACTCTCACACAAACACACACAGTTTCACAATTCTTATGTCTGGGATTAGAACTTCTACCTGACTAGTATGCTACACCACAATATTATGCCCTTATTGCAAGTGCCATGGAGCTTATAGAGCAGAGACTTCCCAAAGTGTTATTTTAAGGTGACTGACACTAGCAAGAGTGTTAACATGGGCCGTGTGTCTGAATGGACCATAAATTCCTCTGGAAACCACACGCACACAATGAGTAACACACAACTTTACATTTGATAGGACTGAGTTTACAAATGTTACATGAATACTTATTTGTACTACCGTGTTACACAGTTATCACAAACAACCACAGGCACTATAGGGCTGAGGGCTACCAAAAGGAATATCTACAGTGATTGGCATAAGCACATCATGTGATATAGGCCAATTGGATGTGTAGTGGGTGTGACAGGCCTCATAGTAGAATTTTCTCTGTCACTGTCTGTCTCTCTCTCTTCCCCACATCTCTGTGTGTGTATGTTTGACATATTATAGTCTGTTGGCCTTAGATATGTGTGAATATTCCTGTACAATGTGTATGTAAAGCATAACTGGTGTACAGTTTGGTGTGTGTGTGTGTGTGTGTGTGTGTGTGTGTGTGTGTGTGTGTGTGTGTGTGTGTGTGTGTGTGTGTGTGTGCGCACAGACATCTGCAGATGACAGATATGTATAGTCCACTGTGTTGTCAGACATGGCCTTCATTTCTCTAAGTGTATGAGCATGCCCAGTATGGCCTTCTGTATTGAGTGTGTGAAACCATTCCAGGTAGGGTTGTACTCCAGTCCAGGGTTTGGTGTTCTACACCTACAGCTAGCAACCTGTTTCTGTAGGATATCTATAGATAGGTTGACAATATGGAGTCACATTGGGCGACAGTTAAGAGGATGCTGTAACTATTGCTGTCTGTGCTGCTTGTGTTACATGGTTGGTGTTAGCAGAGATATTCAGACATATGTACTGTTTTACACTGTGATGTATTATGTCATCAACTACTGACAGATATAATTATTTGCTCACAGTTATTTACCGGGAAATACAAGATGAATGAAACTGAGTCCAGTATTGTGGGCTGCAGCCTACACATTCTTCCACACTCATGCCATTCTGGAGGAGTAGCTACAGACACTTGCTGATGGGTCTGTGTAAATGGTTCAGCACCTTGGTAGTATGGTGGCTAAGGATCCCCTTCTTGTATATATATTGACTTAATAGAATGGCCATATCTTGCTGTGTCCATACCTCTCAGCTATACAGATTCACACAGGTTACCCAGAGGCATGGCTCATATATCTGGTCAGTTCTCCTTCACTTTGTGATTTATGAGCAGGTTTGTCGCTACCCATTAATGTGTTTGTAGGCAGTGGTGGTAAGGGCACACATCAGGGTTTCAGACTTCACACACTCCATGACATCCATGCTTCTACACCCCTCCTCTGTTATTCTATCCTCTTCATAACATTATGCCAATGATATCTGAGAAGTATTCCTGTAGTTGGCCCTTCATCCCAGTGGTATTTATGGATTGGTCTACAGTTCTTGCAGTAGAACATGGGAGGCATGCTACTGGGATTTGTCAACATGGCCTTGCATTTGTGTTCTGTTGAGTGTGTTAGGTTGTTAGGACCCCATGAGATAACATACATTGGTACTACAGGTGAGGCACAGGCCTTTGACAGAAGACTGTAGGCCATTTGGTAGTGATGCAGGCCATCTGTAGCAGGCCAGTGCATTCTGTCATTCCTACATTCCCAGGCTGTGAGCCAGTGTATTCCCCTGTTGTGACAGGGTAAGTGTGCAAGGTGTTAATGGCAATACTTCCTGTCCATATTGATCCATTTGTCTGGATGCAGGCAGGGTGCTGCTTACAGCTCGGGACACACCTGCATAGGACCCCTCTTCAGTATGCTGCATTCTGTGGGTATTCCCATACAGAAGTGGAGTCATACTGTACTCATTCCCAACAGTGAGGATATGACCTGTGCTAAACCTGTGGCTGATGATGGGGTGAGCTGAGTGCATGTGTGGTATGGCAGCTACTTTCAGCTGACTCACAAATATACCTGGGACATTCCACTTATGTTGCCTTGTGCAGGGACATAGGCAGTCTCTCATTACTTCATAACTGTGCCTTTTGTGGTCTGCCAGTGATTGGCCAGACTACGCCAGTATTCCATAGTACACAGACAACTAATTTGCTGCTAACCTGTATGTACAATTCCAAAGTTGTGTGCAGTTGACAGTTACATTTTATGCACTCTCTCTAGGGTACTTCCGCCTGTGTACTGTTCATGTATGGGGTCACAATCATGTCATGTTCATCTTTCAGATGGTGACAGATATTGACAACTGGACAGTGAGTTTGGACGACTGCTGACATGGGTATTGCAGAGAAGCATTGTGGTTGGCACTGCAGTTGTTAGAACATGGCCCTGTCAATCACAGTACTGCTCATAGACCACCTAGACACAACCCTCCATCCTACATGCTGACCACTTCCAGAAAATATTGAACACACAACAACCAAACACACAGACCCCTGCATATTGTACACATGCAATAATCTATCCTGTAGATTGGGCCAGCTCGGGTAATCTGTGCTCCACTGATATTACTCCTCACTCTTACATGTTACTGCATTACTACATAGGATTATGGGGGGCACACCTAATAACTTTAAACATTTGCTATGACTGTACTGGTATTTCAGGTACTCTGTTGGCTTCCATTTCATATTGTATTCTGACCTATCATGCACACTGGAGGCATATCAGTAGAGTACAGATGTTAGGTTTTATTGACCTACATTTCAGTTTCAGACTTCTTACCCTTCAGAACTTACATGCAACTGCCAGACCTGTTGTAGTCTGTCTGTGTAGGTCTGGAGGGGGGGCTGTTCACCATTGCCATCAATTGGAGGCCTAAGCACAGCCTTTATTTATGGTTATCTACACCTGTCTGCTGGCTAAGGCTGGTGGTGGGTATATGAGACTCACTGACATGCATGTGTGTGTCCTATGGATACACAGTTATTTGGGCCATCAATGTACTGCGTTGGGATTTGTCACCTTGCCTAGTACTGCCTAGTGTGTTGACACCAGTATTTGTTATGGATTTCATGCAGCCCATACAGATGTCCACTATCTGCTGCCATCCCATTCAGCCACCCGATTCCCTTGCATGCTCATGTCTATGCCATAGATACAACTATCAAAACATAGTACTCCATTCAGTAATTGATAGGAAGGTTTACTTACCTTGTGGCTGGGCCAGCAATGAGGACGGTGCTGGAGGGCTGAATATGTCAGATGTACATAGTACACTCCTTATACATGGTAAAGCACAGGTAGTGTCATGTTTGGCATCCCTTTTACTGTATGTGCGAGTCAGAGAGAGGTGTCATTCTCTGGGTACCTACCATGTGAGTGTATGTGCTATGCGTTGCCTCTTTGCCAAGGCCTGGGCATACTGGGCATGCCTCCTTCTGCCTACATGGGCAGGCTCAAGTAGTTCCTCCTCTGAGTCACTCTGTGCCTGTGATGGCCTTTGCAATGGTGGGGGGCTGTATGGCCTTGCCCCATGCTGTTCCTGCTGCAGCTGTTTCCACATATATTTATTATACTTATTTATTTATGAATATATATATATTTTATTATATATCCCCTCTTTTTATTACTTAAATATTTAAACATTAACTCTATTACATTTTTTACATGATGACCAATATTATCACAATTCATCATAGTTCCTATATAAAAGGGTATTTACACTGATTACTATTTCGATAGACCATAATATAAATTATATAGCTAATAAAAATAAAATTAAAAATAAAAATAGCCTTATGAATTTAAATTTAATATTATTATTATTATTATTATTATTTTGTCACTGTTTTAATATTTATTATATTTATTATACGTACATACATACATTTCTTAATTCACATTTTCAATCACATATCATGTTTAGTTCTGGACATTCACTGGTATTTATTTATTTATTTATTATTGCTGCTAATTTTTCCAGTTGTTGCTTATTTTTGATTGCTGTTTTTTATTGCTGCTACTTTTTTATTGCTGCTATTCTTTCTTCATTGCTGCTATTATTCTCTTTATTGCTGCTATTTTCTTCTATTGCTGCTAATTTTTATTGCTCATTTTCTTACAGTTATTAATTTTTAATGTCATTATTGTTTTTAACTTATGCACATCATATTGTTACCAATTGGTTTATATATGTAAACATCATAAAAAGCTGGATATGTTGCATATTACATTTTTGCTGGTTTTCATTAATAATTAAAAGTTCGTTATATCTGAATAATTATAGATAGATTCACAGTTGTTTAATATATTTTTTAATATATTTTTACGATACTTGTTCATTATCTGATGAAATAATTATAATGAAACATACTGAATGATATCATGATATAAAAACCACGTTCATTTCATTTTTGTTTGTTTTTCGTTTCACATATGGTTATGTTTTGGCTTTACTGCTTTAAATAATGAGCACTATAAATAGTATAATTGATTAATTATTGTTTAATTGGATGAATTAATGATTTTAGTAATTAACTTTTTTGTATATATAGAAAATGTCTTTACTGTGATGTTATATTCATCTGAAGAAGCGTGCAGTCTGTGGACACGCGAAAGCGCTCATTTTTGGTTAATAAAGGTTCGTTTCTACTCATCGTGGTGTTAACCTGCTCTTTTTACTCTACTATTTGTTGGATTCTGGCTGCTGGTTAACTTTGAGAGAGAGGTTGGTTACTTTTTCGTACTGATTATATTGTGTAGCATGGCACATACTATGAACATCTGTGTACATGTAGCTGGAGAGTACTGCAAGGCTCCACCAGATATGTCCAGGTAGCGGAACCATGACTTGAGCATCAAAAACACACACTCTATTTTGATTCTGGTTTGTGCGTGTGCCTCATTATGGAGTTCTTGTTCAGGTGTGTGTCCAATTCTGAGGGGTGTCATCAGCCACAGCTCCAGTGCATAGCCAGCATCCCCCACTAGGTGGCCATATGGGATGTCCCCACTGGCAAATGACTGGTACAGCTGTGTTATATGCCAGATGTGGGAATCGTGATAGCTTCCAGGGCTGCCAGCACACACACACATTCAAGATAATGCCCTGGGCATTGCACATGACCTGGCAGTTGATGGAGGGGAAGTCCTTGCAGTTTATGTAGACCCTACCCTGCTCACCAGGTGGTGCTTTGATGTGTATGTCTGTGCAGTCTATAGCACCCACTTCCTCAGGATATTCTGCTATTTGGTGGAAGAGATGCATATTGCTGGTCAACACCTCGCAGATGTTGAGGAAATATATGTGCTCACTGGCATGTGCTGACATGGCAACCAGGAACTGGTGGATTACCCTGGATGCTGATGCCTGTGAGATCCCTGTGATATCCCCAGTTGGCCTTTGGAAGGTACCTGTGGCTAGTATTCTTAGCCTACACATACCTTGGTATCCACTGGGATGGGTTCCACTCTGTTGATTCTATGTGTGAGGCGGGGCCGGCACAACTCAACAATTTGCTGTAGTATGTCCCTGCCCACCCTATAGTGCTCCACTATCTCCAGTTCATGTAGCCCTTGGTAGGTTATCCTAGGTCTGTACACTCTTCTCCTCCTCCTCACTGTGGGATGGTCATCAGCATTCACATCCTCACCACCCTCAGCGTCTTGCACATATTGATGTATAAGAGCAACAGCAGCCCCTAACATTTTGTTAGTTTTGTCAGGTACAGCTTCCCCATCTGTGTACACCTGTGGTGCAGAGTTTGTGTGAAAAACCAGACTGAAAGGTGTTTGCATAGTTTATAGTAGTGTGATGGGTTGCTGCCTGTGTAATTGGCTGATTCTAATACATTTCACCTGCCAGCTATGCTAGTTCTCCTTGATTGCCTTCCTACTGCTGTTTTCCCTTCACATGGCCTTCCTGTTTAAGCCCCAAAGCATGCCACCCATACCCAGTACTCAGACGTGAACAGTGCTGCTATTTCCTGGGTTTTTTTTTGTTTTTTTTTTTAAATCCGGTGTGTGGCGCACACACACATTTAGGCAATTTAAACACTGCTAGGCAGCCTCAGTCACTCCTCCTTCCTTAGCTTTGCTTAGCTAAGGACAAACACAGGCCACAGAGCTCCAATAAGCTTACAGCATGCATGACACACCCCCTTATGAGGTCATCCACCTCTTATACAATGGTGTTGATGCACCTACACAGTTCGGTACAAGCTAACACTGAGAGAAAATCTGTGATTCAGTATCATTCCCCTCATTTACATAAACCAGAATGCTAATTCATGGTTACCACACTCACACTGCACCTTCCTCCTTAGAAACCACAATTCCCTGATATTGTTGTCTTGTGCATGCCATTGACTATTATGGCAAAATGCTGATCTGGGTATAAAAGCTTATTTCCCCCTTTTTCTCTTATTTTCATGGTGATCCCGTTTGCGCACCACTGCCCTACTCTTAGAGATCGGCCAAAAAAAACCCATGAACTTGTTTTTTTATAAAATTGCAACTATTTTTCATGCCAATGGCCATATATTTGGCCATTGGCATGCCTACTACATTGAATATCTGCATTCTTTCGCGCTGTCGTGCCTCCGTTTTATAATTTGCAGAAATGTATTCGGTTAGCAACTGAATACATTTCTATAAGCACAAAATAAACCTGTAACTGCTGAAGGTGCACTGTTACAGAAAACAAAATACAAAGAGAAAAGCAATGACACCACCGCAGATGACTGGCAAACTTGTTAAAATCCAACAAAAAAGAAGATGAACACAAATCTTTTACTGAAAACTTGAGACATAAAACGTGACAAGACAAAAATAAAATCCCTTTCATACGATAAGCTCTTTCAGAAATACCTTCTTCAGATCATAAAGGGAAACAGGAACAACATGCTTTCAAAAGATATGTACAAGCAATCGGCTTCAGTTTGTTCTGCCAAAGAGCCATTCGGAAAACCACCAATTAACAAGCTTGAAGAGAAGTACTTATTTGCATAAACCAATCATCAGTCAGAGTATCACAAGCCAATCACAGACAGGTATCATCCTTGAGCCCCAATCAGAAAACTTGCCAATCAGAACACTTAAAAGAAAACACATCTTCACATCAACCAATGGCTGCTCTCCTATGCTTCAGAATAGGTCTCAGAGGAACTACAGTGTTTAGACCAGGAGGCTTGTCTGCACTCAAATTTATGATCCATTTGGTTTCATTCCTTTCAGTATTGTTGGTTGTATCTCCTAGTTTCATCCATTTAGATATAACTTCAATAACCTTTGATCTGTTTTGCCTACTGCACTGCCTATTATGTAGGCAAAACAGATCAAATCTTTAAAAATAGAATACTTAGGCATCTGAGAGATATTAGTAATAAGGATGTTAAGAATGCCCTTGCTTGCCATGTTGCTCAATTTCCAGGACACTTTTTTTAAGTTTAAGGTTATTGAAGTTACTGGAAGATATTTTAGCCTGGATCTCTTCCAATATTAAGAATGGGATTATCATACTAGATGATGTAAACATCTGGTTAGAACTCAATTCCAACCACCCATCTGCAAATATTAATCTTTTCAACTTCACCCAGCTCATTAGCTCCCCACCAAACCTAGCAAAAGCAATGACAATGGATCCATCTTAGACTGGATTCTGGTTACAACCCCCAACAATATTTCCTCGACAGGAACACTCCCAAACATGCTCAGCAACCATCCCCCAGTCTTTATTAACTGTGCATCCCCCTCCAGCCAAGCCCAATATCTATCTAAACAAACAAGGAATCTGACCTCATTCAACTGTGTAACATTCAACTATATCCTAAAAACAACTACCTGAAATTTACTAAAAGCCCTGTCTCTTGACAAAGCTGTTCAACACCACCTTCATGAATATACTGAACAGCATTGTCCTACAGAGAATCAAAAACAGCTATGTCCATTGGCTTTCCAAGCCTACTCGTCTTCTCATACATGCCAGAGACAAGACATGGAAGTCATGGCAAGCACATCAAAACACCCCAGGTCTACTAAAATTCAAACAACTATGCAACCAAGTAAAAAAGTTAGTCAACAAAGAAAAAAAAGAACAATACCTAAAACTTCAGCCTAACCACAAGCAGAACCTGAAGAAATTCTGGAACTTCATTACCTCACTACTTAACGCAAGCAATAAAAAACAACCATGCCCTCACCCTGACCAATCTCCTGAAGAAATAGTCTCCTTTTTTAATACCTTCTTTATCAACTCCATAGCAGACATTACATTAAAATGTTCACACCCAAATTACACCACGTGCCACGCACCTACCTCTAGTACACCCACTCACTCCCCCTCCTCTACTCACACCCAACACCCACAAAAGCCCAATACCCACTCCTTTTCCACCTTTTCTCTAAAACCTATGCCATACATGACCATAAGGAAAGCTACTACTAAAGCTAAAACCTTGCTCCAATGCTCTTGATGGTATACCTTCAGAATACCTTAAAATCTTTGCTGAAAATATCACTTACCCCATAAGCATACTGATCAATAGATCCATCCTTGAGTCCCATGATCCCAAAGCCTGCAAAAAGGCCTTCATTCTCCCTCTCTATAAAGGTGACAATAATACTGACATCACTAACTTCTGACTCATTCCTTTTCTTTCTCCAGTCTCTAAAATCTTACAAAAATGCATCAGTATTCAACTGCTCCACCATCTTCTTGACAACCAAATGCATTCATCCTCACAGCATGGTTTCAGACCAAGTCATAGTATTACAGCTGCCCTTCTCTCCTTTATGGACACAGTCAAAAGAGCCTGCAATGCTGGCAAAATAGTTTCTGCCCTCTTCCTTGACCTTTCCAAAACATTCAAGACTGTTTCTCACTCTTTACATATCACCTGACTATCTAAGATTGTACTTTCCCCTCCATTCTAAACTGGTTCTCTAGTAACCTAAAAGAAACACAACAGGCTGTCAGATGGCATAACTCATTCTCTTCTATCCTCATCACCCCTACTGGAGTTTCCCAAGGCTCCATACGTGAACCACTCCTATTTAGCATATTCATAAACAATTTCCATTCATCTCTAATTCAAGGATTTGTCATTCAATATGCAGATGGCTCTACTATTTTCTACTCTGCCAGCTCTATCTCTGATCTACTCCAACTAACCCAAAAGGCCTTCTACTCCACCGAATCCTGGATGCACAACAACCACCTAGCCCTGAACCCAAAGAAAACCATCAATCATGCTATTCCCCCCTAACCCCCCCCCCCTTAAATAAGTCTGACTTCACCATCTAGTCTCACTGTAAGTCTATAATTGAAGTCATCACCCATATAAAACTCCTTGGAGTCACTATTAAAAAACACACGAAATTCAACCTGCATATACAACACAACATTCGCTAAACACACCTTAAATTTGGAATCCTTTATAAACATAAGCACTTACTAATCCCAACTGCAAAAATAACCCTTCACAGAACCTACCTATTACCCTCTCTCATCTATGGGTACCCCTCTACTTACCAATATTCAAAGCTCTACTAAATCCAAACTTGAGTCATGCTACAATAAAATAGCCAAATTTGCAACAAACTCTAAATACTCCACTCATCACTACTGTGCTCTTAAATCTCTGAAATGGCTAGAACTTCCAAACTATCTCTCCAACTTGCAATTATGTACTTCTCACAAAATACTCTTTAGACCCCTAGACTATCTGCCCTGAGCTCAACTTTCAGCTACTACCACCCAAACATGCCGCTAAGATCAGGGGAACAGAAGCTCATGCAGGTTTACAAACCTAACTTCCCACCCAGCCAGCTTCTTTATTCCTGCTCAATAGCTAAAAACTGGAACACACCTATCCATGATTAGAACAACTCAAAATCTCCCTCCACCACCACCTATCCTCAAGCTGGAAGTGTACCTGCTCTAAGCCCCCCCAAGAAGTGTACACCTATTTCTTATCAACCATAATTTTTTTCTTTTTTCCTCTCTTCTTTGTCTGTGAGAATTTTTCAGTAAATAGAGAGATAATACTTCTGTAAGTAGAGTTTATAAGGATAGTACATTATGTGAATCTTTAATCTATACCATTATTCAGATTACACTGCTGTAAATTTCTCTCATATTTTTTACATACTTATTCTTTGTCTCTCTGTCTGTCTATCTAGCTATCTACCTATCTATCTATCTATCTATCTATCTATCTATCTATCTATCTATCTATTTATCTATTTATCTATCTATATATCTGTCTATCTATCTTTGTATTGATTTTATTTTTTGCATTGCAAAATTTCTTTTGTATATACTCATTCTTTGTATTCATTGTATTAAATCTTGTAATGCAGAATGTTAATTTCTTATACTGTGGAGCTTTTCTCCCCGGGCCTCCACTGAAAATGGGTTCTCTATGGCCCAGTGGACTTTCAAGGTAAACAAAATGCAAATTAATTAATTAATTAATTAATTAATTAATTAATTAATTAATTAATTCTGGTCATTCATGAATGTGAAGTTTCGGTGATGTCATCTCTGTGATTTTATTTTCAGTAATGTGCTATTTCGCTTATTTGAAGTAGACCCATACATACACACACACACACACACACACACACACACACACACACACACACACACACACACACACACACACACACACACACACACACACATCCAAAATCCATGCAAAAACTGGGGAAAAAAAGGATGGCTGAAATGCAAAGGAGTGCAAGGGGCTTGTTCCCCTGCAAAAATCATTTATACTTTTACCATTAAGGTACTCGTTTTTACTGATTTGATGAATTGTTATTGCTGAGGTGATTTCTACTGCAATTGAATCTCAGTGTTACACGGTGAAAGCTGTACATTTGTAAATATACAGATGATCACAAAGACAAAGACAAACTCTCTCCATCTTACTATGTACATATATATCTCTAAGCAAAGGCTCAGCTAATCTGCCTAAAAAGTGATCCAAAACAAATCCCATCTGTCTGAAAGAAGTAAGACACTGTAGCATAAAATAAGTAGAGCTGGAAATCTCCATTCACAAAAAAATGACAATGCAAACCACAGAATAATCTACACTTTGATTACTAAAGTCAGTCAATAAATAGAAATATTATTCTGAATGCAGAGCATTACAAAACTTAAGCATATAACACAGCAATAAAAAACGCACTAAGTAAACAATTCCTACGTTGACCAGTGGATGGGGAATCAGAAATTCAACCTTGGTCTTATAAATATATCTGTGATGGAAAGAAGTAGCTGTTAAATCACACCCTAATATGCATCCTTTAAAATAACCTTTAATGCACAATAACTTATTGGATCTAGGAATATTGAACGAAAGTTCAATAGTCCAAATCCACAATAACCGAATGCATTTTAACGGAAGCACTTTCAGCAAAAAAAAACGCTTTTGTTAAAGTGAGTTTGAAAAAAAAACAAAACAATAAATCTTCTTTTATGCAGGGGGGCAAGCCCCCTGTACCCCCCCCCCCCCGTGTGGGGGTGCTGTGCTCCACACACACACCCTACTTTTATAGTCTCACTCCGAGGTCGCACTACAGTGGGGAAAAGGGAATTCCCCCTTCACTGCACTGTAGTCTGACCGGCACAACCAGCATACTTAACCGAAAGTGCTGCTTCGGTGAATAGCACTTTTGGTTATGTATGTTCCGTGATTTCTGCTTCAGCAGAATGTGCCGTTGGAGATCTGTACAGATCCCAACTTATTATGTGATACATTTGGGTTGCATAGCTGGACTTATAAAGGTCCCAGCGGTCATTAGCCTAGCATACAGCTATGAACCTATGAACTACCAACTCAAATCACATTAAGTCAGTGAACTGGTAAATTGATGAAACAATTCATATTCTTAAAAATGACACTAAGAATACAAACCATTACAAAAGTGTCTCACATCAATACAAATTGCATAGACTGTGACACCCACTTATTTCTTGCTCAACATCTACAATATAAAAGAGCAGAAATCAGTTATTTACCTCAGTAGAGTAATCTAGCAAAACTAAAAATGTACTCTTACCTTTAATATCCAACATCATCTTCTACAAAGCCCATGTCTTTCCCAAAACGGCCTCCTTAAAACCTATTCAGTACTGATGCATTGTAGCTAAATATTGTCATTATCAATCAGATGTACTTCATCAAAACCTAAACTCGGAGGTCCCACTTTATCAAAACTCAAGAGTGCAAACTTGAAATCCACTGTCACCCAAGACAAAAAGTGTACAAAGTAAATACTATAAAATATATATAATAAAAAATGAACTAAGCTCACCTACATCTTCTCATTGTGACTCTTGAGTTCTCATCTTAGTCAAAATTCTGTAGACAATGACAAATATGATTCCTGATCTATTTTAAAGCCATACTCTACCACTGGTTTGCACTATGTGTCTTCACTGAAATTAAAATTCCATCAGGGAGAAACATTGATATGGATATCTGTCAGATATATAGAACAATACTTCCTACCACTGCCAGATCAAAGGGAATGGTGTCATTTTAACCTCCTTTCTTACCTGCTGTGTGATTCCCTCTTTCAATAAACAGTTTTGTTTTAACTGAAGCTGGAAGTGATTATTAAATTCTAACACACAGCCACGAATGAGGAAAACTAGATTATAACAAACCTCTTAAAAACTGCCATATTATGGATTTATTTCCACTGTACTATTCAATTTTTGTGAAACTTCTGCAAAAATTCTTGGAAGTTTTATTTAATATGTGACTAACTGTTAAATGCTATTCAAAATGTACATGATAAACACAAATAATTAGAATTGCAAATTTTCTGTAAATAATGAAATGAAAAGTAGCAAAATAATTTTGCATTGGGGCATAATTGCAACACTGGATGCAGACAGTGGCAGCTTCAAATAATAATCTGCAGTCATGCATCATTCCTGCAGGCCAATACATGGTTATTGTCTTTCATTAGTAAATGGCCCATTAAATGTCAAAAAGAGTATAACTATTCAGATTTAACTATTCAGATTTAGTAAGTGAGATCCTTGGAACCAAAATATTTATACAAATGTAGTCGAGGACATGACTGGTCTATATTAAAGAGCCACCCACATAGTAAAAGAAAAAAAATTCCCAAAGTATAGTGTACATAAAAGGTAAATGTCAGCTAGTGGCACATCCATGTTTCCTTCATTCTGGGGGTACAGCAATTGGTGATGTGTGACACTGTTTAGGCCAACCTCTTCATACCACATTACAAACCTAATGCTTGATTGGCAATTATCATAGTTATCTAAAAGGATATGTGAATGGTAATTTATGGGCATCTTCTAATCTCTAATTCTCATTCTTAGTACACTTGATTATTTTTATGCTGGCTATGTGAATATAAATGTCTATATTAGATTACCGAACATTTAAAAAAGCAAACGGTGATTAATCAACCCTATGTAAGCGAAAGCTTACAATAGGAAGTGTCAGAACAGCTCCTAAAAAAAAAAAAATTAAAAACAATTTCAAACATTACAACTGAAAGAATGCTTCTTCTGTCTTATAATATAGACCTGAATATAAGCTAGAGGTTCTAAGTTTGAGCTGTGGTTTTGGACAGGAAAAAGTCAGCTGTGATGGGGAAGGGGAGTGAATGGCAAACACTAGATGGCTGACCGTGGGAATATGAAGCCTATAACACAAAATAACTCCAGCTAAGCTGAAAAAACAACTGAAAAATCCAACCAGCCTGTTCAGAGAGCAATAAAGGTAGTCCTTAAATACAAGTAGTGAAAAACCAGCCGGACAACATCCAAAATACGAAAGTAGATTTATTCCAACATGTATCACGACAGCACAAAACAATAATTTAAAACACACTAAGTGCTTTCATCTCCCTACGGAGACTTCTTCAGAGACAATTAATTTAACAAGTACTTCTCTTATATATATACTTGTCCAATAGTGGGCTGGCATAAAAATTGGTTAATTGATTAATTTAACCATTCTAAAATGAACAACCTATTTAAATGTATACACACCAATTTTTCATAGATGAAACGTGATTCTATAACAAGGTGTTGCTCTTGAAAAATGATAGCAGTACTGATATATAGAAATGAATGAAATAAAATAAAATAAAGTGGACCATTTTATCTAAAAATACTTACAAAGATGCTAATTAGATTCATAATTGTTTATGTATAAATATAAATATAAAATATATAAAAAATATATAAAATATATGTAATATAGTTTATGTAAAATATATATAATATATATAATATATAATTTATATAAATAAATAAATATACATAGTACTAAATATTTTTGTGTAAAAAATTGTTTTAAAAATATATAAACAGTATAATGCGTAAATACATAGATACAAGTGTGAATATATACACCCATTCCCCATCCTTCCACATAAAGCCACACACACAACACACACACACACACAGACACACACACACACACACACACACACACACATATATATATATATATATATATATATATATATATATATATATATATATATACATATGCACACACACACACACACACACACACACACACACACACACACACACACACACACACACACACACACACACACGCACACACACACACACACGCACACACACACACACACACACACACACACACACACACACACACACACACACACACACACACATATGTATGAATAAAATACCAACTCCGAGATTTCTTTATCTCAAAAAAGAAGAAACCTAAAACCCAAACATTGGACTCATCAAGAATGTTCTTCTGCAGAGACTGCTAGCCATAGTATTGCTGTGCAGATTAGAATTTTTGCCCAGTCTTGGTTAAGTAATTGTCAAGTTGAGCAATATAGCCATACTATGTGGTCAGCTATTCCAACAATAACATTTCTAATGAAAACGTAATGCTAGCATATTTTGTTTCTTTTTCTGTGTTTATCCCACTTCACTTGCCAGTCTTATATGCACAAGCTCTAGCTCCTTCAATGTCATGAGTTAAGTATAGCACACAAAACACATTGCTTTACCTGTTCGGTTTCTTGTCTTTTCAGAGCAAACAATATAAATAAGTAGCACGATATCCATAAATAAACATTCAACAACAGATTGTAATGAAGCAATGAGCAGTTTTTGTTTTATAGATTGTAATGTTTCCTGAATTACACTTACTTTCTACTGAAATCAGTTCATGTAGTTCCATTAATTATGCTGCCTTGCAAAAAAGGATGCTAAACAATTTAGAGAAAAGAACTCATGAATTACATTAAATAAAGCAATGCCTAGTTGTTGTGCTTTATCTGTAATCATTCACGAATTACATTTCCCTACATATGAAATCATTTAATTTATTTCAGTTAGTTATTCTGTTCAAAAAGTAATCCAAAGATAAATGTACTTGTTGCAATCACTTTCAGCAAAAACATTTGGTTAAAAAGATTTCTGTCAAAAGAACTTGCTTTCAGTCAGAGGTTTTTGTAGTTCAAAAATGTTTAATTTCTCTTATATAAGCAGGAAAGCAATACTATTGAGATCCTTATCAACCAACGGAGGTTTAACTCATTAAATAAGAAAATCTCCATCCTCGGCCAGTGCTGTAAAAATATCATCTCATAAATAATTACAAAATAGATCATTCACAACTGGTGCTCTTTAGTGCCCTCATACTAATCTTTGTATAATACAAATACAAGCCTTTAGCACATCACTACAGCTTGCATCTACTATGACTGTCACTTATAACAGACATAAATGGTGTCTCTGGAAAGAGGGCGTCATAGCCAGCATTAGACACTAGCGATATCCACAGCTGCCAGGCAAAACAATAATCCAACACTGTGTGGGGACCCTGAAAAAGACACTGTTGGTTGGGGGAAAATGGGAAAGGAAGAAAAAAGAAAAGATAATTCATTTTCCGATTATGTACTTTATCCTAAAAAAGGTTGTTTTATGACCCTAATAGGATAAATATGATAATCAGTGAATGAGCAAGAGTGAAGTAAGTGCTGGTGATCAGCAGCCCAAGGGACCAAACTCAGCACTCCTCCGGGATTGTAATTAGAGTAGACATTCCTGATTTTCAGTGATGATTTTCTCTTTCAGAGAGTTTTATAAATACTGCCATATGTTATAACGCTTAACTTCTTTACTCAAGAATTCTGGGCAAAGTCAAAATTAATGGCAGAATAAAAGCACAAAATCAGGGATAATTTTTAAATATTATAATTCACTTAATAGAATAATAAATTTTATATGAATATTTTTGGACAATAAGTTGCAACTCTATTGTCTGAAATTATTGATTCTCTGTAATCTTGAATGATTTACCAGTAATTCTAAATTTTTATGTGGGACTCAGCAAAATCAGGGCCATTTCGAAAAATCAGGGACATTAACAGGTATGCATTACTTCTCAGTAAGGAGAATAAAAAGTGATTTATTCCTACTATTGGTTGATGACTGCTAAATAACAGTCACTGATCCTGGTGGGGCAGTACTAGTGCTACACAATGCATTGCTATGTACTGAAATCAATGTAAAGCTACTATTGATATGGCTTGTGTGTGTGTGTGTGTGTGTGTGTGTGTGTGTGTGTGTGTGTGTGTGTGTGTGTGTGTGAGAAGGGGGTTGTAGTAGATTTTTTTTCACTATCAGAACTTGATTCTATCTTTTTAATCTTACCATACCTGCAATGAATGTTATTATCTTTAAACTTTTGTTATATACTCATTCTGTATATAGTATTTCTGATTAGGAAGGCTATAATGTATTTTTTTCTCTTTTAGCTCAGCTCATGGCTGAAAAAGGTCAGTAGACCTGTCCACTTACCCAGTGTACAAACAGTAAATAAATAAGTTGCTAGTATGTGCTCATGTACAAACTGCCTTGTGGTTGTACCCACAGAGCAGCTCTTGCAGCTACAATACCTGACAATGTAAACTACATCCCTCCCAATGGATGTTACAGGAATACCTTCCTTTACTAAAAAAATAATCTCACTCAATAAGTATTAATTTCAGAACAGGTCCTGCATCAATAAACTTGCAACCATTACATGGAAATGTACCATATGTCACTTTCCAGTCACTCTATTGATTATGATTTCTCTAATAATTCCTTTAAATTAAAAGTCACAAATTCAGCAAAAATAAGGCTTTTAAAAACTTGATTACCGTGAATAATTTTCCTGAATCATCAATGAGCTGGGAATTGGCTGTTATAACGTTTTTAATGGTGCTCATATCCACATTAACAGGTTAAGGTTTATCATCCGTCTCTCTAACTTTAAAAACACTACACAGAATTGGGAGATGATTTAATACCACTCTTTTCTTTAATCTCATTTACCAAGTGTTAAATGTTTGTACTTTGGGTGATATCTATCAGAAAATAAATTAACTGTGAAACCCACATCATTGTCAAATTTCCTATAATCATTAAACATTCTGCTTAATCTAATGCACTGACCCCTTACAATGTCCCAGTCTATATACCCAGGCTGTTGACTACGGAAATATAAATAAGTTTTAACAAAGTTTTTTTTTTCTAAAAATATTATTTGAAAATTATTTCTTAACTAAATTCATTGTTAATTTGGACTAAATTCTGAGTTTATCATATTCATGTTTATACTATATTTAAAAGGTGTTGCTTTAGCTTAGCACTTTTCAGATGTGTTTCTATCAATGCAGGCAATGGAACCAGTGTGCTTTCCTTAATTACCTTTTGCATTAATAAAAGGAGGGTACTTTATTTACCCTCATGTTTTTATTATTATTTTTTTTATCCCATGGCTGCTAACAAACCACCCTGAATCAGGATAATTTGTTCTCCTTTCAGTAGGCATCACTTGCGTAAGGGTGAAAACCTTCCAGATGGGTCATCATCCAGGCAGCAATGAGGGAGGCTCAGTCTCTTGCTGAAGTCCTGGCAATGAGGACCAGCTTCTCTCTGCAAACTATCTCAGTCCTTTGTTCTCAATAATCCTAATTTGTTGCTTTCTGCAGGATCTGTCAGTGAAAGGACTGTACCCTTACACCCCTAAGTCTCCAAAAACTTTATACCCATAGGGTTACCAGTGGGAGACTGAACAATTTTGCACTCCTAATCCATCTAATACATTACAGAACAACCAATGGAATTAGTGCTTCCTACTGACCAAAGGGACTATACTTTTATACTGAATGTTGAAGAGTCCACACAATTTCACTGGAGGTCCAGCAATGAAGCTGTTTTACTTCTGGTGCCTACCCTTTCCCTGTGTGGGGAATGTGTGACTGGCTTCACTACAGGAGAGACAGTAGCTTCCCTGTACAGCTGCATGCTCCTGCCTACCTACAGTGAAGGCTACCATGCATGCATGTATGTCTTGATGGTCAGATGCTCATCTGTAGGAATTCTTCATGCACTACTGCTCCTTCTTTGAGAATTTCTGTCACTGGATGGCTTAGTCTGCCCTCTCATTCCTGGGATGAGCATGGTCAACTTCTGCATGGCAGTTACAAATAGATGTCCAAGCTATTAATCAGCCATGGATTGTCTGTGTAGTACTCACTGCTTTGTCCCTCTGCTCCACAGCAGATGGTTATTTTGCATAGATAAGCACATTTTACAAATGCTTGAGTTGGTTTCTCTTGCAACTAAAATCAGACATCGCAGGTCAGTAACTGTTCTGTACTGTGATGAAGTTGTCATTACTGAACATACATTGAACAATTACAGAATGTAGTATTAATGTTGATATTTATTAATTGGGGGACTAATGTTTCAGGTCATGTTTATCAATACAAGTCACCACACTAAATCTGTTAGGCAGTTTTTCCCTGAGTACTGAAATTGTTTATGACATTTATTAGAACTAGATGTCATGTCTGTGTGTGCGTGTGTGGGGTTCTGCATATGTATTTTTCCATTCCAAATGCAGCAAAGGTATTGGTAACAAGGTGAATATGTAAGTCTAACTTTCAGAGCTACAACAGTCTTCAGTTAATTCTCTGGGATCCCAATAATTTCCATGACATTTCAGAGAGAAAATCCAAATGACATAGGGAAGGTCTGCCCAAAAGCATTCTTTGAGGGTGTTGTACCCGCTACATCTCACAGTGGTGATATTTAGGAGGCATCCTCACAAGTTTCTGCTACAACAAATATGTAAAATTGCATTCTTTCATAAAATATAAAATGCTGTTTGACAAATTGCACTAATGTCAAGGCCTTGACTGACCAACATAGTGCACATTCCTTTTAAGGGACAGCACTCAATGTTCTTGAATATCTGGACACATTATTAGACATCTCAAAACATTGCTAATGGCTAATGACAGCTTTTCCCATTGTAAAAAAAGGGCACTATATGCATTCATGGGAATTATAAGTTTCATTTATGTTTTTTGAGCACTTTCTGCTTTCCCGTGTCATGCCGTGGTGTTTCTAGTCAGTGCCCTACATCAGACACTGCATCTTCCAGCTTCTGTGTATGCCCCCACCTCTGTTGTAGCTGGGGCCAGTGTAGATCCTAAGCGTGAACTTCGGTCTAGCTATCTACATTTATATTGGGCTATTTTTAATTCAATGGCCTACTTCTGTTATGTCCCTCCTACTCACACTGCATCCAAGGGAAAGGCATGCAATCTGGACATAGCATCCTCCACTGTAGCTCAGCCATGTCCACCACCCTTTCCCCTCTTTAGGCCACATCCCATCATCATGATGTCCCCAGCCTCACCTAGAGATCATCACAGGGAATGCCCACAGAATTGCCCTCCCCCTGGGATGGGCTCAATTATCTTTCCCTGCTGCTCCATCAGTCTCCAGACCTGCTAATCAAATGTCTTTTGGTTGGGCTGTAGTCAAGGCTTTACTCTTCTAAGCCACCAAAGCATTTATGAGGATTATAAGTTGACTTCAAATTAAACTGCACTCAGTAAGAAATATTATGTGCCTTAAGTGGAAGACTTAATGACCAAGATGAATGATGGAAATAATTTCTTCATTTATGCTGCTTATAATGCCACACCATTTGCATACAGTAGCTTTGTTAATATGTACCTCCTGATCTGTTTGTTAATATCATCCCATGACCAATATCAAAAGTAGTGAGCTTAGAGCTGAAACCTGATGCACACCCACTGCCACTGGGAAACTCTCTGGGAGTCTGAACATTATTTGTAATTGTGTCATTGGATCTTTTTGCATAGCCAGTAAGTGGCATGATGTTTAAGGTCGTTTTCTCCCAAGCATCATGTCTGGCTAATGTCTGTTTGGAGTTTGCATATTCTCCCCATGTCTCTGTCCGGTTCCACTTATCTCCAAAAAACATGCTTGGTGTTTCCACCTCAAACTTGAGAGGTACACTAACAAACAGTGCACCTAAAACTGAATGGAGCCATAGGCAGTAGCACAGATTAAGCAGTACCTGTTGGGGGAAGACGTGTGTAGGTAAACCACATTAGGCATCAACTATGGTAGACAATATCCTATAGATAGAAGAAAATAGATCATAGACTGCATGCTTCATCAGGGCTGGCCACTCGATGGTGTAAAAACTGTATCTATGTGATTTAATTACTTTAAGCAATGTCGTCAAAAAGGCTGCATAAACAGGGATGACAACTTTTTTGGATCCAGATGATATGTCTTTAAACATTAGCTGTGTTATAGTAAATTCTAATGAGCTACTTTGGTACAAAAATGTAAACAAGAATACGATTCTTGCCCATCCCAAAGTTTTCATTGCATTTAACTCCAGAGTTACAGCAGCTTACTGCATCCTTCTATATACACTAGCAGAAATATTGCCATGCATGGACAAACATTTCAGATTTTTTTCTGGTGTAATGACAACTTAGGACACATACATTGATGACATTTGTGCCACCTCATCTCACCTCATTGAAAAACAGGTATAATGTCAGACAGTTACACCAAAGGTTGCCCTGAATACTGAGTTAGCTAAATGAGGATATATGTCTGTTCTCCAGTGACATAATAATAATAATAATAATAATAATAATAATAATAATAATAATAATTGTATTATTATTACTGCTATTATTATTACAAATCCTGGCAATTATAGTAAGTTGCTTAGGTACAGAACACAATCAACAATGTCATTCTGTGCACAAGGATTTCACTGCATTACACTCTTGCATTACCCAGCAGTATGCTGTCTTACCATCTATGCAGTAACAAATCTGTTGTCTTGCCTGGTGGAACTTTGATGAACTTTCACCCATGGCATAATGGCCAGTACTGCATTAAAGGGAAATCAGAATCGGCTGGTCGCTCCCTGCAACACTTTGTGCCCAGGGCATTTCCCCCTCTCCCCCCACCCTACCTACACTAATAAAGTCAAATATCTCAACTTAGAAAAAGAAACAAATCAGAACATAAGGGTGCGGCCAGAAAAAAGAGACCAAGAAACCAAAGACCACAAGGCTCACATAGCATCAAAGCAGACCAGCCAGTAATTCCAAACAAAACAGCTGTGTAGAACCAATAATCCATAAGTGGTACAATCAAAATTGTAAGATTAGTAACACATAAAATGCGTAAAAAAACAGAATTGAGAAGTAATAGTAGTTTAATTCAAAGTACAATGCAGAAAAGTATGGTTAAGTGCTTCTTTCCTATACCTTGGGACTTCATCAGAACCATAAGGCATACTTCTGTAAACTTTAAATACACAACAAAATTGATCATGTGATAAAGAACCAATTAAGTACACCAACTAAAAATATTCAGAATAATAGTTTGTGCAACCTTACTAAGCAATTAATTTAAAAATATATACATCTAAAAACATTAGCATAATAATAAATAGTCTACAATGAATTGAACATAAAACAATTCTTAGGAAGTAAAAAACTAGTGTGACCCATAAGGAATGAAACAGTGAGTAAAAATAATTGTTTGTCCATGACTGACAATGTCAATTTAATTAATTAATTCACAACTTAGCAACCCTAAATTTAACAACTGGCATGACTGATAGTTGTTCATTTAACCTGCGATATGATGAGACATTTAACATTAATTACCATATAAGTTCGCAATATTCTATTCTCATTTCCCAGGAACCTCCCTGAATATTCTGTGGCGCCACCTCTAATAATCCAAAATTAAACTTTGTGCAGGTCAAACAGGTTAACTTATGTTTGCAAAGTGAGTTTTTAGAGTTACATTTAGGCATAGCATAAACATGTTCATAGATTCTTCTCCAAAATTGTCTTTCTGTTTTGCCAGTGTAATAGCATGAATACCCTAAACATAGACAATATATATAACTCCTTGGTAGCACAATTTCCATCAACAAGGGACATTTTAGTAGCAGTAGAGTACAAAATAATATAGTCCTTCTCCAGTACATAAGAACATTGGTTGCAAGCACCACATCTATGGGTACCCTTAGTAGCTTCAGTCTTGTTAATATTCCCTTGGTGTTCAATTTCTATCTGTTTTAAAGACAAAATTCATCATTTCACCCAGTTTTTTCAAAAATACTTTTATCTACCTTAACAATATTCCAATTTTTATTCAAAATAACATACTCCATTCTAGAATAAGAATTATAAGTAATAACCAATGAATTTGTGTATGAACTTTTATCCCTCTTTGAGGAGGGGGTATAGGTGGAAAGATAGCATCATAACCTGCCCCTAATGATGGTTTGTGTTTTATACCCCAATTATTGGAGACTTCTTCACGTACTTTAGAAAGTAAGTCAAGGGGGGCGGGGGGTAATCTCTCTCCAAAACATATCTGTTAACTTATCCGCATCCATATTAAATTTAACAAAATCAGAACACATTCTGGCCAACCTACCAACTGTCCTTTGAAAATAGTTTTCTTACAATATAATGGCTGGCAACTATTATAGTGCAGATAACTGTTAGGAAAAAGTTAGTTTTCTATAAATCATCAACCTGAACTCATGTTGCATATTCAATATAGTCAATGGAGTCTGTGAAATAATGGTGTATAAAGTTTAGGAACAAATTACTTTGATTAATGTATGCAATAAATTTCTCCAACATATACTTTGCCCCCTTCCATGGCATAAAGATGTCATCAAGATATCTCAGCTATACCTGCCATTTGTCCCAGTATTTTGAACCTATAATATGAGCTTTCTTCCAGCTATACATAACTAAATTGGCATACATACAGTAAGGGCACAGCAAACTCCCATTGCTACTTGTTGGACATGGCAAAAATATTCTACCTCAAAGTATACAAATTTGTTAAATAATATATATGTTATAGCATCCATAATAAAATTAATAACTCTGTCGTTCAGTGCAGTGAACTCTGAAAGAGCTGAGCGAAATAACTCTAAACCTTCATGAAGAGGTATACAAGTAAAAATATCAATATCACCAATTGTTACGAAGCTACATAATACATTGCATTTTGTAATAATGCTGTTTAATCCTGGTTAAGTAATCCCAAGAGTCCTTTAAAATGTGTTCAACTGGACATAAAGAAACTTTCAAGATACGATCCACAGGAAATGCAAGAGGGTGGATTTTTGAGCCTTGAGCTGCTACTATTAAATGGTAAGGTGGCTGTATAATGTATTTGTGAAACTCAGGTATACCGAACATTGCTGGTATTAATGGATGCTTACTTAATAAGAATTCATGTGTTTCTGGTCAGAGTATCCATTTTAATAATGAATCATCCAAAAATAAATCTATTTTTATATGCTGCAAAAATTTCATTCTTTGAACAAACTTCATAATTATTAGTATTGTGCAACATGTTAGAAATTTGACTGATGTATAACATTTTATCAACCAATACAATGCTCTCGCCCTTGTCAAGTTTCATTATCCTAATAGAAGAATCTTTTTTTTTTTTTACAGACTTTCTAACAAAATCTTTTCTTCCTTGGATAAATTGTAATAACAAAGGAAATTTAATTTCTGTAAATTGTAAAACTTATTTTCACATGATTTCTCAAAAATAGGTAAAATAGGATTAAGTAGTGGGTTAAATACTTTTTTCTTTTTTTAAATGGCTTCCAGGGGTGGAAACTCCCCTATCAGTGTTGTCTGTGCTTAACTGAAAATTCAACTTCCTAGTGTAAAGTTTAAACTCAATTAGCAGCTCAGTCACATCAAAATGAGTAAATGGAACAAGCTTGAACCCTTTACTAAAAAGGGTAAAATAAATTACATTGATCATTCTATTAGTATAATTAAAAATATTAAACCCTTTGTAGGTCAACATAATGCCTTCATATGCCTGCAAAATACCCTTACCACAGACATAAGAAATATCATTAAATGAAGGGCTTATGTCTCCTTGCTGTTCCAGTTGTTCATCAAACCCCTGTCCTCTGCTTTGTTCACACGTCGGGAGAGGGGTTGTGGGTGTGATAAAAAATGGTCCTCATTATTATGGTTACCTAACCTTTCAGATCTCCTTAATGGAGAAAAATTATTATCAAACTCTTCATCAAAATTGTTGGAAGGGGGTGAGGAGAATTGTAAGTACTTGACATGAGTGGGCGAGCGTCTGTCCATCAGAAGATATAAAATTAGTAGAAACATGACCCTGGTTTGTAAAATTTTGAGAATGGTCAACAAATTTGGGTAGGGGTAAGCTTTATAATTAGTATAATCATTTTGATTGCAAATTAATTTTTGTGCTTTCTTCTGAGATTGACCCTGCTACTCAACCTTACAAAAATATTATCATATTTAACTTTGTTGTGCTGAAATAATAAATTGGTAGTGATACAATTATTTAAGCCAGTGAATGTCATATAAGTTATTAATTTGACAATTGTCCCACTTAATAATGTATTGCATAAGTTTAAAACCATGTTTATCAAACATTGCAAACAATTCCAAATGTTCATTACTACCCACTATCAGACCATTTAGAAACTTGAAAAAAATCTCAGTTCCTTAGCTACACATTTGCTTTTAAGCATTCAGCCAAAAATAAATTGTCTGTCTTAAACCACACATTGTTCAATTGTTTTCTGAAAGGTGTCCATGGTAGAAGGTAAGTTCTTACTGGAAAATCCTATAACACTATCTGAGAGACAAAGTTACAGGTGAAACCAGCCATTAAAATCTCTTGACATCATTGGTCTCATTATAGCCCTGGCTTCTCCAGTGTTGTTAAAATTGAGTTAATTGGTAGAATTCTGAAATAAATTCAACCCAGTCATGTTTGTGTTTGCCTTGCTGCTACCTTGAACACCAAGACTGGATAGGAAGCATCCATCTGAGCCTATTCTGAACCAGGGGCGGCACAACCAATTTGTCTAGGTACGGGATGAAACTTCTTAACTGTACATTTTATTTTGTGTATTGTACTTTTGATTAAACTATTATTCCATCTCAATTCTGGTTTTCCATGCATTTTATGTGCTACTAATCTACAATTTTGACTGTACTGCTTGTAGATTATTGGTTCTACACAACTGTTTTGTTTGGAATTATTGGCTGGTCTGCTTTGAACCTATGTGAGCCTTGTGGTTTTTGGTTTCCCAATATCTCAGCTTGATGCTAAAACACTTCTGAAATGTCCATGAATTCTGCAGAACCTCCGTGTGATTTTGTGACATATTTTTGCTCTGTCACATGCATTTTTTCCTAGTAAATCAGTGAAGGTTACAGTTAGTCAATAAAGCCTCTGTTCTCTTAACCTTTTAAACTGAATTAGAGCATTTTATAAACTAAAAAACATGGATAACAAAAGTGAGTAGCTTGAGTGCTGTTAGAATTGCCCACACATATATCTCCTTTTCCAGTTTTCTGAATTACATCTGCACCTGTAGAGAAAAGCATCTCT
Organism: Protopterus annectens; assembly: GCF_019279795.1. Taxonomy (NCBI): domain Eukaryota; kingdom Metazoa; phylum Chordata; order Ceratodontiformes; family Protopteridae; genus Protopterus; species Protopterus annectens. Next base: position 607,437,599 of record NC_056731.1, on the reverse strand, counting down.
GAAGAATGGAGCATCTGCTCCTTTCAGAGTTTGAACTGCCCAGTTAGTTATATACATATTTTCCCATGCATAGTTGTGTGGTGTATAAGACCAACAGTAGAAAGACAGTAGTCCATAATTTTATAGGAACCTCCCTGATTTTTAGTTATCAGTAATAATCAGAAAATCCAAGCTAATTAAGAGACGCACACACAGATGTTTGTACCAGAAGATAAACTGTGACTTTCTTTTTATGCCGAATTTTAATTTTTGTTAAGTAAATCACTAAGTATTACAGTGAGTCGATAATGGCAGACATTACAGCTGTGTAATTCATTATTGTCCAGAAGATGCATGTTGATAAAAAAACATACTGCCCTATTAACTTTTTAAGCAAATTAGAGAAATATTCAAAATGGTTCCTGATTTTGGATCTTTGCCTTCCACCAATTATTGTTGGCATTATTTCCAGACTTTTTTTATCAAAGTTGGAAATGCACACTAAATGAATCACTCATCTCTGAGTGCCGCTAAAAATGCATTGACTACAGCAGTAAGTACTGCTACAGTATTGTTTTGAATAAGCAAGACACCTGGCCTAAAACAGAAAACTATCCCAGATTATCAGAGCATCTGCTCCTTTTTGAAATGTTATCACAGGCTACACTGTTTTTACAGCCGCTGATACAGTAACATTTAAAGATACAGCTGATGATGCAGTAACACGTGAAGATACAGAAAATAAAAAATAGGCATTTTTATTTGCATTATAACATTTGATATGATGTTGTCCTTTTCATTCATTCCTTAACTACTGGGTATCGGATCCAATCTCAGAGTCGACTTGGCCACATTTACTAAACTCACGGATACAACTCTCAAGCTCCACCCTCTACCCATAATGCTCCAGTCAACCTGCTACACTCCAGATCTTGTTTGCCTCCATAGTACTACAGAAGCAGATCCTTAAGAGATTTTTTGGGTTTTATTTCCTTGCTGTAAATCCAGTCTCCAAATTTCTTCTCTAAAACTTTCTTTTTCTACTTCACCCACCTCCCTTAGCTAGTTTCTAGAATTCTCAAGTGTTTCTTTGCAATAGTTTCCTCTTTCTGTTCTACCTCAAGGTAGCTGTTGGTACCATTTTGGGAATTTTCTTTCTTTTCTCTCCCTTGTTTTTCTTTTCCTACCTTCTAGAGGGTATGTTTGTTTACCTACCATTGTTGGCAGCATTAGCATAAGATCCCTAATTCGAATGCCTATAGGGAGTGTGTCTACTGCATCAGAGCTTCTCATTTAAACATGGACTGCTCCAGTTGTGCAGGCTTTAACTCCAGGGCCCTTAGTGACTGTAGGATCAAGTTAGTTTTGAAGAGATTGCTGCCACCTTCTTCTTTATCATCTTCCTCTAGTCCTGGAGCTCAATCCCCTGCAAAGTCATCCAAAGCCTCTTCTGCGGTGAAAGAATCACAGAAGTGGTCTCCAACCCACTCTCCAAAGTCCACTCCATATGCACAGCCTCCTCTAAAGATTCAAAAGAAATCAGATCTGACGTCCTCGGATCCAAAACAAAAAAAAAAAATCAAATCCCACATCCTCAGATCTGACAACTTCTCAAACAAAGTCTCCAAGAATCTGGTCCCCAGTGTTCTCTGAAGAGCCTGTTTCTCCTTTGCTCCATTCTCTCTTCCATCTGGAGACCGAAGGAAAGAGGGTCAGCCCCAGTCCACAAATGCCTCCATCAGGTCATCCAGAAGCCTTTCAGAAGCTGAAGTTGATAAGATGATGAGGAAGTTCTTCACAGCTCAGATTCAGATGGGGGTTATTCCTCCTCCATCTCCCATCGGATTTGTGAGCCTCTCTACTACTTCCCATGCTGTGATTTCTCCTTCTTTGATCTAACAGATGGTTTTGAAGCCCTAGGATCTGACAGACCTGAGAGTGTTGACATTGGATCCAAAGACATCAAGATCTTCAACTGCTTCCCTGACTTGTTTGGCACCAACTCCTTTGGACCAGGATGATTCTTGGAGCCAAAGTGTTGGCACTGGGTCTGGGGGGCTGGGTTATACTCCAAGGTTGTTGGAGCTGTCCCTGCTCCTTGGAGCTTTGGCATTGGAGAACTCAGGTCCATCTCCCCTTCAAGACATGGGTCTGGCAGGGTTGAGGCATGGTACTATCACCAGCTTTGGGTCTGGTGCAACCAGCTACAGCATCTTCAAGTTCTTCTGCTTATGAGGTAGTGGAAAGGGTATTTTTTTATCTGAGAGATTCAACTACTCTATCCTCTTTGGATCCTACAGCCCTGCTTCCTTGGGATCTGATCCTCTCAGGCCTCTTTCACAGGGATAGTCGGCCTCATCAAGCATCCAGTCTCCCTCAAACTCAAGGACTTTCCTCTCTCTTCAGAAACCTTTCCAGATCATCCCATTGAGGAGGTTCCCTAAAGTGAACATATAAAAGGAGACACAGACTCCCCTCTGGAGTCTGTCATTGAAGACACTGACTTTGATGAAAGGGATGGATCCACCAGATTTCCAACAGATGATGTTTCCTTCAGAGACATCTTAGAAATTCTGAAGCAAAAGTGTGGTTGGTCTTCTGATGCTCTCTCCCAAGAGGAGTCTGTATTTCTGAAAGCTTTTGGAACAGGTCCATCTATGTCTTGGGTGACTCTCTTGGCAGATGAGCTTATAGACCTAGTTTCTTGCCAGGCATGGAAGGAACCAGATTATGTACAACTCATTCATTCATTCATCCCTATCACCCTGATAAATTTCTTGACATACCTAAAGACAGGCCAGTCTAGAGCAAGGAAGTTGCTGTTGATGCTTTGGTTGTGGTGGCAGCCGCAAAGAAGTAGCTGACAGAGCAGAGCTCATTTGTCCATCCCCCTAACAGAGAGTCCAGGGTACTGGACAGATTCTGGAAGTATATTTTTGCTTCAGTGACCTTTGCATTATGGTCTCTGAATTACTTGTCACATTTCACAAGATTACAGCAGAACTTTCCAAATCCTTCCCCAAGTTCATGTAACTAGAGGACTACAGGAAGTCTTCTTCAGAACTGGCCACTCTCAGATTTATCTCTAATGTGATCATGAGACTGATTTCTCATGTTGCAGAGGGTGTCTCACAGGCAGCAGATTCTGGAATAGCCATTAGGAAACATGCCTGAATGCACTTATGTGACTTTGAGGAGCCTTTCAAGTCTTCTTTCATCAATGCTCCCTTTGATGGAATATCTTTGTCTGGCCCTACTGTAAAGGAAATTCTTTCCTATACTGAACAGGATGGAAATACCCTGTCTGCCATAGGGATATGCTTTTCTACTCAATGATTATTTTCCAGGAACCAAAGAGAAGACAAGAAAATGTGGTTCTGTAAATCTATTTAGTACATTTGGGAGGGGAATAGCGAAAAGAAAAGAACAGACAATAATCAGTGTATGTGGGAACACATGCTGTGGCATGCATTTTAGCACACATAACCTTAATTTTAGGTTTGGCAATGCCTGCAGGTGTAGGTTCATAGGGTGATACTAAGTTACTGGCCCGGAGGCTCTTATAAGACTAACCAAGAATGTTGCCCATGTTCCCACAAAGTCAGTATCTATTTCCCCTATCCAGCAGGGACAAAGGTGGGATCCCAGAGGTGTATTTTCTGTTTCCCATCCAGTCATCCAGGTTTCTCATAAAGAGGGCCAGAGAGGTACTACATTTGACATGGAGAAGGAGTCTATTCCATAGATGGGAGATTCTTTGGGACAGAAATCTATCCCACCTTGCGTGTGGATTGCATGAGTGGAGTTTGACTTATGGATATGCAGCAACTCCATCAAGGCTGGGTCTGAGATGGCCTTGTTTGCCAGACACAGGTCACCTCTGAGTAGTCTGTATAAGACTGAGTAGAGGAACAGGGCTTTTAGCTTATCAGTATAGAATAGGTGTTTTAGACCCTGGATTTTCCTGGTCAGGAACCTCTGTGGTCTCTCCAGCTGCTGCATGTGCTTGGCAAAGTACTTGCCGAAGGGAGCAATGTATTCAATAATGGGTCTGATAAGGGAGGAGTACAGGGATGTTATGACCTTCTTGTTCCTGGATGAAATACCCTTATTTTTGAGGTGGGCCATGTAGAAAGGCTTCTGTACAACGGAGGCAACATGGTAGTCAAAAGTCAGGTTGCTATCAGCCTGGGTTCCCAAGTCCCTCATGACTGACTGTGTGCTTAGTACATTGTTATTAATGTGATAATTGGTGGGGACTCCATTTTCCCCAAAGGGGATAATGATGCATTTCTTGGCATTCAGTTTGAGGCCATACATCTGGCACCAGTCATTTGTTTGGGTAAGGCCCTCTTGGAGGATGTTCACATCACTCTGGGAGTTTAAGACAGCACCCAGCTTGCAATCATCTGCAAACTTGGTCAGCCACAGACCACCGGTTTTGGTTTGTACCTCAGAAAAGTATATCCCAAACAGTAGATGCCCAAAGACCAATCCTTGGGGCACACTGCTCATTATGGGTCTACTTCTAGAGGTGGCTTCCCCTATTTTGACTGAGTGGGTTCTATCAGTGAGCCAGTTAGCTACCTATCTGTATCATATGGGCTGATGCCTAGCTAGGAGAATGTATCTATTATGCCTGAGTGGGAAATAGTGTCAAAGGCTTTGCTAGGTTAAGGTAGGTGGCATGCACTGTCTTCCCCTTGTCCATGGCTTTGTTGACTGTTTCAAAAAAGTTGACCAGGTTTAACAGGCACGATTTCCCTTTGACAAAACCAAACTATGTGGGGTCAAGCGTTTGGAGGTTGCCAATGTCCTTGTTTATAAGGTCTATGATAATGCGTTCCATGGCCTTGCAGATCAGGCTAGTTAGGCTGATGGGTCTATAACTGCCTGGGTCAATGGATGCTTAACCTTTGTGTAGAGATATCACAGTGGCTATTCTCCATTCAGCTGGGATGAAGCCAGTGCTCAGGCTTTGGTTGAATAGGTTGTCTAATGGAGCTGATAGCTCATGCCTGTGTTCATTTAGGATACAGCCAGGGATGTTGTTGGGTCCCACGGAGACTGTATTTTTTGCCTTTGACAGGACATTAAACACCTGCTCCCTGATAATGAGGGGAGGGGGGCAGGTGCTGGGAATGTCCTGGTTTACTGATGTGGCGGACAGGGGCCAGTAGGTTGGCTATATCTACGGAGTTTATGTATGTGGTGTTATTGACCACCAGTTCAGAGCAGATTTGGGTGTTACCTTTCAGACTGCGGATGTAGGTGGAGAAGGCCTTGTGATTCTCCTTAGTGGATGTGGTCAATTTGGATTCAAAGTTAGCCTTAGATGATTTTGCCAGTGACCGTATCTGCTTGTTCAGACAAAGTAGAGATTGCTTCCAACTTGGCACCTGCTCCTTCTTGGTCCTGGACAACATTTTTTTTCTTTTATTAAGAGTTTGTTTATTGCTGTTGTCCACCAAACAGGTTTACTCTTCCTTGAGGTAGATGATGGTCCTGTCAGGTATTGCTGAGTCCATACAGCTATGTAGGTGCTCAAATAGGTTTTTGGTGTAGGCTGGGACATTAGTGCTTGTTCCCACTGAAAGGACAGTGGCTGAGAACCTGCTTATACCTGCTCTCAGGAGATTGTAGTTAGCTTTGGAAATGATTTTTGTTTGACTCTGACAAGGGCCGAGTCAGGGGAGAGGGTGACTTAGAAGGTGATCGCTTTATGGTCAGCTCTTACCAAGGAGGATGATGCTGTAGGAATGCAACAGTGTCTACCCATGTTGGTAAGTACCAGGTCCAGGATATTTTCACCTCTTGTAGGGGTGTTGATCAGCTGATCCAATGCATTGGCATTGACAAAGTCAAGGAATCTCTGGGCGTTCATTCTTAGGTTAGACTAGGTCTTCCACTGTATGGTTGAGTAGTTAAAGTCACCCAGGATCAGGGTAAAGGTTTGAATCTTGATGGATTCAAGTAAGTCCAGATTAGTGGAGTGGGCCTCTTGAGTCATGGTAGCAAGCTATGATTTGAATAGGTGTTTCGTCAACAGCTAACTGCACTTGGAGTGTCTCCTGTGCATCATACCAGTTGACCAGCCTGGAGGTGTGTATGTCTTTGATAAATATAGAAACTCCACCTCCTTTGGGTTTGTAGCCCTCCATTTGGGGTCTGAAAGTATGGAAAGATGAGTAACCTGGTAAGGCTGGAGTGCACTCCACAGCTTTGAAGCGGATTTCAGTAACTGCACAAATGTCAGCATCCTCCAGGGCAAGGAATGATTGCAATGAGTGCAGTTTCATGCTAAGATATGTAGCTGTCAATCTGGGGCAATTGTTTCTATCTGGAGGGTTGAAGTACATTTTTGAAGATGTAAATACTTTTACGTGTTTGTTCTAAGTTAAAAGAGGATAAAGGTATTCTGAAAATGCATTTAGTTTTTTGTTTGAGGGTTTTCATTAAAATAAAGTCTTGAAAATGTTGCATACATTCAGATGGAGATGAAAAGAAACAACTGTATAAAAGACTAGACTGCCAAACATTAGTGTTTCCATTTAGGACAAAAGTTGGAAATATACATATTCAAACAACTGTCATGTATAATAGATGGGAACACTGGCTTTACATTATATGGCTATGCTATCCATATTATCTTGAAACATACATGGCCTTCCAAGACTAGATAAAAAGGAAAGGGTACTGAATTACATTAAGAAATGCAATATGCAAACAGCAAATGTTGCAAGAGACAATTTTGGAAAGAATTGAGCACGAGAACATAACAAAAAGGATTTCAGGGTAGATATTTAGCAGACTATCAGAGGCAAAGGAAAAAAAGACAATGGTATATTTGTTTTAGTAATGGGATATTTGCAAAGGAGGAGGATTACATTGGCATACAGTTATATTCTAGTAAAACTCGCTATTATAGAACTTAAGAAACTTTTGGGACAATTAAGTTGGGAATATTGCTTGTAGCTGGGGACTGGAACCTTATTTGAAATAGTGAGAATATATCAAGAGGACCTAAAAGGGAACTATAATAAAAGAAGTAGGTTTCTGAACAACTTTATGAACCTATTTAGTATGGAAGATGTAAATTCAGTAGCAGGAACTCAGACATCATTTAAATATTATTATTCCTAATTGTAGAATAATTGGAATAGACTGGAAAAATGTATATATTTTTTTCAGGAACATGTGAATTTAGTTGAAAGCTTTGGCATGCATCCAAGGACTATTTTAGATCATGCACTGATAAAAAAAGATAAAAATGTAGAGTAATGAAGTAAAAATGAGGCACTGCTGCTTTCCCACCTACCCGTTAAAAATAGATGAATTTAATGAATGGGTAGTGGAAATTAGGGAATATAGAAATGTCTTCAGAAGTGATAGTATGTTAAAATGAAAATGGAGGTTATAAATGTGTCAAAAGACAAGAGAAAGAGATATGGTTAAGATGAAACAGGAATTATTTAGAGGGGCTGATTAAAGTATTGCAAATTAAGTGGAATTTCAGAGAAAAACAAGAGACACAACTGCAGAGTCTTAAAGAGAAGGTAAGAGCATTTTGGTACTATGCATGAGTTTACAAAAATTTCTATTAAGCAACTATTTCTACTAACAACTCCAGACCACAAAAACTTTTAGCATGATAAAAATAGAAATAGTTGTTACCAAACCTAGGGAGCCTATGACAAGAAAAACAACCAGAGATCTTATAGGGGTATTAAAGATATTTCAGAAATTTTGTGAACATTTGTATAATGCAGAAAAAACATGAAAATCAAAAAAGAGCACTAATGGAAGTATTTACAATAGACTTAATTATGCCAAAGTTAGAGGTTTAAGATAAGAAGAGATGAGATGAAAACAGTGATATATACTCAATCTGCAAGGAAGTTTCCAGGAACAGCCTGTGGAAGTGTGGAAGGTAGGAAGTAAAAAGTGATAAAGATCTGAAAGATTTTAACACTATTTTAAAGGGGAGGGGGGCACCAACTTCTTGGAAAAATATGGTGGTTGTATTATTTAAATGGTAAATACACATCAGACCCAGCTTCATATAGACCCATTTCGGTTTTAAAACACCAGATAAAAGAATGGCAAAGGTGTTGACAAAATTGATAGATATGGATCAATGTGGTTTTGTGGAGGGGAGGCAAACATTTGACAACATTAATAGAACAATGATGATCCAGAAGGAAGCAGAATATAAGAAAATATAACTCTTGTTAGTGGACCTTGATGTAGGGTAAGCATTTCATGCAGTGAGCTGAAATTTTATGAGTAGGGAAATGGAAACATTTGCATTCACTGACACACTAATAAAGTTAATTGGGGGAATATATGAAGGAGCAGAGGCAAGAATTAAAGTGGGAAGAGTGTGTTTGAATATAGGAACCAGGGTGTCTTCTTTCCCTTTTACTTGTTATTTACTCAGAAATTCATGGATATAATTGATATGGTAATGAAGAAAAGTTAGCTTTATTTGCTGATTATATTGTTTTGTACCTAATAAATTCTGATGAATGCATATTCGTGCTGTGGATCATTTTGAGACAGTTTCAAGTCTTTTCACGTCATAAAAGTAATGAAAATAAAACAAAGGTCATGTCCATAACTTAACTACCCACACAGAAATTGGTTCAGCAATATCCATACTTAAGGGGACACACTAAGTTAAAGTGTTTAGCAGTAGCAATTAAAAATACTTCTGTTATATCATTTAAGAATATGTGGGAAGAGACTAAATAAAAGATAATATAAAAACTGAAAAACTGGAAGCTTTTGTCTATGGATATGTATAATAAAATATAAGCAGTGAAAATGTTTTCAGTCCCTTTAGTTTTATATGCAAGTCAGGCATATTTGCATTAACCAGTAGGTAAGAGTTGAAGGAATTTATCTGAGAGGGGAAGAGAGGAAGAGTTGAGTAGGGTAAGTTGAGCCTTCCAAAAAAAATAAGGTGGTCTATGATTACCCAATTTGAAGAGATATTTTAGAGCTACACATTTAAGGCTCATATGCCTAACAGAAGCAGAAAGATATAATTCAAATGGTAAAGGGATGATCAGAAAGTAGGGGAAGTTCAAGAAATAGAGAGAGAGTGGGGTTTTGGATACAGATCCATAAGGAGAATAATAACCATATAGAATGTTATATTCATAAAGTAGCAGAACCAAGCCAACATGAGTATGGAGAAATACATTTTTGCCAGTAGGGATGACTGCATGTAGCAGTACAGAAAATAGGCAAGAAGGGGCTGATGGTAACAAGAGAAAACTGGCAAAAGAACCAAGATACTGGAAACAATTAATTAGTAAGGGAAAAGTAATAATGTGGGGTAAGGCCAAGAAGACATTTGGACTGCAGGATAAAGACAACCTTTCTTACCAGGAAGTGATATTAGAGTATAGGCATAAAGAAAGGGATAGTGGAACCCTATATAACATATATCCTCTGACAAGAGTTTTTAGCTGAATCTAGAACACAAGCTGTTGATAAAAAGCCATAATTAGTAGATATTACCTGATAACCAGAAGAATCAATCAGAGGAGGTTAGAAAAGATTAAAAAAGAGAGTTTGGAAAAGCAATTTACAAGGGAACAATGGGCCAACATATGCATGTTTCCCAAGTATGCAACAAAGTCCAAAAGGTTGAGGATTTTTGCTTGGAAGTGTTTGCATAGGTATTTTTATACCACAAGCATAATTTGAATAATTTTTCCTCAGGTAGATAGCAAATGTTAGATGTGTGATGATGAAGAAAGATGGACTTGGGAACATATGTTTTGAGAGTATAATACATTGTCAGATTTTAAAAATTTCCCCAGAGTACTCTATCATAAATGTTGAGTAAGCAAATGGCTGTAACTAAGGAAATGATTCTTTTGAGCTGAGACACGAGATTTGAATTACCTAGCCATGGTAAGGACTTATAAAATTTAAGTTTAGCGGTGGCCAAAAAAAATTGCTAGAAAATGGAAATCACAGTCTAAACAAACTATATTTGAAGTACTGAATATTGCAAAAGAGATAAAAGAACTGGAAGTGGGATCTTTAGAAAAGGGAAAGAGCAAATACATCGAAATAAATGGAAACTGCAGGAATAGTACATACACAATAATGTTCAGGAGGAGAAATAAGGTTTAAGGGAGGGCAGGAATTGAGCAATTTACATGATGTTGAATTGATTATAGTTATAAAGAAAGAAAACATGTGCATTGTATAATGTATGCAAATGAAAGAAAATGCTAATAAAGTCTGGTTTCTTCTCCATTAATGTACGTTACTTAAGTGATAATAAAGGTGCTGTAAACATGATCCTTGTGACACCAGTGGCCAGATTCTATATGAGAAAGACTCGGTTTTATTGTTTTATTTAAAAAATGTTTGAAATAAGAGTGGTGCAGGGATCAGATGTCTCGTAATCCAAGCCTATCCTTCTGCCTCCAGACCCTAAGTCACTCAGTCCAAATGAACTCATCAGATTTTATATGGAGGGCAGTGTCCAGGGAGTTCAAGTACAAGGTAAATTGGGTCCTTTGGACTCTACAAAGCACATAGTCATCAAAGAAATGTTAGTAGTGATTAAGATCTTAAAAGTTGTTAATCACTTATGGTCTCCGGGTGCCATTTTATTGTTCACTGACACCACTGTCATGTGGTACCTGAACAAACAAGGGGGTAACAAGGTCACACCCTCTTTGCTGGTTGGCAGTGATGGCCTGGAAGCTAACCTTATAACATGCTCTGATGCTTCAGGCCTCATACATCTCTTCAGAGCTAAACATACCCCGGGCTTCAACAAACGTCTGTGCAAGAATAGTTAATTCTTGCACAGAATGGTTCATTCCCATGCAGCATTGCAGCACGTCATGCATATGCATGAAGGTGCACTGCTGTGTTCTAATATGGACACAGGTGTGTGTGCGAGCATAGGGGGTGTGTCAGAGAGCAGTGCTCTGAGAATATACACACCCCCTGCACTCCAGAATTGCCGTTCAGCAATTCAAAAGGAAAGAGAATGTCCACTGACACTGTAAGTGTCCGCGGCATACCTATAAATGTACAGATACCAGAAAGTCCAGATATATGCCACAGACACAGCATAAAAGTCATGCCAATGCAAAACCACCATACTGTCAACTTTCTAAGTTTGTGAGAGCAATATTGTAAACCTGGCCCTATCTGTCACTACATTATGTAAGGCTTCGTACTGATTGTGTGCTGTAAGAGTTTGAGAGGTATGACTGCATACCCTCTATAAAAGTCACGTTAATGCAAAACCTGGCCCTACTTCCCCCCACATCATGTAAGGCTTTGCCCATCAATGTTGTAAGTGTGCTGAAACATAAGCGCAGGATCCCACATTAAACAAAAGTAAAACATTACTCAAACCGCTGAATCACTTACAAATGCCTTCTACCAGCACCTACAGGTCTGCATGGATCAGGCAATCCCAAACAAAACTAAGACTCTTTGTACCAAAGGCAAGCGTCCAGTCTGGTGGACCCCAGCCATAAACAAGCTCTACAACAAAAGGAGGAAGCTACTACAAGATAGAGCAAAATCCTTGAAAGGTAAGACACATTTGATCATTATAAGTAAAAAACTAAGAGCTCTCATAAAATCATCCAAGGCAAATTTTGAGAGAAAAATCGCCAAGGACTCAAAAGACAATCATAAGGCCTTCTTTAGCTATGTTAGAAACCTAGGAGGAAACTCCCAGATATGCTCAGAATTAGTTCAAAATGATGTGAAGATTACTGAACCTACACACATTGCCAACATACTGGCTGACAGGTTCAGTGCAAACTCCCCCTCCCCGCAAAAGAAGAGATATCTATACCAGAGGATTGTAGCCCCCCAAACATCTCCAACGCTCAGGTGAGAACTGCTCTCTCCAAGGCAAAAAACACAGCATCCATGGGACCGGATGGTGTCCCCAGCTGTGTGCTCCACGAACTCAATGAGGAATTAAACCCGCAGTTAGGACAGCTGTTTAATCTTAGCCTCACCTCAGGATACGTACCCAAGGAGTGGCGCACGGCAACTGTGGTCCCACTTCACAAGGGCGGTGCCTCCACCGACCCTGGAAATTACCATCCCATTAGCTTGACAAGCCTTATCTGCAAAGCCATGGAGAGGATCATAATGGAACTCATAAATAAAGACATAGGGAACTTGCAGACTTTGGATCCAACCCAGTTTGGCTTTGTCAAAGGCAGATCATGCCTTTTAAACTTGGTTGACTTTTTCGAGACAGTCACCAAGGCCATTGATGAGGAAAGGCAGTCCATACAGCCTACCTCGACCTGGCAAAGGCCTTCGACACAATACCCCACTCAGGTATCATCGAAAAACTCATCAGCTTGAATGTAAACCCATACATCACAAGATGGGTTGCAAACTGGCTAAGTGACAGAACCCACAGGGTCAGAGTTGCTGGAGCCATGTCAGACTCAAAGCCTGTCACAAGTGGTGTCCCACAGGGCTCAGTCCTGGGTCCACTCTTGTTCGGCATCTACTTTTCTGAAGTACAAGCAAACACAGGAGGGTTATGGCTGACAAAGTTTGCAGATGACTGCAAACTGGGCCATAGTCGAAAACACATCTGACACAGATATCCTTCAGAAGGGCCTCACAGAAATGGATAACTTGTGCCAGAGCCATGGCCTAAAGTTAAACGCCAAGAAATGCATAGTCATACCCTTCGGGAAAAACAAGGTTACCCTAGCCACCATATAGGTGGCAATCCACTGAGCACAGAAGAAGTCATCAGGGATCAGGGGACCCAGGTTGACAGTAGCCTTCGCTTGACACTCATGTTGCTAAAGTAGTTAGGAAAACCTTCTACATTGCCCACCTGATCATGAAGGGATTCACATCTAGATCAAGGGAGGTCATCATCCCTCTGTACTCATCACTCATTAGACCTATGATTGAGTACAATGCCCCATTTGGAATGTATCTGACCCGACACCTGCAGCAGCTGGAAAGGCCCCAAAAGTTCCTCACCAAAAGGATAAAGGGTCTCAAAAATATGTCTTATGCTGCCCGACTGAAAGAACTCCAGCTCTATTCAGTCTCATACCGCTTGCTCAGAGGTGACCTGTGCCTGACATATAAGGCCATGTCAAACCCAGATTTGATGAATATGCTTCACCTCAAAAATCTAGATCCCTCAGAACCACAAGGGCGGGAGACTTAAACCTTGACATGGTTATTAATAGAATGTGCTGGAGGGACAGATTCATCACACAGAGACTCCCTATGCTGTGGAACAAAATCCCGGTACATGTGAGGCAGAGCACCTCGCTGGCCTTGTTCAAGAGGAATCTTGACCAATGGATGGGAGATCGCAGATATACCCCAGGGATTACTTCAGTGTCACTGCTTGACAGAGGCACAGCAAAATAATAGGCATAGTTTTATTCAAACTAAAGGGGTGGCGAAAGCCACATAACTATGGGCTAGGCTTATAAATACCCTTGGGCAGATAGCCTAGTATGAACCTATGAACATATGTAATCATTATTTTTTCTGGCCGCAATAAAGTTTAAGCAAAGCTGAGTGTGTGTGTGTGTGTGTGTGTGTGTGTGTGTGTGTGTGTGTGTGTGTGTGTGTGTGTGTGTGTGTGTGTGTGTGCATTTTGCACAACTGTGCTTAGCATAGCTTAAATATCTGAAGGAGTTAAATAAAAATATATCAACTAAACAAGTAATCCAAAATAGTGTAGCGGTCCAAGCTGCTGCTGACGGCATTTTACTTTTATATATAAAAGCAGTTGTAAAAGTCATATGCTGTAATAAATGAGGTGGTAAGTAATATTTATTACCTAGGGTAGTGAAGCAGATCCAAAAATTAGATGTCAGTCCAGAAAAGATGTGAAACCCCCATAGAAACACAAGTGCCCCATACAGTATAGTAACACAAGAATAAATGTAATGAAAGCACATAGGGGGATGCCAGGGGAAGGTAAACAAAATTATAATATGTCAGAAACAGTGAATCAATCCCATAAAGCTGATAGTCTATAAAATAAAGCATAAGCAATGCTTAATATTGCACAGCTATGCTTACCATGTGTAAGCATTACTTTAATATGAATGCTAAGCAATGAGTAGTCCAGCTAAGTGGATTTGCCCATTAGTAAGCAGTGTGGAACCTGCCCCTTTAAGCACTGCCAACCTTAGCTAAGCAGGTTTGCCCATAGCTTAGCTTAGCTCAGCATATTTAAAACTGTCCAATCACTGCAAAGGGTGGAAAATTGGCCATATTTAAATCTTGCAGGTGGTAATACAGCTTATAACCAGTTGTAGCTCCCCACTGTAGGCAGTGTGGCTGGTGTTAGTGAGGGCATGCGCTTTCAGGTGCAGTGCTGAGGCATACAGGAGTCCAAGGTCATGGTAGGACTCCTTGTTAAAAATCATGATGTGAGACTGCTGCAGAACTAGTACCAGGGCTCCCAATACAAAGCAGAGGCCTGGGAAAGTCTCTTCCATGATCTCACCAGTGCCACTGGCATCCCTTGCACTGGTGAGCAGGTTCGGCACCACTATGCCGACTTGAAGCAGAGGAAGAGGGAGGTCTTGGATGAGTGGGTCCAAGAAGCATGGCGGAGCACTGATGTCTCAGGCATGTGTTAGTATTCATATAAATAACTGTTTACCAAAGTCCAGCCTGTGTATGTGATGGATAGGTATGCATAAATTTTTATCTATCTTCTTTACAGCTTCAGCTGAGTGGGCTGCAAACCAGGAAGCCCATGCAAGCAGGATGCAAAGGCTACATTGTAAGGCTGGTGAGTAACAATCTAGCTTGCAGTATTCATACCAAATAAATATAAAGGAGTAGAATGTCACCTTGCAGTATTAAAAACGGATATTGTTTGTACTGAATAAACCAGACAATATTACAGTCATGGTCTCATATAGGTTATATATAAATAAAACTGTAACTGCCTGTCAATAAAATTCAAAACCCTGGACTGGTTGCTTTTATTCTGGTATTGCATTAATTGAAATGTGTACAGGTTATGCTCAGCAACTATAGCTCTGAAAGCATTAAACAATCAAGTTACATCTGACAAAGTTAGTGCCTCTGTAAGACATGACACTGACTGATATGAAATGTTTCATGCACCAAGATCTGATATCTTAATAGTAATGTTGTGTTAACCATTGTTTTCCACACTGTGCTATGTCAAAAGATATGTATAGGAATGTGTGTATAAGAATGTCGTAATTACAAAGTCAGATTGTACAACCAAGAGAGAATAAGACAGAAAACATTCAAGGAAGAGGTAGCAATTTCTCAACAGCTTGTTCTGATGAAACACAAACGTGTTGTATTTTTAGCAGAAACAGCCACGGTTTGAATCCCGGGAGTGGTAATAAGCTATATGCGTAATTTCACCTAGGATTCTTTGAATATGTGTAGAAACAGTCAAATAGTGTTAACAGGCATTTCCTCCACAGGTCGTCCAAGTAAAAGATGGTATAAAGTAGCTATAAGAAGGCTGTAGTTATACTGTGTCTAACCCCAAGGCTGCAAATGACAGTAAGATAAGTACATACACCAAGTGGTCTCCCCCAAGAAATGTTCAAAAGTGTCATGCTGTCACAGCTGCTGGTCCCTGCTGCCAACAACCAGCATGACCGATACAAATCAAGGCAGAGTATGGCAGTAGCAGACACACACACACACACACACACACACACACACACACACACACACACTCACACAGTATGAGTGCACATATGTAATCCTATGTGAATATGGGCAGAAACAGTGAGGTAGTATTAACAGAAATTTCCTCCACAGGTCTTCCAGGTAAGAGAAGGTATAAAGTAGCTATAAGAAGGCTGTAGTTATACTGTATCCAACACCCATAGTCCAACCCCAAGGCTGAAAATGACAGCAAGATAAGTACACACACCAAGTGGTCTCACCCAAGAAATGTTAAAAAGTGCCATACTATCACAGGTACTGGCCGCTGCTGACAACAGCCAGGGTGACCAATAGAAATCAAGGCAGAGTATGGCAGTAGCACACACACACACACACACACACACACACACACACACACACACACACACACACACACACACATAGTATGAGTGCATATATGTAACCCTGACCATGTGAATATGGGTAAAAACAGTCAGGTAGTGTTAACAGAGATTCCCTCCACAGGTCTTCCAGGTAAGAGAATGTATAAAGTAGCTATAAGAAGGTTATAATTATACACTGTGTACAAACATACCACTGCCCAACCCAAGGCCATAGGTTGTTGTAATAATACCTGTAGAGTAATGATTAGAGCAATGACCATTAAATCTGTGATCACTGCAAGAATCTACATTTGTTAATTAACATCTCCCCCCCCTATCTTCACCAATAATCTAAACACATAAATGAATGGGTATGTTTTCCACCAAACCTACAGTTGGGACATGTGTCCTATTGTTCTACAAATATTTAAACATTTGATTATTAATGTTCCCTGTTCAAATACTATAATTAGTAGCCTGTTGCTATCAATATAACCTGCATTCCAATGCAATGCCCACTGTGGTTCCATATATGCATGTGTTCTGCTTGCTATGCAAATGTTCCAAATCTGTTGTATTGGGTTAATGGGAATAATCATGCATGCTGCTATAACTAATCCTGGAATGTGTTTACTATTACTAACCAACATATGTTCTAAAACTGGAACACCATAGCATGTCTGGGAAGGCCGATCAAGCAAATCCATCTCTCCCACCTTGTTTGACCATAGCACTGGGCCCTAGCGTGTCTGGGACCCACCCCAGGACCTCCTTGTCTGCTGGTCCAGCACTACCTTTGGGTGGAACCACCTCAGGGGATGGGGCTTGCCCCCCCCCCCGGGTGCAGGCATGGACAGGATCCTGTCATCCGAAGCCACGTCCAGAGTGTGGTGAGTAGCGAGTTCCTCAAAGAATTTGGAGGTCTGCTACACCAGCTTGAGGGCTGTGTGGCACATTTAGAGGGTCAGCATGCCCCTCCTGCTCAGTCCCCAGCACTGCCACCTTTAGGGCCATGAAGGTGCAATGGTGACTGCCCATGGATGGGGACCTCAGTCCCACTGTATCCATCTAGGGGCTCGTGGGCTTCCAATTACCAAATGCCCCTCCCCATCCAAGGTGCTTACCCCCCCCCCCAAATTTGTCATATACCACCCCTGAATGCTATCTTGTGTGTCTTGTCTGTCTTCCTACCTAACCTACCTCCCCAAATATACCTACTATCCTTCCCCAACTTCCCACTTTCACCTTAAAAAAAGGCAATCTGTTCCCCCCAAAAAATGTTGCCCCATACATGGCTGTCCATTTTGCACGTGTCCACTGGACACATGCAATCTGTTCTAATTAGCTTCACAACACATTATTGGTGTCCTCATCCCTCTATCAAAAGTTTGAGTGTCCAAGCTTACCTCCAAAGTCAGTATATATGCACAGCTGTTGCTGTAGAAGAAATGGACAGCTATGGACCTTCCCTACACCCATCTTGCGCATCCCTAACTATCTTTCGTATTGTTTTTCCCTCTTCATGCCCCCTTTTTCACCACTTTCCTATCACCCCATTTTTCTTTTCTTTTAAACAAATTAGAGCATGAGTAAGCAGGAGTAAGCAGTAGTATGCAGGACTAAGCCTGTTTGCATGGTGCTAAGTGATGCCTACAAACATTAAGCACTTTTAAGGCTAACTGTCTCTCAGCATAGTTAACCGAAGGTTAGCATTGCTTACCACCATGCAAACCCACATACAACTGCTTAAAAGTGCCTTAATCACCCTGTATTCAACAGCCCTTGTTCTGCCCAGCAATAAAATAATCAGTCCTTGCAAGTCTTGAACCGAGGACCCTACACACCACAGCAATTTACCACTAAGCCATCTGAGCTGTAGACATAGCTGATGTTTTTTCAAACATATCATTCAGCAGAGTCATTCAACAGTAGGGAAAAGGTTTGTTAACATTAGTCAAGTTTTGTACATATATATATAAATGTGTATGTGTATGGAGATGCATACACGCATATATATATATATATATATATATATATATATATATATATATATATATATATATACGTGTGTGTGTGTGTGTGTGTGTGTGTGTGTGTGTGTGTGTGTAAACATTAATACGTAATATATGTAGAGATATGCATATAAAATACACACATATATGATATATATATATATATATATATATATATATATATATATATATATATATATATATATATGGGTCTACTTTACATTACCGAACCGACACTTCACCGACACACAAAACACCAACCCCAAATAACCGAAAACACACAACACCGACAACTCACAAAACCGAACACAGTTACACCGACACAAACAACGTAAATTACATGACACACAATGACATATCCACTAACCCTAACCCAAACCCTAACCCTAAGGTCCGACACTACCGCACAGTTACCCTACCCGCACCCTAACCCTAACTCACTTAACCCACCCCTACACCTAAAGACTGTCACTATCGCACACTTAACCTACCTGCACCCTAACCCTAACTCACTTAACCCACCCTAAAACATAAAGCCCGTCACTATCGCACACTCACCCTACCTGCACTCTAAACCTAACTCACTTAACCCGTCCCTAAACTACAGTCCGTCACTGTCACACACTTACCTTACCCGAACCCTAACTCCGACACTACCACACACTCACCTTTCCCACACCCTAACCCAAAATCCCACAATATCGCACACTTACCTGACCGCTCCTAACTCCGTCACTATCGCACACTTACCGAGTTGCGCTCACACATTACCCTTGTCGGTCTTTCTGCTGTCAGCAAATCACCTTTTCGATCAACTTGCTTGTCGGTCATTTTGTCACGGTCTTCTGCATGTCGGTGAAGTGTCGGTTCGGTAATGTAAAGTAGACCCATATATATATATATATATATATATATATATATACGTAAAAACACGAACTCTGGAACCAAGCAGGACAAATAATAACGCTCTTTATTTCAGGAATCACGTTTTCGCTCCCACACTGTAGAAGCTTCCTCAGTTAATACAAATTAATTCATTAGCAATTACCATTTATATACATTACAATCATGATGTAATTTCCTTTTATTTTATTTTAAAGCCACAAACCCACCACAAAGTTGTCGTGGGGTGGAAGACATCATTTCATTCATAAAAGTGACACTTCATACTATACTTCATAGTTCCATCATCGCACATTTGTAGTGTATTGAATTACAAAACAAAATTAGTGATCAACGTATAAATCAGTTAAAAAAATTTTTATATGTATAAAAAATAAAATAAATATAAAATATTGATTTTAAAAAAGTTTATTTGATTTTACCCATATATATGTGTACTTCCCAATATATGGATACCACCTCCATCTGTTTTTATGTGTGTGCATATCGGTGCGATGTCCTTCACCTATCTCATATAACTCCTATATTTAAGAATTACTGAGATATTACAGGATTCATTTAATCCTGGATAGGTGAAGGCATCTACACCAATCTGCCACTCTAGCTCTCTTACTTCAAGTAACAGAGTTTGAGGTCCACCCCTTGCTCCAGTTAAAACCTGCTCTATGCCCATAAATTGAAAACTATGTCCGGTATTTTGCATGACATGTTTGGACAAGGCATTATCCATCTTTTTATTATTTATCGCGTAAAGATGTTGGTATATTCGATCGCTCAGTTTGCGATCGGTCTTCCCGATATAAAAACAGGGGCAACAAGTGCAAAGAGCAATATATATCACAGATTTTGTAGTGCAATTAATTCTAGAATTAATGATATATTTTTTACCTCTGATTGTAAATGAGTTGCCCATTTTCAAGCAATTGCATCTATTACAAAATCCGCACATAACTGTACCAGGTTGTCTGTTAGAGAATGTACATAGTGCAGGTCTCTGTAATAGTTCTTTTAAATTCCTGCCCCTCTTAAACACTACAGACGGTTGTGGTCCTAATTTTTGGAGCAATCCAGGGTTATTAAAAATAAAATACCAGTTTTTCTTTATAATATTCCATACATCACCAATATGTCTATTAAATGTTAAAACAAGACTTGTCCTGAATTTGTTTTTATTTTGACTGCTGGTTTCAATACCAGTACTATTATGGTCTAACCCAATTTCTAGGGGTGGATCTAATACTTCCCTAACATCCATATTTAAAGTTTGATGTTTATATCTTAACAATGGCTGGTAAAAGCCTGTATTACGTTTCATAGAGACCTCATAGATTAATTCATCAATTAAGTAATCTGGGTACCCCCTATTTATAAACAATTCCTTCAAAAAAGAACACTCATCCCTGAATGTTTCAATTGTACTACACATGCGTGCGGCTCTAACTAATTGTCCTTTGACAATAGATCTTTTTTGTTTAGCCGGATGATTACTAGAGTAGTGCAAGAAAGCATTACAGTAAGTAGGCTTTCTATATATAGAAGTCAGAAAACAGCCATTTACCACATCTTTTATTAATTCAACATCTAAGTAGTCGATAACATTATTAGAAAACTTATGAGTGAATTTCAAAAATGTGCTGGAGTTGTTCATAAACTCCACCAATTCTACTGCTTCACTTTCACTACCCTTCATTAGAATAAACACATCATCTAGAAACCGTGTGTAGTACTTCACATTTTTAAATAGGGGATTATTTTTCAATATAACCTTTTCCCAATAAGCAACTACTAGGTTCGCCACGCTTCCCCCGCATGGTGAACCCATAGCTATACCTTTTTTCTGTAGGTAATATTGATTATTAAACAGGAAAAAGTTTGATGTTAAAACAATATCCAAGAGTTGTGAGACCAAAGAGATCTCGTTTTTTGTAGCCCCCAGGCCTTCCAACATCAATGCACTCCATTCAATTGCTTCCTGATGTGGAATCGATGTATAGAGATCGATTACATCTATAGTCAAAAAATTAAGTGTAGATTCGAACGTGATATTATTTATTGACTCTAGGAAGGTCCAGGAGTCCTTACAAATCTCAGATATTTGTTTTAAATATTTTGAAATGATGTCATCAATTACTCTAGCACATGGATGGGTAATGCTATCATCAATATTGCAACACCCAAAGTACCTGTCATGTTTGGGTGCAAAACTGCATAAAAATATCTTGAACCCACCTATGGGCACTAATTGATGGTAGGTGTAGCATTACCCATCCATGTGCTAGAGTAATTGATGACATCATTTCAAAATATTTAAAACAAATATCTGAGATTTGTAAGGACTCCTGACCTTCCTAGAGTCAATAAATAATATCACGCTCAATCTACACTTAATTTTTG
>NC_056731.1:607313753-607411253 GCF_019279795.1 Protopterus annectens | reverse complement strand
AATATGTGACGCCAAGTCAGACTTCTGTGCAGTCATAAGTGGAGTCCCACAGGGTTCTATCCTGGGTCCTCCCATGCTTGGCATCTCCTTTTCTGAAGTCCATGCCTAAATGAAGGGACTCTAGCTGACAAGGTTTGCAGACAATTGCAAGTTGGGAGGTATTATTAACTACCCGAGTGACATTGGCATCATACTGAAAGGCCTCACTGAGATCAATGACTGATCTCAGAGTCATGGCCTTATGCTCAATGTCAGAAAAATGTGTTGTCATCCCCTTTGGGGAAAACCCTGTTCCCATGAATTACCACACCGATGGTAGTCCCCAGAACAAAGAAGGCATTATAAGAGATCTGGGTATACAGGTTGACAGCAATGTCTCTTTTGACCACCACATTGCTACTGTGGTCATAAAGTCCCTCTATGTGGCACATCTCAGTACTAATGCATTAGCATCCATGAAGGAAGAGATCACTGTCCCTGTACTCTTCTTGCCAGAGTGACACAGTTTGTTTCAGCATACATATACTGATGTATGTCAGGTAGGTGAATGAAATGTATGTCCACATTTTCTGACAACAATCATATCATCACAGTGATTTACCAGAAAAATGAGACTAATCTGCAAAACAGACCAGAAATATGAGCAATAAACCTGGACATCCTGTAACAATCCAGCCAGTTGACAGGTATGCTTAGAACCCCTTACTGCAATGAATCTGGACCAAGACTGACAAAGTGTTGGGTGCAAGCCATGAAAATAGGGATGTATCTGAAGTACTGGTGTACATAAGCTAACACAGTTGATGTAGTAACACCCTCATGTATGCTCTAACATATATTTAGTGAAATATCACAAGTAATTGAATTAGGGAATCTGCTATGGATAATTACACATGTATTTGCAAATATATCAGGCACTACAGGGATGTAACAGCACTGACAAACAGACACAAGTGTGAAAGTGCATACCCACAACCAATATCACCACAGTCACAGTCATATACCGGTAAGTCACGTGAACAGTAGAGTATACGGACTGTGTGACCAAACACATCATTGTTTGCCACTCACACACTAGCCCTACATATACAATCCCAATTCTTAGTATAGTCTGAATCCTGACCTTGGTACAATACGTGTCTCAGTCTGCCCCTACAAACACATACAGCCAATAGATCAGCAGAAACTGGAACAGGATGCACAGTCAGATAAAGAAGGAGCCATAATACTTACATCCACCCCCTCCATACACAGCTCAAATAACATGTACACATGACGTGTATACAATCATGACAATCTGTAAACAATGGCCAGACATACACAGGCCTCTTACATGTACAGCTCACCTCAGAATGTATAGGCTCAAGACTCATATCTATGGCCTCTTCCCTGAAATATCTATAGGTCTAATGGATGGTAGCAGAAATTAAGGCAAGAAATAATGATAATAAATATGTCTGAACCTCATTGACATCTGGACAAAGCCTGACATAATTTGGGGACAGAGGCACAAACACTGGGGTAGAGTGGACATACTGCTGCCATAAATTGAGAGAGTTGCAGATGTTACTGGGTTTGTTGTAACATATCCTTTATGAAGAATATGACATCAGAAATACCAATAAATGTGAGTATTTACTGACTGCATTCCCGAGTCCACGACTAATTTACCAAGGACACTAACTGTCTGGGGAACAGACAAAACATAACAGGCAAACATGTGGCCTGTCTGTGGACAGCATGCCAGTGGACAGGTATGTCAGAGACATACCGCTGTCAGTCATGAAGTCACTCACTAAATGCATGTCCACACAAACACTGTCAATCTATCAATCCACCTTGTGTATAACAGCACTGTTGATATAAAATCTGTTCACAAATCTGGAGATATGTCCCTCATATTGTTTGGCTGTCTACACGTGTCCTGTCCTGTGACATATTGCCATCTACTGTATGTGAATCTGTAGCCCACCACCTCTGTAATGTCCCTCACACAGGCAAGGAAAAGGGGCAAGGCCCACAATAAAGAATGTCCCATATGTCAGAACTAGCAGCAGTGTCCAGGCCCACAACACAATAGTATGTGGGCATCTACATAGCGGCACAGCCTTAGCAATACCTGAACTCTGCACATTTGTACAGAGTACAGACAGAAAGTAGATATCCAACAAGTTATGCATTAGGATTAATGTTTTGAAAAAATAGAAGTCTGAAACTGAAAGGTATGTCATTACTACTTGACAGCAGTCCTCAATGACATGTCAAAAAAACATAGTAGTCTACAGTTAATATCATAATAGCAGATCAATATCCAATAGGAGATACATAAAAACATACAGCTTAAATACCAAGAACAAGATAGTCAGTACTCAAAGTCCCAGCTTTGCATGCAGGGGTGTATGGTTCTAGTACTACAATCTGCAATCTACTTTTACTTGGAAAAGCACTGTCAAAAGTAATAACATAATGATACAATATGTGTTAAACTATTTTTGTCAACCAGTGCAATGTAGCTGGTGTAACATGCATGTGTGACTGCATATAACTTGGGATACTACCCATGTATAAAACAAATGCAAAGAAAAAAGATTGTGGTACTACCCATGCATACCCAGGTGTCCCATACAGTATAGTCACATCCCTTGCTACTGTAATGACAGCACATAGAAGCATGTTATGTACAGGAAGTTAAATACACTTATTAAAGATATCTTTACCCTGCTATTTTATCAGACTGGAATGTGACCAATGATTACCAGGGCTGAGCTATGCTTAGCAGATTTAAGCATTGTTTAAATGTAAATGCTAAGCAGATTTGAGCACTGGCAAGCGTAGCCTACATGGTATAAGCGCCTATGTTTAATCGTACGTTAGCACAGCGTACCGTCATACAAACCTGCGCAAACATGCTTAAAGCTACTCAAAACTGCCTTAATCACTCTGTATCCAAAAGTCCTTGTTCTGCATAGCAACAAAATAAACAGTCCTTGCAGGTCTTGAACCCAAGACTCTGCACATCATAACAAAAGCAATTTACCAGTAAGCCACTTTGATAGTTTTAGGGTGTTTGATCAAGCATACCCTTCTTTACAGCCAGTTTACAATAAGGAAGAGACACTGTGCAAGTAGGAAGGATTGGTATCTGCAAATATATATATATCTGAAAAGGCAAATATACATAGAGAGAGAGATAGATATGTATGGAGATACATATATGTGTATAACAATATACAGATATATTACCAGTAAATACTGAGGTGCATATGTATATATATATATATATATATATATATATATATATATATATATATATATATATATATATATATATATGTGTGTGTGTGTGTGTGTGAGTGTAAACAAATATATATATATATATATATATATATATATATCTAAGGGATCACTATGAAATCCCAAATACTCACAATACCAAAGACCAGAATCCCGAGACCAGATACCCGAAAGACGAGAAGACGAGAAGACTGGAAGACCAGAAGTGCAAATTTCAAAATCTCAAAGTTCAGAGATGTTGAAGTAGTGCTTATGGTGTTGCGGTTTGTGAATGGATAGGTGGAAATTCAGGTAAGTATCTATGCTTGATTGTGTTGGTTAGGGGCTTTAGTGTGTGTTTGTGTGTTGTGACTGTGATGTGTGTGTGTGTGAGGGGAATGTAGGTGTGTGGTGGTGTTTTCGTGTGTTTGTCTGCATAGTGCGACCTTGGAGTTAGAATATTTAAGTAGGGGGTGTGGGGGTGCAGCTCCCCACATGGGGGATGCAGGGGGGCTTACTCCCCTGCTTTTATGTACTGTAGGTTTGTGTGTTTGTGTTTTGGGTGAAGGTGTGTGTATGTGTATGTGTGTGGTGTATTAGTGTAATGTTCTGGATTTTAAATGTCATGCTTCTGGTCTTCCGGTCTTCTCGTCTTTCGGGTATCTGGTCTCAGGATTCCGGTCTTTGGTATTGTGAGTATTCGGGATTTTGTAGTGATCTCATAGATATATATATATATATATATATATATATATATATATATATATATATATATATACATACACACACACATACATGTCTCAAAATGCCCAAACAAACATATGCTGCTGATAGCCCACTCATAACTGGAGCAGCATGTACAGTTGGATACAGAAGGACCCATGACACTTACATCTGCGCCCCCACAGTCCAAATAAATAAGTGAACAGTAGACTGCTACAAAATCATGATAGGCCATACACAATGGCCAGACATACAACAACCTCTTAGCAAAACAACTAAAATGACTGAACATATCAAAGAGAAATACAACCAGCCAGTAATCTGCACATGTTTATTATACTCTGATGTCTTGGCCAAAGCCTTCAAGGAGTAAAATATTACAGGAAATATGTGACTTAATCTCAAGAAGCAATTAACACTTAATTACATTATTAAATACACAAACTCCAATTACACTCCTCATTTAACCCCCTAATAATTTTCTTGGGTGGCAAAAGCCAGGGTACCTTTTTTGGCTGGGCTTGTATAGGCCCTAGGGCCAATAACCTAGCACTTACCTATGAACCTATGAACCTATAAGGGATATGATATCACATTTAATATTAGTACATTGCTTCTGTATATAACAATTGTCCTTTTATAAATGTTTCTTCAAACTGAGGAACAGACCTATTCCAAAACAGTACCTTAGAACCCACTACTGTCCCCATGGTGAGATTTATTCAAATGTACAGCTATAGAACTGTCTTCTTTCTTAACAGTAATATGTCTCATATGTTCTAACAGCATATTTTTAAACACATGATACTCTCCCCCACATAACATATGTTACAAGGGCATCTAAGAGCATTCTCCATACACCAACCTCTTAAATGTGCAGACTCCAACATGTTTTCCAACCTTTCTCCTCAGCAGGAATGATGGTACTAAATAATGATAGACCATTATCCTGTCAACCTCCTACTGTATAACATCTGGACAAAGCCTGACATAATTGGTGGACAGAGGCCCAAATACATGGCTATACTTGAAATATTGTCGTTATACACTGAGAAAGTTGCTGGTGTTACAGGGTTTGTTGTAACGTATCTTTTCTGAGGGATATAAAGTCAGAAAAACAAATGGCTGTTAGCATTTACTGATTGCAATCACCAGAGTATGCTATTGCTTTTCTATAGACAACACCTGACTGAGGAACAGACCGAAAATAACAGGCTAACCTGTGACCATTATGTGGATAGCCATACAGTTGAGAGCTTTGCAGAGACAGACCCTTGTCAGACTGAAACCCATGCAGATGTAGCACGTTCAGGCAAGCCCTGTTAAACTAGCAGTATTCCAAACATATAACAGCAATACTCACATTCTGCCCTAAGTCTTGAATCTTCTCCACCATTTATTTGGCTTGTCTCCACAAGTCCTGTTGTAAGAGGTATTAGCTCACACACCTCTAGGATGTCTTCCTCACAGGTAAGGGAAAGGGCCAGCATCCACATGGGGTACTCAAATATAGGAGTGCGTTGTCATGACATTGGCTATTGGAAAAACTACACAGCTGCTCTGCATGCAGTTAGCAAGTGGGAAACACTAATTGGTTTTCAGGCCATCACCTGATCATAAGCATCACCTACAAAAGCCATGCTTCCACCTATTCAAACCAGCTTTTTTCCCTGTAGTACACAGAGAGAGAGAAAGAAAGAAAGAAAGAAAGAAAGAAAGAAAGAAAGAAAGAAAGAAAGAAAGAAAGAAAGAAGAAAGCAAACAAAACAATTAAAGCAAAAACTGGAAAAGAAAAGAAAAAAGAAAAGGTAAGTGGAACATGTAAGCATGTAAGTGAATGTAGTACTTGGTATGTAATAATGGGAAATATGATTTGGAAGAATATATGTCCCAACAAGACTTGTACTAATGTCCTGCTGAACAGCTGCTATGGTCATAGCATCTGGCCCTCTCTGCAGTGGGAGAGATCACAGCCATACCTCTCAACTGTACAGATCTTCACAGAATGTCCAGATTTTCACATCATAGTTTTTTGTCTGTTCCTCTTGAAATCTCTACATTTCTGGCAAATAGCTGAGGATTGAAGCCATCAAGTAATGATGAACACATGCGTTTATGATACCACATCCTTAGGAATTTTCATGATAATGCAAAATGTATTATTCTACAAACTTCGTAAGTTTGTAACAGGAATACTTAAAGTCTGGCCCTATTTATCTCCCCATCATTTAAGGCTTTGTCCAGGTGTGATGCTCTAAGAGGTTAAGAGGTAGGATCACAGCTCAGTAGCCTGACTCACCCTGGGAAAGGACAGCTCACATATGACAACTGCTGGGGTGTCTTTCAGGCAGTTGTGACTGTACCACTGCTAGGCCAGTTAATGGGATGTTGTCCATATCCGTATGTTGCCTGATACATGTTTGTCTTGTAAATCTAAGAGACCTATATAGGGTATGTGCATAGTAAAGTACTGTTGCAGACATGTGTAACTGCATGTGATATATTGAATTAATAACATTCAACTGTATAGTGTTCTGCTGGACAATAAGCACATTTGTGACTATCTGTAATCACATACACATATACCTGTTTTATGTCAGCCAAACCATTTGCAAGTCTGTGAGCAATGACAATGTAACATAATAGCCTACTTATGATGGTTGGACATCTTGCAGGTTATCACAGTGATATCAAAACCTACTGTGCAATCAACTTCCTAATGTATGGTGCAACTATATTAATGCAGTATCAATATGGATGTCCCTTTTGTCACCAATTTATGTGTGCCATTGTCCAGACATCCTGCTATAACAGGTTGAAAAGTATGATTGAGCAGCAAGACTGTAAATACAGTGTGACATACTAACGTAGAACAGAAATGTATACCAGGTGTTCCCTGAGCACATGCATGTATGTGTATGTTCAGCTGGAAGGCACAAAACTAATAACATGGGTTTCAAGCAGTCAGGTACATAGGTTGTGGATGTTGCACATGTACGTAATATCAGTATCAGTGCATACAGCAGACATAAATGTGTACAGCTACTGGTTGTTGCATGGACCTGACACTGATATGGGTACTAGAGTAGGCATGATTATCAGGTAGTAATTGGAGAAGTAAAAACAACAGCAAAGCAACAGCAGCAAATACAACAAAAAACAAAGACCAGCAACCCAATGAATAAAATGTATTCCTCTCTGATGTCACGGCATACACTGCCTTCTTGGAGTACACAATTACTTCACATCACACACTTATTTTATATACACTGCTAAATAGGTAATTAAACAATAAAGTCATCAATTAAAAAGCATTTAAAGTTATACATGCCAATTAAAATCAACATTCATACCCTTTGAAAACAAAGTATTAAACTTTAATATATACACTGCTTCTTTATAAAGAAATTTATTCTTGCTGACCCCCCCCCCAAAAAAAAAACACACTCTACTTTTTCTAAAGTTGCGGCCTGTAAACCATGAAGAGAACTACCATGTGCTTCCAAAAAATGTTGTGCCACTGAACTATGTTCCTTTTTATTTAATATATCACAAACATGTTCTAATAGCCTTATTTTAAAAGCTCTTTTGGACTCCCCCACAAAAAACTTATTGCAAGGACGTCTGAGGGCGTAAATAATGCCCTAAGTGTAGTTCCCACAGACTTTAAATCTTCGACCATTTAGGAGTCCAAAATAAGGCACAATAAATCTACATGCCTTGCATTTGCCACATCCTACTGTTCCTTTTTGTTCTTAATGACTCACATAAGACCTCCTTGGGTATGCATAACCTAGATTTCACCAAAAAACTCTTAATATTCCTACCCACTCTATATGAAGCAACAAGTTTATTAGGCATCCATGAACTTCCAACCTTTAAATTTGATAACAGTTTCCACAGTGTTTGTACTATCTCATAAAACTTATTACTGAATCCACTATATGTGGTTACAAAATACATTTTCACAACCAGATTAAATATTGTTATTTAATTTGGAAACTCACTTAAATTTTTTGTTGTTGTTTCCTATATACTCTTTATCAAATCTAGATCAAGCCTTAGCAATTGTATCTTCACCATGTCCACACTTTTTGAACATCTCAAAAGTATAACCTATTTCCCTTAAAAAAATCTTGTTCATCACTGCATAGTCTATAAAGATGTATGCATTCACCATAAGGTAAGGCATCAGTCATATGCCCAGGATGACAACTTGTTGTTTTCAAATAATATATGACCCCCTGGAATTTCCTGTGTACTTTTGTGGTTAGTATACCATCTTCCTTAAGTAACAAATCTGCATCAAAAATGACACCTTCTTCCCTATTTGGATGTCATCAAATGTGAAATTAAATCTGTTTACTTGTAATTCATCCAAAAAATTCTGCACTTCCTGTTCCTCTCCTTCACATAAAAAAATTAAATTATCAATAAATCTAAAATAACATTTAACATATGTACAAAAAACTTTTCCTATAAATATATTCAGCTTCAAATAAGCCCATGGTTAAATTAGCATAAGAGGGTCAAAATCCGTCCCCATAGCTGTTCCACATTTCTGATGATCAACCTGGCTATCAAATTCAAAATTATTCTTCAAACAAAAATGTACTAAATCTACATTATATTCTGTAGTGGGTGACTCCCTCATGAAGAAGCTAATTACCTCAAGGCCATGGCAGTGTTTAATGTTAGTGTATAAACGTTTCACATCTAGAGTCACCCAATACGTCTTATTAGTCCAGTGTACTGTCCTTAACTTGTTTTAAAAATATCTTTAACAGAAGCAGGTAATAAAACTACCTTGGGTAGCAACATTATAAAGAAGCAGTGTATATATTAAAGTTTGATACTTTGTTCCAAAGGGTATGAATGTTGATTTTAATTGGCATGTATTACTTTAAATACTTCTTAATTGATGACTTTATTGTTTAATTGCCTATTTAGCAGTGTATATAAAACAAGTGTGTGATGCAAAGTAAATGTGTACTCCAAGAAGGCAGTGTATGCCGAGACGTCAGAGATGAATACATTTTATTCATTGGGTTCCTGGTCTTGTTCTTCATTGTATTTTCAGTAATTGGAGAAGTGTCCAACTGTGTTATGACCCTCTGTCAATGCCTACCACTAACAGCTATAGCAACACCATATACAGTGGATATCACAAGTGTACACACTCATGTTGGAATGCCAGGTTTGTGTGCTGTATGACAATGAGACCACAGAAAATCATTTCATAAAGTTTCTCATCTTGAATGTGACCCCTAACCTGTACAATTCCATTGAAAAACAAACAAAGGGGTTTCTAGGAAAGTGAGCAACTATTGCCAAGTGGAGATGTTCCATGATGTTAGAGTCCAAACCAAGATGAATGAATGCTGTAACCATCTCAAGAAGCGCATACACAACATATCAGTTTAAGGGTGTGCACTCTTATTCAACTGGCTTATTGTACTGATTATTATTTCTATATGTTTTCACAGACCAGATTGTTATGTTATCAATTGAATTGAACAGGCTATAGGTCACATTAAAGGTGGAGACTGTTTTGAAATGAATTATTGTGGTGTCATGTTTCAGTTGCACAAATACCAGGCATTGTAATACAGGTGTGTACACTTTATATCCACTGCAGCTATATGAACAAAGCAGTATCCCCTTTGGTGGACAGCAGCAATATACAAACCACATAATAGGTTGCTATATTGGCTGTACAGGGACACATAGGTGCAGGCACCAACCTGGAAGCAAGTCCACTTCTATCTGAGCAAGCATGTGAGTTCACAGGTGACTTCCTGTAAGGCTGACTATGACTACAAATCAAAGATATCCACACCACAAGGACAATTGCAACAGTGTCTCCACATATGTCAGTCTCAGATGCAACAACACAATTAACCCTACACTGGGGGTAAAGCACACCACATACACACATGCCATGGATATAGGCAACCTGCATCAGAGAGGTTAGGTGGGAATATTGCCACCCTGCCCACCCCAGTTGTATAGGGGGTATGCACATAAACCACACTCCTCCCCTCAGCAATGGTGATCATGTACATATTGCCTACTGATGGCAACAACAGCAAATCTTCATGGGGCATAATAACATCACTGTCTGCCTCCTACATGAACTCAGGCATGTGCTGACAGCTGCATCACACACCATAGTCAAACATAGACCTGCCACCATCCACACACCATCCACATGGCTACTGTCATCCCTCTACACAGAAAAGAATGGAGAATAGAGGATTATGCAGCTAAGTGTCCAACATTGGGGGGAATAAGACAGCTCAGGGCCAGAAGTGTAATGCAAGCTGCTATAGCCATGATAGATTGGAGGGTTATAGTGTACTTTGGATTATTTGCAAGTAATATCCACAGTTGATGTGTAATTTGACAACTGTATGAGGTGTTGTGACCTTTTCTCTGTTTATATCTTCCAGTTAACATGCAGAGGGCTCGCCTACCAGCAGTCTCTGCTGGAGAAACTGACATCATCACCCAATATGTGATTGAACATTATGCCCTGTTATTTGGACGGAGAGCACAAGATGTGCAGGAGAGGACCACCCTGTGGAACGATCTGGTCCACAGGGTAGATGATGCCGGCCTACACAACAGAACTTATGAGCAGGTGCAACATCGGGCTACTGACCTCATCCGCCATGCCCGTCGATGGGGTGCTGCTGAAGCAAGGGACCAGCTAACCGCAGGTGGAGGCCCAGCCATCCAGCCCACAATGACATACACTGAGGGACTCCTTGCCAACCTTCGGGCACCCACCCAATGCACAAGCCATGAAGCTGAGGAAAGCATTGTGGAGGTGGGATGCACCCATACACTGGACAAGAAGCGTGCAGGAAAGGGCCCAATGGGGATTAGTACACTAAGGTATCAGACATACATGCATTTGTATTGTATCTATATCCATGTGTCAGGTCTGATTTCAGTTGTGGATGGGGGTTTTCTAATGCACAGAGGTGCACATCTATGGTGAGGACAGAACATTGTGTATTATTGGGGTTAGTACTGTAACTGTGCAGACATGCTGCATCCATCCTGTACCAAGGCCACATGTGAGTCTGCTGACAATATCTCCCTCTCACAACTACCTAGG
Source organism: Protopterus annectens (assembly GCF_019279795.1). Classification (NCBI taxonomy): domain Eukaryota; kingdom Metazoa; phylum Chordata; order Ceratodontiformes; family Protopteridae; genus Protopterus; species Protopterus annectens. Next base: position 607,400,131 of record NC_056731.1, on the reverse strand, counting down.
ACCCTCTGGTCTGCATATGGGACAGCAGCCTGAAGCTGGTGAGTATGACATTGCTCTCTTGTTGCCTGGTAATACCCCAGGCATGTGATGGGCATGCAATTTACCATGCGCACAACTATCAGTAATAGCTATATTGCGTTATGTAATAGCTATATTGCTTTATGTGCATGTTCACTTGTGGTGGGGTTAACTGCATTGCATCACAGTGGTCACCAGTGGGGCCTATCTGACGTGAATTCAACATTCCTGTAGCATACCTCACAACCTGTTAGTGCCAAGACATCTGGACAGAGGCCAGCAAAATGGACTGAACAAATGGCCTAAGGTAGGGAAATATGTGTGACACATTAGTGGTATACAGTGTATATAAATTGTGTACACACCCCTGTTAAGATGCAAGATGTTCCTGTTACATACAAATTAAGACCACAGTATGTCAGTCCATACTTCTTCCAGCCTTTAATGTGACCCATAACATGTACAGTTCACTTGTAAAATCAAGCATCTGGACTCATGTATTGCACCTAAAAGGCTGGCCACCTGTGAGGGTGGCAGATGTCGCATCAGCATGATGTTTTAGTCAGGTATGACACCTCATGCTGCCTTATTTCATCAGTACACTCACTGTGGGTTATTTGGCTACATTATCACATACATGGGCATTGTTGTGCCACACAGACCACTTCCAACCACTTATAGGTTGCAAACATCTGGATATTGCAGACACATCTGTACAGAAGACTGTACAATAGTTTACCTCACTACATGTGAGGCAGATGCTGTTACCACAGCACACTATATAAACTAATGGCAGCAGGAGGTGGTCACCAGCTGCATATGGCACACACATCAAAATGGTATAAGCCACACAAGATATGATCCTCACACACACACACACACACACACACACACACACACACACACACACACACACACACACACACACACACACAAACAGTTGCCAGTATTGGGATTAGAACTCCTGCCTATCTAGTCATTTCTACTATAGTGCTATGCAGTTATCAGACATACCACAGAGCTTATACATTTCCACCAAGTCCAGAGGTACTTCTAAGGTGGATGACATCAACATGACCACTAAATTGGAGTGATGGGAAGTGTAAATGGTAGTACACAGGTCAAACATGGTGTAACCCACACACTACATGGTTCTCACACAAACACATCCAAACAGTTGCCAGTAAGGAGACTCAAACTCCTGCCTATCTAGTTATTTCTACTGTTCTACACAGTTATCAGACACGCCACATAGCCTATGCATGCTCACTTAGTCCAAAGGTACTTCTAAGGTGGATGACATCAACAGGACTACTAGATTGGGGTGAGGGGAAGTGTGAAGGCTAGCACAGATGACATCAACAGGACTACAAGATTGGGGTGAGGGGAAGTGTGAAGGCTAGTACAGATGACATTAATGAGACTACTAGATTGGGGTGAGGGGAAGTGTGAAGGCTAGCACAGATGACATCAACAGGACTACTAGATTGGGTCAAGGGGAAGTGTGAAGGCTAGTACAAATGACATCAACAGGACTACTCGAGTGGGGTGAGGGGAAGTGTAGTACACACACACACACATGCACACACGCACACGCACACACACACACACACACACACACACACACACACACACACACACACACACTTGCCAGTATTGGGATTAGAACTCCAGTCTAGTTATGTCTACTATAGTGTTACACAATTACCACACATGCTACAGAGCTTACTGAACTTTCACATGGCCAAAGCTGCTGATAACTGCACAGCTGAGGTAAAGTATTTCAGGTGGCAGAAAGTCTGCCTTCAATTCCACCCTTGCATCGTGCTACCACCCTTACATCATGCTAGTTCTTTCTGTCTTGCACTTCAAATAGCATTATGGCTTGGCACTTCACCAGGCTAATGTATCAATAAGTGTGGCAGACCTGGGAGCTGTCAGCAGTACTCGTTCATCACAGAAGTAGCCCCAGTACTTAGTAGTTATGTCCACCCCTCCTGACATGATTGAAGGGTAGTTTTCTGTGCTTTCATCCATTAACCTTGTGCATTTGTCCATTCTGAGGTACTGTTGCAACTGCCTCATATACACAGACAACCCTCCCTTCTAAACTCCAAGCACTCAGACATGTGAGAGTTATCCGTATATCACCCAGTGTGAACATATGCACTCTCCAGCAAAGACTGGACTAGCAGGTCAAGAGGATAAGATCAACACCTGCACCACACCATGTGGAACACATAGCTCACCATGACACCCACTTTGACAGCCATGACATACAGTGAAAAGCCACACACCCACCTTCATAGAGACACTCAATGGACATTTGCCCAAACTACACAGACCAGCAAGACAGACAGTGACTCAGACACCATGACATGGCACATGCCAAGGGATACATATTTAACCTACACAGTGTGCACCTCAACCTAAGCTCCTTAGGCTAACCACCTTGCACAATACAGTGAACATGGGTAACTCAGTACTGAGGCATACACATATCCTACTCACTAAGCTGAATATGGAGTAGGTAACAGCCAAATATCAATCACATGCTAGCATTCAACACATGACACAGCCAGTCACGGTACCCCACAACAACCATGAGTATCATTCTGTATGCATGTGGGTGTGAATGACCTGGGACACACCTCCCTGGACTATATGACAGGATACATGGTTGAACTCTCTGATTATGTGGTCCAGGCAGGTGTGACAGTATCCCTGAGCAGTATACTGCCATCACCCAGAATGATGCTGTAGTACTATCAACAGATGATTAACTGCAGCATTGGCTTACATGTTTTGTGTCATTCTCAGGGGATTCAGTATCTCTCTGCTTGGGATGACATGATTGACAAAAATCAATGATTTGCCACAGATGTCCTAGATCTGTCAGCACTGGGTTTCCAGGTACTGGCTAAGTGTCTTGCAACCTCTGAAATGCCTTATTAGGCAGTGTTCCTAATGTAATTACCAGCATAACAGCTAGACATGTATGCAATCTGAGGGTCATGCTGCTCAACAGTAGACATCTAAAGGTCAATATGCAGTCACTCAAAGCACTCATTGGAGTGGAGGACATTAACATATTTGCTGTAATGGAGAGGGGGTTCACAGCAGCAGACTGCAGCCCTGCAGTAACTGGCTATAATGCATTTCACAGCTGACAGCCCCCAAACATGGATCACACCACACCTTCACAGGTGTTGTTGTCTCCATATTCATTATGGATGGATACACCTCCAGACTAGTATCCCACCATAATGCATTAGTGATACTTCCGGTACAACTGTCTTGGGATAATTGTGTAATCCAGACCATAGCCTGCTATGGGTCCACATCTATGTCCCTAGACTGTTAATGCACATTTCTCAACACCCTGCCATCTATGACTGTCCAAAGCAGCACTGACATAGTATGAGACTTCACCTACCCCTCCATCATCTGGGGAAAGTAGCCAAGTGCCAGTGCAGTGGCCCATCACTTCCTGGTATTCATCATTTCCAATGCCCTGGACCGGCTCATACTGACCCCCAGTAGAGGATGCAACAACCTTGACCCGTGTTGACTACTTAAATATGTGACTGTTGCTCATCCACAGTTGTCAATCCCTACCTGGAGAAATCCACACAGGCTGTAATCAACATGGAACTCAACATTTCAGCCACACCCCCCACAAAGGTAACCACCTTGCAAAACCTCTCCAAAGCTGACTTTGTAACCATAAAGACAGGAGTGGATGACTTCACTGCACCCATGGCAATGGGAAATAGCTGTATGACTGTCAAATCACACACATATGCACTGTACAAACAGGTATGTGAATACATGGTACTAGCCATAGCCAATAGAACCCAGGCACTGTCCTCCAAACACTGGGAGACAATGTGATGGTCCTCTGCCATTACTAAAGTGTACAACAGAAGGAGGACACTGTTGTAGAAAAAGGTGGTGTCTCATGACTGTTGAACTCCCTTATTAGCCTCAGACACAACTTGGGATCCCTCATGGAATCTCCTACAGGCATGTATGAAGGCAGACATGCAGCAGACACTGATGACAATCACAAAAGCCTTTGATAATTACATCAACAAACTCCACAGCTTTAAACACAACTGTTGTGAGTTACTGCACAATGCTAATACCTATCCTGAGACAACAGATATTGGCCACAGTCTTTGCAACACAGTGCCAGCTTACCCCTCTCTCTCCCCACAAGTGTATAATCACAATGGCAGATGAATGACAGGCACCCAGCAGTACTGCAGGCCAGATTAGACCTGCATTGTCCACAGGCAAGAATACAGCTTCCATGGGACACCAACATATCCATGGTTGTGTTCTGCATGACATACAAAGTATGCAGGGGTGTTCGGAGGAGGATGGCTGCCCATCCAGCCCATGTTGAGAGCGCTACTGCTGCAGTAACCAGGTGCATGCTTCTGTCTGTAATGGATGCACAGGCACATAAAGAACATAACACCAGACAAATGCACAGGCTGGTTGAAGAACATCTCCCTGGTGCATGTGATAATTTTTGGGAACTCATTGGGGTCCTGTGTGAGGGCTATGAGATCACTGATAGATGGTGGGGTCAGGTCATGGCACTCTTCCACTGCAGAGTATATGTGCTTGAATGTTTTGCAGACAGGAGGCAGCAGCCAAGTGGAGGTAGCTCAGCACCATGATCAGCTTGGCATGCACGTGGCCATGCACCATCACGCTCCCGTATGGGCAGTAACAGCAGCAATACTGAGGGGGGGGTGCTGTCCATGCCAAGACATGGTAGGCCATCGGCATGTGGTCCTGGCAGGTCCCAACAGGGATCCAGATCCTCCAGACAACTGTCACCATCAGGGAGCATTACTACATCTGGCCCTGTCCCTGGTGGTGCCTGTGATACCCCTGGCAGGTCCTGTTCCTGTTTCCATGGCTGGAGACAGTGAACTGCACACCCTGCCATGTACAGGCCACAGCTGTCCAAAAAACATTAGTGTAGGGCAGCCTCATGGTGTGTTTGTGTGACACACACACACACACATACACACACACACACACACACACACACACACACACACAATCAGTAAAATGTTACCTCCACACATACATGCACCACACCTGCACAGGCCATGCCATTCCCATACCCCAAACACACACACACCCATACTGTCAACCGAATTGCACAGCCTAGGCCTCTGGCAAAACCACATCACACCCTGTGCATATGATGAAACCTGTGCCAGATCCCTGCCATCAAAACCATTGATGCAGGGACTTGCATATATGGGTCTGATGCACAGGGTGAACTTACTACATTGTAGATATGTAATGCTGTGTAAGTTGCTATCATCTGGCATTTGTAAGGGGTACACATCATAGTGTGTGTACAGTGTTAGCCATGAAGCATTATTGCTATTATTAATGCTGAGTGAATGTGTTCTCACATGCTGTATCCTGTTTCTGTCCTAGGCATCTGTGTGTCACCAGGATGTGACCCTGCAGCAAGACCAAGGGGTATGGCAGTGTGGTAATACATCCACCATGTCTTAGGCAGGGTACAGCTGTATCTGCATGGATTTCCCAGGTCTGTAACACAGTGATTGCATATGCCTCACAGATTATAGGGCTGAGGGTTGTACATAGGTATATGTTGATTTACAACATCTGTTATAAAGTGAAGAATGGTATGTGTTGTGGTTTGGACACACCTCTGATTGCTAATAACCACAGCCATAGGGGTTATTCATCAACCAAACACACTGAGATTGCTATTCACACACACACACACACACACACACACACACACACACACACACACACACACACACACACACACACACACACACACACATTTGCCAGTACTGAGATCCATAGGTTCATTACTTCATAGGTGTGTAGTGTGTGAATGGACCTGAAGGCTCTACAAGGCTAACCCAAGGGAATACCCTGGCATCAGGCTACATGACAATAGTCCCCAGTGTGGCTCATGAGTATAGTCACTAGAGTGGTCCCTAGGGGAGGGTATTGTATTCCCCTTCCACACATCCAGATTTCTATTGTGGGTGGCCAGTGATGTGCACTGCTTCATATGTATGTGATTTATATTCCATAACATGGACAGCATCTGGGTTGTGCACCTGTCCCACAAGCATGTTCTTTGAAGTGTGGAAGTGTGCTTGAGGTCTCTGGGACATGTTGTGTGGACAGATTGGTATCTTCAGATGTAGCATTCCTGACCTAGTTTGGTGAGACATGGCTGTGAAACCGAGGTAATGATTGCACCTACATAGACAGTATGATACGGGGATGCATTGGAGTTATTGGACTGTATCCATATAGGGCATGTGTATAAGGCATGGTATTCTCTTTGTGGGGTACGTTTGCAGACTGTACAGTTTTGCAGGTGTCCAGTGGGGTACATGGCAAAAGGGCCAATGTACACACTGATTGAGCTACTGAGGGGATAGTACAGGGTAACCATGTCCTTTTACTTGCTGGATAGTACACACAGTCATGAGATGTAACACATCAAACTACTTTCTGATGTCAGTGGCACTGTTGTGGTCAACAGACAGCTGACTGTCAACCTGTGTTCCCCATTCTAACAACGTCACTGTTGACTACCACCAATGTATTAATTCATGTGAGCCATGGTGTTCCTAAAGGTAATGGCGGCACATCTCTTGCAATTAAGGTAATGTCCAGGGTTCTGACAACAGTCATAGGTGTCAGAGTGGTCTTTGTGCATGATGTCTCATCACATGGATTCGGAATGCTACCACCCATCTTACTGTTGTATGCAAACATTTCCAGCCAGGGTGCTTTTGTGTTCTCCTGCACCTCAGAAGGGTAGATCCTAAACATAAGAGGACATGGGTCCATACCCTGTGTGACACCAGTCATATCTGGTCTACATGGAGTCCACTGCAATCACACCTTACTATCTGTGAGGCAGCTTGCAGGAGAACTACTGATGCAGTGGTTGATGCCTAGCCAAGTGTGTTTCTGTATGATTCCTGGGTAGAAAGTGGTCTCTAAGTATTAGAAGGGTTGCCTATATTGTTAACTATTCCATACTGTCACATAGCCATTGCATATGGTACTACACATTTAGGGCTGTAGATTGTCTACACCAACCTCTATGGTGTTTGACAACTGTTGGTCTTGCAAAGTGGATATTAGGACATATACTAGGTCATCAATATAATAACTTAGCAAAACCCACACCCCCAATGGATGCTGTTATTACACAATCACACCAACACCCACACAAGATACTGATCACACACACACACACACACACACACACACACACACACACACACACACACACACGCACACACGCACACACGCACACACGCAAATACGCACACATGCACACACGCGCACACGCGCACACACACACACACACACACACACACACACACACACACACACACACACACACACACGCACGCCACTACTCAGTTTCAAACCCCTATCTATGTATTGCTATTGCATGAGCCACTGAACATATAGGATGGATGTCTTCCCAAGGTACTTCTAAGGTGAGGAACATCACCAGCCCTTGTAAATACTGGCATTGGATGATGTAGTGGGTGAGAGATTTCATAAAATACTTTACCCTACACACACTTTTACATTTACCAGGAGTGATGTTTGAACCTCTATCTAACTATGTGTTCAGACCTTTATGTTACACATTGACCACACACACCATCAAGCTTACATGGTTTAGAGTTGCCAACAGGTACTTCTGAGGTGAATGATATCTGCAGGACTGCTAAAGTAGGGAACTGCGAAGTGTACTGGGTGTAAATGGGGCCAAAATCTTCATGGTACAAACACATATATATAGATATATTTACAGACACACACACACACACACACACACACACACACACACACACACACACACACACACACACACACACACACACACACACACACACACACACACACACACAAAACTTTATATTTGACAGGACTGAGATTACAAATGCTTCATGAATACGTATTTGTAATATAGTGTTACACAATTATCACATGCACCACTGAGACTATAGGGATGAGGGCTATCAAAAGGAATTTCTACAGTGAATGACATCAGCACATCATGTGATATAGGCTAATGGGATGTGTACTGGTTGGGAAAGGCCTCATAATGGGATTCTCTCTGTCGCTGTCTGTGTCTCTCTTCCCCATGTCTCTCTGTGTGTATGTCTGTCATATTATATTATGTTGGCCTTAGATATGTGTGAGTATTCATATCCAATGTGTGTGTGTGTGAAGTATAAATGGTGTACAATTTGATGTGTGTGCACAGACATCTGCGAATAACAGATATGTATAGTCCACTGTGTTGTCAGACATGGACTTCTTTTCTCTAAGTGTAGTAGCATGCCCAGTATGACCTTCTATACTGAGTGCATGAATCCATTCCAGGGAGCGTTGTACTCCAGTCCATGGTTTTATGTGCTACCACTACACCTAGCAACCTGTTTCTGCAGGATATCTGTAGATAGGTTGCCAATATGGAGACACAATGGGCGTAACATATGTGGGATACTGTAACTATCTGTGCTGCTTGTGTAACATGGTTGGTTGTAGGATAGATTTTCTGACATATGTACTGTTTTACACTGTGATGTATCATGTCATCAACTACTGACAGATATCATTCTTTGCTCACAGTTATTTACCAGGGACATGCAAGTTAAATGAAGCTGAGACCAATATTCTGAGGCATACACTACACATCCTGACACACTCCTGCCATTATGAGGGTAGCTACAGACAATAGACTGCTGATTCTGTGTAAATGGTCCAGCACAGTGGTAGTATGCTGGCTGGGAAATCCCCTTCTTGTGCTTTTCTCAACCTAATGGAATGGCCATATTCTGCTGGGGCCATACCTCTCAGCTGTACAGATACACCCAGGTTATCCAGAGGTAGGACTTGTATAGCTGGTCAGTTTACCTTCAAATTGTGGTTTACTAGCAGGTTTGTGGCTATTAATTCATGGGTTTGCAGTCAGGGGGTAATATGGGCAGGCATTAGAGTTTCAGACTTAACACACTCCATAACATCCATGCTTCTACACCCCCTTCTGTTATTCTCTCATCTTCCTAACATTGTGAAATCAATATCTCAGAGGTATCCCTATAGTTGGGTCTTTATCCCAGTAGTATTTATGGCCTGATCCACAGTTATTGCAGTAGGACATGGGGAGGCATGCTACTGGCATTTGTCAGCATGGCCTTGCATTTTTGTTTCTGTTTACTGTGTTAGGTTGTTAGTTAAGACCCCCTGACATTCCATACATTGGCACTATGGGTGAGGCATGGGCCTTTGCCAGAGGACTGTAGGCCATTTGAGGGTGCTGCAGGCCATCTGTAGCAGCCCAGTGCATTCTGTCACTCATACTTCCCCAGACTGCAAGCCAGTGGATTACCTCAGGGTGACAGTGGTAAGTGGTTGAGGTGTTCCTGTCAATCCTTCCTGTTCGTACTGATCCACAAGTCTGGATGTGGGCAATGGGCATGTTGCTGCTTACAGCTAGGGACACAACTGCATGGAACACCTATTCAGCATGCAGCATCATGTATGTATTCCCATACAGAGATGGGGTCATGCTGTACTCATTCCCTACAGCAAGGATGTGACCTGTGATATACCTGTGGCTGATGGTGGGGTGAGCTGAATGCATGTGTGGTATGGAAGCTAGTGGCACCTGACTCACAGATATACCTGGGACATCTCCCTTATGCTGGCTTGTGTGTGGACATGGGCAGCCTGTCATTACTTTATAACTGTGCTTTTTGTGGTCTGTCAGTGATTGGCTAGACTACCAGTATTCCATACTAGAGGGGCAACTGATGTGATGCTAACCTCTATGTATAATTCCAAAGTTGTGGGATGTTTACAGTTATTTGTATGCACTCTGTGTAGGGTATTTCCACCTGTGCACTGTTTCTATGACAGATATTGACATCCGGACAGTGAGTATGTACATCTGCTGACATGGGTGAAGCTGATAAGCAGTTTGGTTGGCACTGCAGTTGTTGGAACATGGCCCTGTCGACCAAAGTACTGTACCTAGGCCACTGAGACACAACCATCCAGGCCTACATGCTGACTGCTTCCAGACAATATTAAACACACAACAAACTTACCACACTGTTCCCTGCATATTGTACACATGCAATAATCTATCATGTAGATTGGGACAACTCTGGCAATCTGTGCTCCAGTGATATTAATCCTCAAATTTACATGTTACTGCATTTCTACATGGGATTGTGGGGGGAGGTGTACACCTGAAGACTTTAAACATTTGCAGTGAGTGTACTGGTATTTCAGTTACTCTGTTGGGTTCCATTTCATATTGTATTGTGACCTATCATGCAGAAAGGAGGACTATCAGTAGAGTACACATGTTAGATTTTAATGGCATATATTTCAGATTCAGACTTTTTACCCTTCAGAACTAAAATGAAACTGCCAGACCTGTTGTAGTATGTCTGTATAGGTCTGGAGGGGGCTGTTCACCACTACTATCATTTGGAGGCCTTAGCCTGGCCTTTTTTATGGTCATCTACACCTGTCCCACTGGGTGAGGCTGGTGGTGGGTATGTAACCCTCATTGACATCCCTGTGTGTGACCTATGTACACCCACTGTTATTTGGGCCACCATATGTACTGCGGTGGGAGTTGTCACCTTGTGTAGTACTGCCTAGTATGTTGACACCAGTATTCGTTATGGATTTCCTGCTGTCCCATATAGCTGTCAGCTGTCTGCTGCTATCCCATTTAGCCACACAATTTCCTTGCAAGCTTGCATCCATACCATACATACAACTATCAGAACATACTACTCCATTCACTGATTGATAAGAAGAGTGACTTACCTTACTTCTGGGCCAGTACTGAGGATGGTGCTGGAGGGCTGACTATGTCAGATGCATGTAGTACACTCCCTAAACATGGTAAAGCACTGGTAGTGTCATGTTTGGCATCCATTTTACTGTATGTGTAAGTTTGAGAGAAGTATCAGTCCCTGGGTCCCTACAGTGTCAGTGTGTGTGCTACTTGTTGCCTCTTTGCCAAGGACAGGGCATACTAGACATGCCTCCATCTGCCTACAGGGGCAGGCTCAGGATGTTCCTCCTCCAAGTCCCTCTGTGCCTATGGTAGCCTTGGCAACAGTGGAGGGCTGTGTGGCCCCTCCCTATGCTGTTCCTGCTGCAGCTGTATCCACAGGATCATATTGTGTAGCATGGCACATACTACAAACATTTGTCCACATGTAGCTGGGGAGTACTGCAAGGCTCCACCGAATATGTCAAGGCAGCAGAACTGTGACTTGAGCATCCCAAACATACGGTCTACAATTATCCTGGTTTTTGCATGTGGCTCATTATGGTGTTCCTGTTTTGGTGTCATCAGCCACGGCTCCAGTGCATAGCCAGCATCCCCCACTAGATGGCCATATGGGATGTCCCCCTGGCAAACCGCTGATACAGCTGTGAGGAATGCCTGATGTGGGAGTCGTGATAGCTTCCAGGGCTGCAAGCACACACTTGCATGATAATGCCCTAGGCATCTCACATGACCTGGCAGTTGATGGAGGGGAAGCCCTTGCGGTTTATGTAGACCCTACCCCGCTCGCCAGGTGGTACTTTGATGTGGATGTGCATGCAGTCTATAGCACCAACTACCTCAGAGTATTCTGCTATACAGTGGAAGAGACGCATACTTCTGGTCAATGCCTCACTAGTTTTGGAAAAATATATGTGCTCATTGGCATGTGGTGTCATGGCATCCAGGAACTGGTGGAGTACCCTGGATGCTGATGCCTGTGAGACCCCCATGATATCCTCAGTTGGTTTTTGCAAGGTACCTGTGGCTAGTATTCTTAAATCTACACATACCTTGGTATCCACTGGGAATCGGTTCTCCTCTGTTAGTTCTGTGTGTGAGGCACGGCCAGCACAGCTTGATGATTTGCTGTAGAATGTCCCTGTCCAGCCTATAGTGCTCCACTGTCTCCAGCTCTTGTAGGCCCTGGTAGGTTACCCTGGGTCTGTACACTCTTCTCCTCCTCACTGTAGGTCGGTTGTCAGCATTCTCCTCCTCACCACCCTCAGCCCCTAGCACATATTGATAGAGTAAAGCACCAGCAGCCACTAACATCTTTAGTTTTTTTCTAGTTAAAAATCCCCTTCTGTGTACACTGGTGGTGTAGAGCTTGTGGGGGAAAAACAGTCTAAAAGGTGTTTGCATAGTTTATAGTGATGTTTTGGGCTGTTGCCTGTGTAATTGGCTGATTCTGATACATTCCACCTGCCAGCTATGCTATTTCTCCTTGTTTGCTTTCCTACTGCTATTTCCCCTTACCAGTTTTTTCCTATTTTAAACCCCAAGGTGCTACACGCATTCACAGTGCTCAAATGTAAACACTGCTGCTCTTTCCTGTTTTTTTTTTTTTTTTTAGTTTAAAACCCGGTGTGCACTGTGCACACCTGTTAAGCAATGTAAACAGTGCTAACACCCCCCTTTTTACCTGTGCTTAGCTAAGGGCAAACATGGGCCACTGAGCTCCAGTGTGCTTACAGCAGGCATTACACACACCCTTTTCCTGTTAGCTGCTCTTCCTCCCTACATGATCTTGTTCTAGTACCTACACGGGTTAGGTGCAGTGTGTGGACTTAGAATATTTTGTGATTCAGTAACATTCCCCTCATTTGCATACCCCAGTATGTAGGTCATTAGTTGCTGCTCTAAAACAGACCCTTTCATAGGTTCATACTAAGCCAACTGCCCTTGCGAGCCATTTTAAGCCTAGCCAATAATCCTTTGTGAGACTCAAACCCTGCACCTTGTGTTTGTAAGGCAAACACCTTAACTATTGGGCCACCCTCCCAACCCTTTCCCCTTGAAAACCAGTGCTTCCTGGTATGGTTTACATTCTGCATGCCATTGACTATTATGGCAAAATGCAGATTTACCTTAAAATTGAGTTTTCCCATTTTTTTTTATTTTCCGCCCAGTCATGTTTGTATGCCACTGCCCTATGCTTAAATGGCCAAGGTCGGCCAAAAAAAAGTAAATTTACATATAAATGAAACAAGTTTTCATGCCAATGGCCTTATATTTGGCCATTGGCATGCATAGTGAATATAACGCATGCTTTTTCATGAGCTGTTATGCCTCCATTTTGTCATTTGCAGAAATGTATTCGGTTATTAACCGAATACTTTTCTGCACTGACACTGTTCTAACACAGAGTCTGGGCAGCTTGGTGAATCACAAAATCATCTCATTTGCATGGTTTTCACCAGCAAATGAGGTGATTTGCATGCCAAACAGTTTTCCATGCTAGAACTTTGTAGGGCCGCTCGTGCATGTGAAAATGGCACTATCCTGAATTGCTCAGTGGCCATTTTCCATGCAGGAGCTCTTACACTCTTCTTGCATGGAAAATCGGCCTTCGTGAATCCCGGGGATAGGGGCAGACAGAGTAAGCTTATCCTTGACAAACCCTCACACCTGGAAATTTAGGACAGAGGTCTGCCTGGATTTGGTCCAGATGTGGGGAATACCTCAAACAAATCTTTTTGCCTCCTTTCAAAACAGATATTTGGAGAGACATCCTTGCAGCCATGCCTACAGGACAGATAGAGTCTCATTATCTTGGACAGGAATATTCCTTTATACATTTACATAATTCTACTGATACCCATGGTGCTTCTGAAGATTCAGAAAGAATTATACAAGATTATTGTGCTGACCCCCTTTTGTCCCTGGCAAAGTTGGTTCTCCCTTTTAATGAAATTGGCCAAGGGCAATTACCACAAGCTTTCTCACACTCTGGATCTGCTAACACAGTGTCAGGGGTGATGGGTGCACCCCATCTTAGATAAATTGTTACTGGCAGCTAAGATGATTTTACCTTGTTAGCTTTTATGCACTTGTCCCTTAAGGATGTGCTGCAGGTATTGAAGGAGTCAAGAAAACTTGCAACTCAAAAGTCTTATGTTTACAAGTGAAAGGGTTTTTCTAGGTGGTGCCTAACCAATAACAGAGGGTGTATGTAATCTGTCTTCCCCTCTGGTTTTGAAATATTTGAGCTACTCAATGATGGTTTAAATTATGCATCCATTAAGGTGCACCTTATAGCCATCTCAGTTTGTGTGCCAATAGATCCTCCACTTTCAGCTCTTTTTGTAGTTAAACATTTTATGAGGTGTGTTTCACTTCAGACCCCCTTGGAAGCAAATTCTTCCTCCTTGGGATCTCAACTTTGTTCTTGAAAAGGTGATCTTATCTCCTTTTGAACCTGCCTTTCAGGCTGCTTTGAAATTCATAATTTGGAAGCTGTTTTGCTTGTTGCTCTGACATCTGTAAGGCAAGTCTATGAGCTTCAAGTGCTCATGATAGGCCAACCTTATCTGATTTCCATGAAGGATAGGGTTATTTTACACAATATTCAATCTTACATGCCAGAAGTTGTTTATGAATGTACCCTGAATCAAGCTATCAATCTCCCAGTTTTCTTTCCAGAACCTAAACACTTGGGAGATATGATTCTACATACCATGGATGTACACAAGCAGTACCATGGCAGAACAAAGACCTTCAGGAAAGCTGAACAGCTGTTTATTTCCTGTTCTAGACTAAGAAGGGAGAACCCCTATCTAAGCAAATGATGGCTCATTGTCTGTTCTTTACAACTGTATTTTTGTTACTTTAACCAATGTAGATCTATTCCAGGCAACATTAAGACACATTCCACCAGAGCCTTATCCTCTTCGTTGGCATACTGGGAAGGTGTGAACTCTAGAAGCATTCTAGAGTCAGCAGCATGGTCCTCTGCTCATACCTTTACAAAGATCCACAAATTGAATTCTTTCTCAAGTTCTAGACTAGGCTTTGTAAGGTCCATTCTCCATGGGCCCCAGATCCTTTATCCTCCCTCCTCCTTGGTAGGATGAGCTTTGGGAATCCATCCGCATGCCACTGAGTCAGTGTGAATGATGAACATAGTACAGTCACACAAGTTCTACCTATCTGTAACTATAGATGTCAAATTTCACACTGCCTCAGTAACAGCACCCTCTCTCTATCTCCCTTAATTTAAATATAGCTCAATGGTATCCAATCTGGTTGTGTTATTTGTTGGGTTTGGTTATTTGTGTTGGTGTTTTTTTTTTGCTGTGAAATAATTGGTTTCAGACAATTCTTGCTTCTGCCCTTTCTTGGTTCTTCCTACTCAAAACCTGAATAACTGATGTTCTGTCACAGGATTAGGCTTTCCCATGATGGGAGGGACTTAGTTAATCCCCTATCAGAGAATCAGAGGAGGAGATTCTGAGGTCTGGAAATCTGCCAGTGCAGGTTTGTGCAGGCATAGAGCATATAAGCCACTGAAGCAGTGTAAAATTTGAACATCTGCTGTTACAGGCAGGTAGGACTTATGTAACTGTACTTTTGTCTGCAAATCCAATTTCTCCACCAAAACATAACTAGAGACCTATAATGCCACGCCTCCCAAACCTCTGGCATAAACTTCCCTTTCAGGTTAAGCAGTGTGACTCACCGTCTTCCTTTAAACATAAACTAGATGAATGGAGGGGTATTCACAAATTTATTCCAAGACTGACTGGTATGACCCTCCTGGAGAAAGGAGATATGAGCCAGAGGGAGAGAACTGGCAAGGTGGAAAATTGTCATAAGACTCAGTGGCCTTAGAATATCTATGATCTGTAGACTCATGATTATATTATTCTGGTGGACAAATGAAAAGCAAAACAAAAATAATTACTGAAAGTCACTTTTACTGAACATGTTTTAAGGCTCTTTTTGCAGGAGGCAAGCCCCCACACACCTCCTATGTAGTGTAAGACCTCCACACCACAGTTTATACATACCAACTCCATTGTTGCACAGTAGTGGAGAAAGTGCAAACACTACATGTTTGCTGAAATTGGTTTTCAGATATAAAGCCATCACACTGCTGTCAGTTCTATACTCAAATTACTTTGAAAATTAAATGCATTCTTTGGGAACCAGTTACATTAACACTGTAATGATAAAGGCAAAGTGGAATATCTTTTTTATTTCTAATAACCTGCATTACTTGTAGAATAATCCATCTCCAACTGATGCAATTATGCTATATACAGAAATGTTATCATATCTAAACTACTTTTTCTATTAGAATCTGAACCAATTTGTGGGGCTGAAATGATTTTTCAGTCTCTCCAATGACCTGGAATGCCTTTGGATGTAGGTTTATCTGGTGCTAATAAATTGTGCAGTAGGCCATATATTTTAGCACCAGTATGTTAGACAGTAATGAGGTTACCATTTTCAGTGCCATTCTTTTACCAGTAAAATTCATTTGACTATTTCAATATAAGCTAACCAGTAGTTGTTAACCCACACACTGCCTGAAATCTTTTTGTCTGCTTTCACTCCCAGGGCTTTGTGCTACACTTACAATTATACTTCATAGTATTGCAAAGTTTCAAAAAATACTGTTAAAGCTATAATTATTCTGCTGGCTTGATAGACTCTCTCATGCCAACAATTTTTCCTTATACCTCAAGAAGAGTTTAGGTGATTTATCCTGAAGTAGACAGTCAATGCTGGAGATGTGATGGGGAAGACAGAGATAATTGGGAACACTTTTTTGGGGGGGGGTGTCTTGAATTGGCAGATTTTAAAAATTAACCACCAAGTACTTTGACAGAAATGTCGGGTGGAAACAAATAGTAGTAACTAGGGAAATGATTCTTTTGAGCTAGGATATAGGCTTTGAATTGCGCAGCCAAAATAAGGCCTTACTAAGTATAAAGCCTTTGGCTGTATGGCTGCCAAAAAACATCTAAAAGGAAATGGAAATCAAAATGTATACCAAATGTAATACAAGTTTTGAATATTGTAAAGGAGATAAAAGAACTGCAACTGGGATCTCTAGAAAAGGGAAGAAACACATTTCACAGAAATAAATGGAGGTTGTGGGAATAATATATGCAGAAAAATGTTCAGTGGGAGAACTGAGGTTTAACAGAAGACATGAACTGAAGATTTTTTGTAATGCTCAATGAAAATAAAAATAAAAATATATATGCATACTGCATGACAGCAATCATGGTTTGTTTTCTTTTTTATTAAAGTTTGTGAACCCTTGTTGCAGTTTAAAATGTTATCATTTAATAAAAATGTTTAAAAAATGAAAACGATCATTCCATATAGGTTCATAGGTAAGCACTAGGCTACCTTCTCTTGTTGGCCATTTTAAGCCTAGCCAATTTCCCTCAAAGGTGAGAATCAAATGCCACAACTTGTATCTGTGAGGTAAACACATTAACTATTATGCCAACCCCTGACACTATGCTCATTTTGTGCCAAAGTCACCATGTAAAATGTTTTTTACACCGGTGATCATTGTGTGCGTATTTTAGGAGAACCCATCAGCAACATTTCTTTTACAGCAATAATTACACCGTATTTGCATTTATTCCCAAAATCCCTCTGTGTACCCCTTTACACCACAAGACACTTTGAATAGTCATTTCTTATGTAAAAATCACTTTACATTGAACATTCTATCCCATATCATAGTACTTTTTTATTACATTTATATTGCGCATTTGCTCATAATGCCTTACTCAAATCATCATCTTCAATGCTCCACCCAATAAGTCAGGTCGCATCTAACTTCTGTAGCAGCTCCATGAAGACTTTATCTCTCTCTCTCTGTCTCACACATACACATACCTTCACAAAATTTAGAATTACTAATCCAGCTACTGTATATCCTTAGGATTTGGGAGAAAACCCACATGAACACAGAGAGTATATGCAGACCCTACACTATAAATAAGACTACTTTTTCTGGTCAGTGGTTTTGCATAAAATTGCTTTCCTTCCTCTGCCCATCTCACCTGCTTGTTGCCCTCTTGTGGCAAGAGCCAGGCACCCCAGCTAAAATTACCGCCTTTTGGCCCATTTGCTGTTCTTCTTAAGATAACTGTTGCAGTGTCCATTACTTGTGAGATGTATTCTATAAAGAATACCACACATCTGTCCAGTCCAAAACATTTCAGGCACCTTTGTTAGACATCACACATCCTCCCCCTCCTTAGCATGAGAGGGTATGTCAGTATAAGAAAGGAGCATGGACATGTGAAAACTCAGAACTTTGTTACTGCTAGTCAAGAATTTCAGACTATTGTCAATGTCACACTGCCAGCCATCTATCTGAAATTTTGTAAATAATTATGTCATTTGTGAATATTAATATAATTTATATAGAAATGTAACAAAAGGAGGCATTGCCAGCCCAGCTATGTAGAACTTTGTAAATAATCATATGTCATTTGTGAATATCAACATGATTCATATGCTTGTCTTACAAATGTATTAGAACTGTATGTAATGTGTATACTAAACAGCTGGTACAGAAGTGTGTGTTGAACAGAGTTTGTACAGTACTGAGCCTAGATGTGTGACCACAATGTACCTTGCTGGATTAGAACAGAAATGTATATAAACTATTGTACATGTGTAAATGTATATGTTTTAACAGTAGGAAGTAGAATATAGAGAGTTAACTTGAAAAACTTCAAGAAAATAGTTGAGATTAAATATTTTTATTATTGCATCATAAAAGTTAGTTTCAATGCAGTAAGGAGAAAGGGTGTCAAGAACTAGGGTGCCTTCTGCATTGTTTTTTAATTGTTTTATTGTTTTATCTCTTCCAGCAGGTGCAAAGATCTGAGCAATATGTATTTTTCACAGGGAGATGCTAAAATGCTGATAGTTTCTGACAGTGGGGGTTTAGCCTGGGAACTGAAGTCAGGTGATAAAAAGTGATGTCATGTTGTAAGTATCCCAGCAGCAATATTTGAGATATTAATTTAAGAACTCCCTGAGAGCGTGACTGGGCATTTTGTATTTTGTCTTTGACTTAACAACATCAGCTGGAAACATCCACTCACCACCTTCTGCACTTGCGTTACTCTAAGTAAGTTTTTAGGGCATAGTAACTCTTTTATATTCAGATAGGAATATAGTAAAGTATAGCTTATATGTTTTCTTTATTTTCTGAGATCGTCCTGCAATGTTGTTTTAAATATTTCCTGTGATTTTGAACTATGGTGTTACTGTGAATACATATTCGGTATTGTCTTGTTCTTTTATTATTTATTATTAAATATATTTAAACATTTCAATTATATCTGGCCTGTTTAGAGATGTTTAAGCTCTTAGAGTACTTGCATATCTATTTGGTGACACTGTACAGGCCACTCGTAATAGCCTGATGCTTGTTCAAACTACCATTTGGATTAATAATAACATTACACAGTAGGATTGGATACCCTTTGCTAAGGGCCTTAAAGTAGCTGATAAAGAGTGGGTGGTGACAATCCGAACTACTTTATAGTCTGGGCAGAAGGGGGCATAGCTACTAAACCTGTGCCAGCTTTCCGAGGTGTATGTGTGTGTTTGTATATAAATCAAACCTCAAAGTGTGTGTGTGTGTGTGTGTGTGTGTGTGTGTGTGTGTGTGTGTGTGTGTGTGTGTGTGTGTGTGTGTGTGTGTGTGTGCGTGTGTATGTGTGTGTGTCAGCTACTTGGGCAGGGACATGAAGCACTGTTTAGACAGAGATGGTGCTGGAGGTCTTGGTTTGGCCACTCAGCTGAGATCTCAACCCTATAGCTGTGCCAGTGGGGAGTCTTATTGGGGATCTGAAGAAAGAGGGAGAAACCAGCCCCAGACTGACTGTAGTCTCTGTGTGCTCTTAAGGGAAATTGTACTTTACTGTGTGTACTTGTCATCTTCCCAGGGTGTACTTCCCCCCACTGTTGCCAGTGGAGAGGATTGAGGCTCTTTGATTACTGGGACAGTGCCAGGGCATCACAGTCAATGTCAGATTTAGTTTTCTGTACAGTTGGCTTCAGCAATAAGGTTTTCAGGCAGATGAGTACCCCCCCACTGGGGACCCTTCATAATTCTTTTCAAATTTTGTTTGTCAGAAAGTTTCTTATGGCTGTTTCTTATGATTGTGGGTACCAAATTCCATATAAGGACTTGCTCTGCTTAGGGCCTGAACACAGCATTAAGCCATGTAGTATTTGTAAGTTGTTCTCCCTGAAAACTATTAGAAGTAGATTAAACTTGCTATGCATTTACTTACAGAATAAACATCTTCAGAACTTGGCATATATGGCATTTTTCTCCTTTTCAGTAAACTTATCCTCAAGAAAAAAAGAAGGAAAAATTGTTGAGAGAGGTAATTGACAACGATACATCCTTATCTCTCAATTGGTCTATGATGACTCCATCAAAGTACATTTGCAGCTCCCAGATCATCCATCCATTTCTCTTGGGTCTTTGTGCATGTCCCGTTTGTAGGCCACCACAGTTCAGGATAATTACATGTCTGGCCAGACTGAATGTTTAACTATATCAGCTGGGAAGGGAGAACCAATATATATTTTTTTAATTCTGAGGATGAGGAAAATTCCCAATAGATTTTAATCAAGGAGGACATCAAATATGTGCTTATGGAAGACAGGTCTATGACTTCAACTCTGAAGATAATATGTCTGGAAACTCCTAGGAAATATACCCAGAAAACCAAATATATTTCTCCACCCTCTACCCTTTCATGTCAGAAAGGCAAGAGACAGTGTACTTAAAATTTGAACAAGGGCTATTTAAAACTATTCAATCTTCCCAACCTTCTCCATCTGATTTTTTCATCTACATCTACCAAGTTTAAAGGAAGAGAGATCTCTATGCTTCAGAAGAAAGATATTTTCAAATTCTGAAACTGAAGGGCTGGATTATGCCTCTTGAATTCACTCTCCTACTGGATGTGACTCTGTGGCAAAGGATACTCAATATTCCAGCTCTCCTAATAAGGAAATTTCCTTTAGTGGCACAGCTGTTAAAATGAAACACTTTTCATATGGAAGGGTAAAGAAGTTTCCAACTCCCAGAAAAAGTACTATGAATTGTTGAACTTAAATAACCCCAAGTCTGCTGCTCTGTCTGCAGTTCAGGAGATTCTAGGAGATTCCTTTTCTGCTGCTTTTTTGTCTAAGATTCTCACCCTCCAGCACCTAAGAAGACTGACAGGTTTTAGAGGGTTCTTAATATGTACACATGCCTTTTTAAGAATCCCTCTGGTACCCCTGCTGTCATTTCTATGGATGCTGCCAAAAGTACTAGATCCATTCCCTCTTCTATCCTAATCCCAGTTGTAAGGATAACAGTGATCTTCATACATTTGGCAAAAAGGCATACACATCTGCCACCTTAGCCTTTACAGCCATTACTTGATAAATCCACATGTCCAAATTCCTTCTATCCATTTTGATTAATATGGGACAAACCTTGGCTAGTCACCTTAATTCTGACTTGAAATCTAATGCTAGGAACATGCTTAATGCCATTTCTCAAGTAGCTAAACTGACAATCAAATGTAGCTTTGATATGGTAGATGTCTCCTGAGCAACTGCAACTGGTATTGTTATGTGTAGCCATGCTTGGTTAAGATTGCAGCTCTTAGCCAAAGATGTAAAACCACAGTTATTAAATACTCCTCTGAAAAAGGATCTTGTTTTTGGCAATGCATCTGTTGACATTTTTGGAAAGCTAGATGGAAGAGAGGAACTTATTTTTTTATTGTAATTCATACATTTCAAAGATGCCCTCTATCCAATCCAGGTGCAATTTTGTAAAACTTTCAAATCTGGTCAGCAGAAGTTTGAAGAACAGTTAAAAAGAAAGTGGCAAGGAAACTGCAAAAGAATAAAATAACATGTTTGAGGGATACAACTTTTGAAGAAAAAAGCTTTTGACTCTCTTCGTCACATACTCCACCCCCTTCCTTAGAAAATTGCAAAGAATCTTTCTCTATGCCTTTCCACATGGCAATCAATAACCACATGTTTTTTTGTGTTTAAAATATACTATATACTTCAACAGACATCATTCCCTTTTTATTAGGTATTCCCCATCTTCCAGAAACACCATCCTCTTCTCATACTCTCAATCAGTCTAGACTTACTGTTTCATAGGATTGTAGAGCTGGTGTCCTCAGTTCAATGGGGTGAAGTGTTTTACTCAAGTAATTTCCTGGTTCCATGGAAAGAGGAAAACAGGTAGCCCATTCTAGATCTATCCAATCTAAACATGTTTTCCACATTCCAAAGTTCAGAATGTTGTCTCTCCAAATGCTCTACCCTATTCTTTACTTTCATACTTTTCTGGTTATTCAAAATCTGAAAGATGCTTGCTTAAATATTCCCATTCACAGAATCGCATGTTATTTTTAAGATTCTGTGTGTTGGGATTGCATTATTGATTTAGTTCTTTGCCTTTTTATCTTCTGACTCTCCTATTGCTGACTTCAAGATATACACTTTCCTTATCTGGATGACTGTCTCATTTCAACTTCATCCATGCATGAAACATTAACAGCTTTACAGTTCACAATGAACCTTTTTTTGCAACCTGGATTCATTCTGAACTTAAAAAAAGAAATTCCCTATTTCGTCTCACTGACTCATCTTTCTGGGATGGTTTATATACACATGCCTGCTGACTGCATTTCTTCTCCCAGAAAAAGAGACAATCGTATTATCAATAATTCACCACTCTTTCTCAGTAGGATACATCCACTACAAGAGTATTCCTGAGAGTTCGAGCTTTCATGGTCTCTTTTATTCTTATGATTCCTTGTGTCAGACATATTTTCAGTAAGAAAAAGGGACAGATGGTTTATAAACAAATTATTTCAGGATGACTCTCGTTCCACTCTAGCCATGGTATGGACTCTGGATCCATTTTGTAAGCAGCTACCTGGCCCTCAGTTCACACATTCACCAAGCATTACAATATGGATATCACAAGAGATGGCTTCATGGCATCCTGGACACTGGTTCAGCTTCATTCCCTCTCACTCTTGTTGAGTTTTGGCAATTATCCCACATGTAATGGACACTGCACCAGTGATCTTATGAAGAACAAAGTACAATTGTGTAGGTAGTGCACTGTAACAATAAATGTTCAAATGGATCACTGATATTTTCTTTTGCCAGGGTGCGATTTTCACTCTCTATTCTTTTTTGTAAAATGTTTTTATTAAATTTTAGAGCAAAACCATACAAAGTTAAATTAACATATAATCAACAGATGAGAGAAAAATAAAAAAACAAACTATGTGCAAAAGTCCACACACATACAAAAAATAATAACAATAATCAAGACATTAATATTTTTCTAACAGATCATTTAACTTTTGCTAATATCTTTTCTGATGTGTGAGGCTAGATGTTCTCAGTTCTAAAGTTGACAGCTCTTTCTTACAAAATCTTTAGCCAAAAGGATAAATTCAGTAAAAGCTAAAACAGTTTTGTTTTTCCAGTTCATTGTAACTATGTTTTGCACTATGGCTAATATACACCAAATAAGAGGCTTTTTCAATGTAGGGATAGAATCTGGAATTGGAGTAGTAAACAAAATCACTGAGTCAGTTATAGTATATTTGTCTGTCTACAATGCTTGTGAAAATTTCCTAAACTCAGTCCAAAAAGATGTGATCATTTTACATTTTATTGTCATGTGAACCTAATCCACCACATTGTCATCATTATATCTATAGCAATTAATTTTCCAAGTTTTATATATTAAATCTATTTTGTGAGGTGTTAAAAAATTCTATGAAGAAGCTTTCAGGAATGAATTCTCCAGTGAAGTGAAGATCTTTCTGCAAGACTTTAAAATTATTTTTTTTGTCTTTATTAGAGAAATCAGACCCATTAATCTTTAAAGGATAACTCCAAAAGGATGAGTCTAATAATGCAAACTCCACTCTTAAAATCCTATATATTATTACTAAGTAAGATTTATGTGTGTGTGTGTGTGTGTATATATATATATATATATATATATATATATATATATATATATATATATATATATATATATATATATATTACTAGTAATGTTGAAGAGAACTTCTAAGATTTTAAGAATGTTTTTCTTGATATTCCATGGAGATTCTAATTTGATCACTAATAACTTTTTTACAATTCTGTATGTTTAACCATGTATTTTTCTCTGCACCGTGTTTCACAATTAGAAGATCCATAGTATGTATTTTATTCCCGTGTAAAATTTGATGTCAGAAGATTATGTTTATGTTTTTAAATTCTAGCATTTGTGTTCTATTGAATATCTCTAAACAACCTTTAGTATTGGGTATAGGAAATAATAAAAACAATAAATCTTTAATAATATAATTAGAATTTATATATATTTAAATGGATATAAAATATTATCTATAAAAGGAGAATGACTTGAAATGTTCTTACCATTTTAACAAAAGTCTTCCAAAAAACAGTAGAATGTATTTATTTGGAAAAGCTGATAGGACATTATGACATGGTTGTTGCTTTCAAGTAATCTCTCATGGATGGACTTCCAATTAGATTGATATGAAGAGTTTAACCATAATGAGATTATATTTAAAATAGTAGACTTGGCATGCAAATCAATATTAAGGAAACTTATACCATCCTCTTGTCAACCTTTGGTGTGCTAATTGAAAGATATCCTTGGTTTATCAGGAAACCAAGAAAAATCTAATAAGAATAAAGTTTAACTTTTTGAGTTTTTAGTAGGAATTATTAATAATGATTGTAAATAATATAGAATTGTTGGCAAAATAATACTTTTTATCAATGTGAGTCTGTCATCCATTGTGAAAAAATAATTTATTCCAGTTATCATTTAATTTAGTTACTATACGTATCAAATTACTATAATTTGTTACAATGAAGTCATTTACTGTGGTTTAATGGCAATTGCCAAATAGTCAATTTGTGTATTATTCCAGTTAAACAGTTTACATTCCTTTAAATGTTTATTAATTTGTTTTATTTATGAGTAAAGTTTTTGTTTTGTTACTATTAAATTTTAAACCTGAAACATTTTCAAAATAATACATAGAAGCTATTATGTGCTGCAATGAGACTTCAGTATCACTACTAGTCATTAAGATGCTGTTGGCAAATAGTTGGATTTTACAACTAAAATTACAGTCTATTGGGAAGCCCTTAATTTTATCATTGGACCTAATATAGGTAGCAAAAGGTTTGATGGATAAAACAAATAATAAAGAGGACAAGGGGCATCTTTGGTTTGTACCAATTAAGGTTTTAAATGAGCTAGATGAATAAGAAGCAATTTTAACAAATGAGAAAGAGTTATTATAGTGGTTAGTGATAAGATTTATACATTTCTCAGAACAAATTATATTCTTTAAGTACCTTAAATAAATAAGTCCAATTGATGGAGTCAAAAGCTTTGTCTAAATTTAAACTATTTATCGATAATTCCTTTTTATTTTTATTAGCTATATCAATTAAGGTATTAAGTCTGACAATATTATCTTGAACCTTTCTATGTAATATGAACCCAGTTTGATCCTCATTTATTAATTTTGACATAATGAGATTTAATCTTTTAGCAATTAAAGACATAAACATTTTGTAATCAACATTTAATAAGGAAATTGGTCTATAGGAAGAGCAAAGCTTAGCATCCTTATCTTGCTTTAAAATTGGAGAGAAAGGGAATAATGCCAAGAAGGAGGGATAATCAAAATAAATTTAATTTGTTCGGATACTTTTAATAACATATAAAATGTTATCTGGAAAAAAATGTATATAGCTCTGGAACCAAACCATCAAGACCTAGTGTTTTGTTAGTTTTAATGCTTACTATCTGATCTTTTAATTCTTTGAAAGGAAACGTTTTTTCAATATTAACTATCTGTTCTTTAGTTTATTTTTTATATTATTTTTCAGAAAGTTATCAGTAATGCTACTATTTTCAAAATTAGTCTTATTATTGTTAGTACTTTCATAATAGTTCTTAAAACATTCTAGGATATCCTTTAAATCTCTAACTTCTTTAACTTTCTTCCCTTGGTTAAACAGTAATTCTCTTATATGATGAGTGTTTATTTTTATTTTGGACCTAATAACTAATTTATGCAAACTCTTAGGATTTGGCGAGTAAGATTGCAACTTCAGTTTTTCTAAATTTATTGAAATTATATGATGAATTCTATCAAGGTATTTCTGATTTAAATTTTTAGTCCAGTATTTGCAGCCTTATCATTAGGCTTCAAGTTTGATTTTAACTTATCTATACTGGATTGTATATTTTTTAATTCACTGTTGCATTCCCTTCCTTTGCATAAGTACCATTTTTTAATTCTTCTATATAGATATACCTTTAGAGCATCCCATAAAATAACTTATGTTACTTCCCCATTGTTATTTATGTCAATAAACAGATTTATTATTTTAATAACTAATCTTTAAAATCTTTCAATTTTACAATATAGGCTGGGATTCTTTGGTACTAAATTAAATTATCAAGCTTTAAAGTAATAGTAGACTTTATAGCATTGTATTCACACAAAGGATAAGACATTATTATTACATCTTCAGTTTTGGCATATAGGCCACCCAAAATAAAAACTTTATCATTGTTAGTTTGGGTACCAAATCTACAGGAATAGTGTGTATAATTAAGGTATTTTGCTGATTTTAAGTTTTATATATCATGCATATTTAAATCAGTAACAAACTGTTTTAAATGTTTAGCAACAGAAGATAATCTCAGTTCTCATCCATTTGTAGTATCTTTACTAGATAAAATACAATTGCAATCTCCTGCAATTATTAATTCTCCTTTTGTATGTAGGGTTATGATGTCCAAAGATTTTTAGCAAATTTTGCTCCAATTCCAGGTATCCAATATGTATTTATAAATGTATATATTTTTTATCTCTACTACCACTAATGTCAACATTCCATTTTTATTAGAATACAATTTTATTAATTTAGGTATAGATGGTGACTTTCTCCATAGTATCAAAGTGCCTCTTCTTTTGTTTTAAAATGAGAGCTTGTTAATACTGAGTAATATTTCAACATTATTCTACCAACATCTTCATTTAATTTGCATGTTTCTTGTAGAAAGATTATGTGAGTTTTGTGTTGATTTAGATATCTATTTAAACTGATTTTTTTAGTGGACTGTTAAGTCCATTAATGTGTAATGAAAGACAATTGTAATTAGACATTCAAAAAAGGGGAACAAAAATGTTAATTCAAAACGTAGTTGGCTCAGTATAAAGAATAAATGCCAGATACTAAGATACTGTGTTGTGGACAAAACAAGTAAGACTAACATTAGAATATCATTCTTAATAACATATAGGCCACCACACACAAAATAACATATTCCTGGTTTGATGATATCATGCAAACCATTTACTAACTGATCCTTTTCTTAACCAATACTACTCAGTTGCTACTTTTTCCTGACTATACCAAAATAATAATGAAACTAATAAGTAAAACACACTCATTGTTTAGCATCAAAGGAATTAATAAATTAAAAGTGATATTATTATATTTGTATAAGGAATGTTAATCATGGCTATTTTTCTAAATCTCACACACTAGACACTTTTAGATATAGTCTAGTCAAATGTAGTATTAGAAGTACCTTATGTAAAGTTCATTGTCCATCATACAATTTCTATTATGTCAGTCTTATTACTGACCAATTTTGTTTACTGTTTCTCTAACCTAATATAATTTACATGCATAGGCCAGTGGTACCCCAGCCCAGCAGCATACAGGTTAAGGTACATGATCACTATCAGGTAAACCTGAGTTCAAAAACTGGCCAGGGCACAGCAAAGCACAACGGCAGTGTCTATGCAGAGGTTAGGCTTGGCAGTTACATCTACTCTACTTTTATTACAAACTCTATTTTATATCAACAGTAGTCACATTCTTCAATAGTAGTTTAATGTTCATTATAAATAGTCAAATTCTAGTCACATGAAATTAGCAATGTATATTTAAGCGTTTCATTCCTACATTCCTATAGATTTAATGTAACCAGAACAGAACAGTGTTTCAAAAGCAGCTACAAAAACACTCTTATGCTTTTCTAAATGCTATCCTGATGTGTTGTAAAAAGAGAAAATTGCTTAATGCATATCATTAAATGTCAGTGTGAATAATACCCCAGATCACCTGGTTACAATACAAGTTAATATTATATTAATAAGCACACCTTTCAATAATGTTTACAACATTGAGTTAACATCACTTTTATGAGGAATCATAAATTTTAGAAAAAATATGTCATCAATCTATAATGAAGTGTTTCAATTCTAAATGGTACAGAACAGTATTTTGAAAGCAGCTACAAAAAAAACTTTACCATTTCATTTCAGGCTGTCTTGCTGCTAAGGCACTTTATTGTTGAACAGTTTTAAATTTATTGAATTTAAACACAACTGGGAAAAAGAAATAAAGAAATGAAAGTTGAAGTTTTACTATATAAAACCTTTTTCTTTGCTGCTCTTTTAAAAGTTCCATCAAGTAGAGTGTATCAGCATCAGGTCAAAGTTCAGGACATCGTTTCTTGCTAGTAGACTGTACCAGAGAATGAAATTAGCTATTGCTGAGCAAAATACATCTCAAGCTGTTAAACTGCACTCTTTTGATGCAGTTCTATTAAGAGGGAGTAAAACAAAAACTAGTCATCTATTGACTGAGTCACAATCATTGTATTAATCACTAATGATGAATAAAAACAAAAACGTTAAGCTGCCTCAGATGTCAACAGACATGACTCTGGAACTCCAGACATATAACAGAGTCTATGAACTCTGATAACTGTTACATCAGCAGTATAGCTATACACACAATAAAATACTGTATCCAAAAGTTTAAGAAATCAGTGAAAGCATTTTAAAAGAAAAACTACCATGACTCTGGACATATTATGGAGTTTATGAACACCATCAATAACTGCTATATCAGTAACATAGCAATTCATAAGAGCAAAATATTGCATTTAAATGTTAAAGAAATCGGTGAAAACATTTTAAAAGAGAAACTATCATATTTTGGTGGGAGTGCAGTGTCCATGAAGAAACACTAGTAAGGAACATTACACCAGTATAACTGAGTGATCTAATCAATGTATATATATATATATATATATACATTTTTGAGAGTACTGTACCAAGTGCCATGCTACCGCCTCCCCTTTCATTTCCCTTCCCCTCAAACTGAACATAGAAGTAATAATTATTAATTAAAAAGGTGAATAACTATAAAATAACTATAAAAACAATAACAACTAAAGCAGATTACACTCTATTAATAACTTATTTATATAACTAGAGAGAAGAGAAAATTAAGGGTTAACGATTTACCTAATAATAAGAAAATGCAGAACAAACCTTTACCATATTCCAATTTTTGATGATAAAGTTTTAAGACAGACAGCAACATCAATGTGAGATTTCTGGATTAAATTATAACAGAACCATTACTGTTCTTTCATGTTGTGTGTTCTTTTCCTTAAGACATAAAACATTTCTAGTCACTTGTCTCTTCAAACTAGAAAGATACCAATCCATTTCCTCAGTTTTGTCTAATAATTTCTTTCTTTTCACAAATTCTAGGGCATCTTCTAGTGTATTGAAAGTTGTTTGTCCTTCAGGTAAAGAGATCCTGATTTTAGCAGGGAAAATTAATTGAGCTTTAATATCCATCTTCTTCAAACATTTTATTAGTGGAACATAAGCTTTTCTTTTAATCATGACCAAAGAAGTATAGTCATTATTAAACCTAATGATATTGTCTTTTCTTTTTACTTGAGAATTAGCCCAGGATGATTTCAGAACCAAATCTTTGTCATGGATAGAAAGGAATTCAACAATGGTGGATCTAGGAACTAGTGGGTTTTTCTTCAGTGCCAAAAGAGAGAGCCTCTGGGAGGTTAAGTGTTTTTGGTAACCAGTTGTTCAAAACCGTAACATATTGTTCCCTTCTGCTTTCTCTGGAATTCCCTATATACTTGTCTTGTTTCTTAGAGATCTACTTCCAAATCTACTACCTTTTCCAACAAAGATGTGTTTTGTTTTAATAAAAATTCTGTATGGTTTTTATTTTGTGTCATTCTTCCATCTAAGTCATTAGCTGGTTCCTCTATTGATGAGCTCTGTGCAGATTGTTGTTTCAAAACTTCATTTAACAAGTCTATTCATTTTCTTGAATTTTAGTTTAACTCAGCTTGTATTTTGAGATTTTCCTTGGATTTCCTTAGTATAAGAGAAATTATAATGAAAAATTGGGCAGTCTTAAATGATGACAGCAGTTTGATATCTAAACTGGGCAGTTCACCAAAGATTGTTTGGAAAAAAAGGTTTCAGTTTCAAAGAACTGTTCCAAAAGAAACCACAACAAAATTCTCTGACTCTTCACAAAGGCATGATGCAATGTAGTAATTGCTCCTATTGCCATTACATGTCTTTAGGAACCAAAATAGAGGTGAATGGGATAAAGTTGTTTATTAAAGGTAGATTTAATTGCAACTCGAGAGGAGTAGTTTATTTAGCAACTTGCCAAGGGTGTCCATGTTTCTATATAGGAAAAACGGAGCACAGATTAAGAGACAGGGTTTATGAACATTTGAGGAGTATTAATTTGCACAAAGAAGAAAATGCCCTGGCAAGACACACCATGATTCACCCTGAACATAAATTTTGTTTCAAAGTTATCGACCAAGTTAAACAAGATGTGGGGGGGTCCTTTCAGTTTACTATTAGAAAAAAGTGAACTTTTATGGCAAATAAAACTCAATGCTTACACATATCCAGGGCTAAATGAGAAATGTTCATTAATGTGTATTTTAAAATTGAAAAGTTTATAAAGATAGCCACACAATAATGGTTCCTTCATTCATTTATCATCATTATTATTTTTATAATATTTCAATTAATTATCGAAATTGACAAATTCAATTAATAGAAATACACATCAAGTGGGAATGATATAATATTCAGCATATAGGAATACATACATATGTATCCTCATGTTTATGAGTTTGTTGCTATAAATTATTGTTCACATTTTTTACATAAGTCCTAGTCCCGTTTGTAGTATAAGAATAGTAACATAAGAACATCTACTGTATATGCACTGTTGCTTTTGCAAATTGGTCTTAGCATCAATATTTGTATTTGTGTTAGTTTCAAACAAGATGGTTATAATGGAATTGTTTTTATGATTAATTCAGTGGTTTTATTATCACCAATGTTTTTTATCCATCAAGGTTTTTATTATTAATGGCATTGTGATTTTAAACAATCTACTTATTTATTTCTCAGGGTTTGAGGAGAATTTTAAACTCTTATTAAATATTATTATTAAACTCTTATTAAATATTATTATTAAGATCAAAATTATGTGTTAGTAAAATGCCAACCTCTCTGAAACAAGTTATAACATTATAATTTTATTAATTTATGAATATGGGTATCAGTTTTTTAAATAAGCCTTTTCCTTTAAGAACGAATAATGTCACTAATTAGAAACAAAGTTTTTGGCAGGTTATTTTTTCATATATATCATTTGTAAACAAATGAATTTTGTGTTCTGAGGAAGTTTAACCAGTAGAGTTAGATGAAAAGTGTGTAATATTTAAAGCGTTTAAATTTAATAAATAGAGTGTTTCCAAGAGTTACAGCTTTAGCGGTTTCTTGTACTGAGTTTCCAACAAAAATGTGTTTTGTTTTAATAAAAATTCTGTATGGTTTTCATTTTGTGTAATTCTTCCATCTAAGTCATTAACTGGTTCCTCTATTGATGAGATCTGTGCAGATTGTTGTTTCAAAACTTCATTTAACAAGTCTATTCATTTTCTGCAGTCTTGTTTTATATAATCCATCTTGGTCTTGAGTTTATCAAGTTTTATAGAATGTTGAAATTAGACAGTATGATGACCCAGAAGGTAAAACAATAAAGCATAGACTGAAGCTGCCACAGGAAACGCAAGTTTAATCCACAAGCCACAAACAGTTCACATAAACGCCTCCAAATACACAGTGCATTTTTGTTTCTCCTACTTCATCATATATGGGCTGTTTCCAAAGCTAACACCTTTTATAAAGCACATTATTTCAATTAACAAATCATCTTTGCTGAGCAATCAACTTGTAATTAAAAAAAAGTGCTTTTGTGCTTTTAACCTGATGTTAACATTTTATGTTTAACATGATAAAAATGTAAAGATGTGTGCCAATACATTACTAAATCACATAATCTTATTATAAATAACCATTCACTTTTAAAACTGTGTTCAATTTTGGTAAAATGCATGAATGAATTAAAAAATAATAAATAATTAAAAAATGAAATGAAACTTTCCTTTGATGAAAGAAATACTTCTGCAAAAACTAATCCATTTAGCACCATCTAGTGGCCAAACAAAAACAAGTGTTTTTGTGCTTTTGTGCTTTTAACCTGATGTTAACATTTTATGTTTTAACATGATAACAGTTTAAAGATGTGTGCCAGTACATTACTAAATCACATAATCTTATTATAAATAACAATTCACTTTTAAAACTTTTAAAAGTTTTGGTAAAATGCATGAATGAATTAAAAAAATAATAAATAAGTAAAAAGTTAAATGAAACTTCCCTTTGATGAAAGAAATACTTCTGCAAAAACTAATCCATTTAGCACTATCTAGTGGCCAAACAAAGATTTTGCAAGGAACAACAAAATAACAAACCATTCCCTTTTCTTTAAAACATAACTTTATTTTATTTATTTATTTTATTTATTTTACATTTGTTGACCGAGCTAGTCTAGCTGGATACATATCCATTTTCAGTAGAGGCCCGGGGAGAAAAGCTCCAAGAAACATACAGTATTAATATAAAAGACAAAACAGATCAAACTAAACAAAAACAGCTATTGTTTCATAAAAACATTAGTTTTTTTTAAAAAGTGCAAAATACAACTTACATAGAGTGTGTTCTAAAAATGCCTACTTTAATATATGTTTTGTCTATAAATAAATACATATGTTAAAAATGCATAATTAACATATCACTATTTAAGTAAAAAAACTTATTAAAAACTATGTTATTAAAATTGCATTCAAATGAACATTGTAATAAAAATTATTTGACAAAAAAGATGTTTAATAAAAAGTATGTAGAGAGTTTATAAAGCATTTAGGACACTTTATAAGGTTTGAGCAACTTTCTTGAAATTCATATTAGACACATATTACAATTTGGCTGATCTTATTTTCAAAAAGGGGGCTATGGAAATATTTTTGTTAAGACCAGGGGCTTTGTTTGCCTCTAGTATTAGTTGCCAGTACAGCTCCCTATATTCTATTCTTTCTTCCCACAGCCCTCCCCTTTTATCTATGTCTACTCTCTCAATAACATAAAATGTAAATTGTGCCTCCAGGCATTCCTTAGTATGCTTGTACAGTGCATTTGTTTCCTTTTTTACCTGTATGTCATATATATGCTCGTATATTCTCCTTTTTAGTTTCCTTTCTGTTTTTCCAACATAAAACCCTTGGCATGTCTTACACAATGCCAGGTATACCAAGCCTTTAGAATCACAATTATTAAAGTCCCTACTTTCTAGCTTTATGCTTCTACTTTCTATAAGAACTTCTTCTTTGTTTATAACATAGGTACATTGCGAACAATGACCACATTTAAATGTTCCTTTCTTTATTCTCCTATTAGAATATCGGGTATCTGTATTACCTTCCAATATTTTTTTGAGATTATTGGAATTTTTATATACTACCTTTAAATTACTTTTCGAGATGTTGTCCAAATCAGTGAAAGCTATGAATCTATTCCCTTCATTTTTAACTATTTCTCTCAGTATCCTTGAACTGGCATTGTACTCTAAATCCAATGCATTACTGAAATTCTCATCCACATTTCTTGTATTTACTTCCTTTTCAGTAGCATCTATACCCAATATAAAGGGTACTTATTTATTATTTTTTAATTCATTCATGCATTTTACCAAAATTGAACACAGTTTTAAAAGTGAATGGTTATTTATAATAAGATTATGTGATTTAGTAATGTATTGGCACACATCTTTAAATTTTTATCATGTTAAACATAAAATGTTAACATCAGGTTAAAAGCACAAAAGCACTTTTTTTTAATTACAAGTTGATTGCTCAACAAAGGTGATTTGTTAATTGAAATAATGTGCTTTATAAAAGGTGTTAGCTTTGGAAACAGCCTACATCTGACGAAGTAGGAGAAATGAAAATGCATTGCGTATTTATTTATTTTATATTTGTTGACCGGGCTAGTCTAGCTGGATACATATCTATTTTCAGTAGAGGCCCGGGGAGGAAAGCTCCAAGCATGAGTAGATTATAACATTCAAAACATCAAAAAAATGACTAGTTTCAATTACATAGCAAGACATGATAAGAAAAGTTATTAATTTGTGAACAAAGTATGGTTTCATTAGAGTAGGTGTACAAAATAATCAAGTCTTGATTCTTTAGTGGGTTTCATGTACAATCAAGCAAGAGTTAATAAAGTATTTGAGCATTAACATTCCTTTGAAAAAAAAAGAATCATTAAGTTAGAAAAA
Source organism: Protopterus annectens (assembly GCF_019279795.1). Lineage (NCBI taxonomy): Eukaryota > Metazoa > Chordata > Ceratodontiformes > Protopteridae > Protopterus > Protopterus annectens. The sequence goes on along the minus strand of NC_056731.1, from coordinate 607,365,531 downwards.
AGAAGAGAATAGGAAGGAAAAAATTGAAGGTAAAAAGAGTGGGTAAGTAATAAATTATTCAGGAATTGTAGGGGGTATTTGTCCTGGAAGCAGGAGAAAAAAGGGGGAGGAGAATAAAAAAGAAAAGTATGATTCAATCAGGCTTTGAGCAGGGGCAAAGCCAATGTATTTTTAGGTGATTTCTGAGGTGTTTCTTAATGATTGTGTAGATGAGAGAGAAGTGAGTGTACTAGGAAGCTTGTTCCAGATTCTACCCACAACATTGGAAAAGAGTGACTCTCCTGCTTTGTTATTAGATAAACTGTTGGCAATAAGTAATTTATTAGCTAAGCGTAGTATTGTAAGATTTTTGTATGGGGAGATCAAATTGGAGAGGATAGGAGTATTAGTAGGATGGTGCAGGATTTTTTGTGCAATCACCAGTTGATTGTATTGTAGTTGGTTTTGTAGTTCTAACCATTTGAGTTGTTGAAGGTTGAGACAGTGGTGGGTTCTATAAGGGGAGCCAGTGGCAAATCTGGTTATATTATTGTAGCTAGTTTCAAGTTTGGTAAGATTATGTTTTGATAGGTTGGTATAAATGGCAGATGCATAGAATAGGGTAGAAGTAAGATGGATTTCCTAGCTAGTGGGGTAAGGAAGGGTTTTATTCTATACAGGGAGCCTATTTTTTTATTGACAGTTTTTATAGTATTGTTAACATGGGCATCGAAGTTGAGGTTATGGTCAATGGTTATGCCAAGGAGATGAGCAGTAGAATCAGGGGAAATACAGGTTCCATTGTCAGAGGTAATAGTGAAGTGGATTTGTGGAGATTTTTTGGTGGGAGTAAAAAGCAATAGTTTAGTTTTTTTAGGGTTAAGGAGGAGGAGACGTTGGGTGAACCACTTTTCAACTGTCTTAAATACAGTTTGTGTAAGGGTCTGGAGAGAGGAAGAAGACTTGGCAGTACAGATAAGAGTAGAGTCATCAGTGTATTATATACAGGTGGATTGTGGAAAAACAGTATGGAGATCATTAATAAAAATGGAAAAAAGAAGAGGGCCTAGGATAGAGCCTTGAGGTACTCCAGTGTTCACTGGGAGGCATGTGGACAGATTATTGTTCCAGAGTACTGCTTGGTGTCTGTTTTCAAGATAAGATTTAAACCAAAGGATTGCTTGTGGGTCAAGAGTTTGGGCTGTTAGCACATTGATAAGTAGGTTGTGATTGACCATGTCAAAGGCTTTAGATAGGTCAATAAATAGAGCAGATGAGAGAGAGAGTTATTGTTTTGATTCCTGTTTATACAATCAATAAAAGTTAGCAGGGCAGAAGTGGTGCTATGAAAGGGCCTAAAACCGTGTTGGCAATTTGCAAGCAAGTTATTGAGGAGAAGGTGCTGAAGTAGTTGATGGTGAATACATTTTTCCATAATTTTGGCTAATGGGGAGAGTAGATCAATTGGTCGGTAGTTGGAGATATCAGTAGAGTTACCTCCTTTGTACAAGGGGATTATATGAGAGACTTTCCGTATGGAGGGGATGTAGCCTTCTGAGATAGTTCTGTTTATAAGGATGGAAACAGGGTATGCTATGGCGTTAGCTGCAATTTGAAGGTATTCTGCTGGGAGGCAATCAGCAGAGGGAGTGCAGGGTTTGAGTTTTTGAAGGAGTTTGCAGATAAAGGATGTTGGTACAGGTTGCAAATGTAGGGAGGGAAGTGGACTGTTAGTATGTAGTGTAGGAGTGGGGGTAATGGGAGCTAGTGTTTGAGTTAGAGTTTGAATAGCTTCAATGAAGTAATTGTTAAAAGCATTAGCTATTTCCAGAGGGTTATTACTGGGAATAGAGCAGGGAGAAGGAGTTCTAGCATGTCCTGGTTTGAGAAGTTTATTAATGCCAGACCAAAACTTTTGAGGATTTTTAGAGTGTGATTGTTGCAGGTGGAAGTAGTAGTTTTTTTTGTCTGAGATTATATCCTTTTTGACAGCATTTCTTAGCTGTTTAAAGTATAGATGTTCTGCAGAGCTTTTAGAAGTTCTCCATTTTGCCCATATTTTGTTTCGTAGAAACATTTTTTCTTTAGTTTGTTTTGTGAGCCAAGGGGCTATGTTGGTCCTAACTCTGGAGGAGCGGAAGGTAGCATGGCTGTTTAGAATTTGAAGGAATGTAGAATTAAAATAGGAGATTGCTTCATCTAAATTAAGTAGCTTTAGAGATGATCAGTTGCAGGCTTTTAGCTCATTTATAAAGTTCTCTACTTGGAAGTGTTTTTTAGAATGATAGGTAACAAAATTGCTATATTTAGGGCTGTATTTCTTTTGTTTTGTAATGTAGGTTAGAATGTGATCACTGATGTCATCTGGGAGAGTTCCTGTCTTGTACTTTTCTGGGTGGCTATTTATAAGGATCCAGTCAAGAGTAGTTTCTTTATTACTTGGTTTGTGGATTCTAGTGGGGGAGTTTATTATTTGATTGAAACCAAATAGATTTATGTGGGTGTTAGGGTTGAGGGAATTACATGAGGTCCAGTCTATATTAAAATTGCCTAATACAATTGTTTCCTGAGGTAAGTGGGTGAATAGGCTACTAAGAATGTTTTCTAGAGTGTTAATATTATTTCCTGGAGAGATGTAAGAGCAGATTATATAGATTGATTTAGAGCTATTCATTTGGAGTTTGTTAGTAAGGGTCTCAGCACTGGTATTTGAGGGTAGTGATACATCATAGGGTGAAACAAGAAGTTCAGATTTGAACAAGATTGCTATGCCCCCACCCTTTTTTATGTATGGTCGCATCTTAGGATATTATATCCAGGTGGGGTTATTTCTAGGTCATGAGTAGAAGGTTTTAGCCAAGTTTCTGTAAGGCAAAGAATATCAAATGCATGAGCTTGAAGGAGAGTGTGCAGTTGACTAATTTTGTTGTTAATGCTACGAATATTAAGTTGTGCTATTCTGAGGGAGTTATCAGATATTATAGAGGAGGTAGCATTATTGAATGATTGTTGTTGTAGATTAACATTTAGTGGGGATGGGCCAGGATTAGGATGAATATCTCCACCTGTTAGAATGTTTGTGGATTGTATCGATGAAATGTTTAAGCTTTTATAGTGCTTGGGTGGGGTTAACTTGTTGGGGAGGTAAGTAACATGGGTACATCTATGGAACCTAGGAAGCAGATAAGCTGAAGTAGAGGTGATGTTGCTATGAGAGAAGCAGATGGGATGTCTAGTAGGGAGAGTATGCAGATAGGACACTTTGTGATTCAGAATGTAATGTTCATAAGCAGTGAGGGTGTAAGTTAATGTTAGAAATATAAATAAAGAAGAAAAGACAAGAGAGTTTTTGAGGATATGTTTATGTGAGTAGGCCATTTAAAGTAGTAGGATAAAAAGGTTATGTAAAGTTGATAGGTAGCTTAAAATATAGTTGAAGGGTAGGGTGAGATAAATGTAGTGGAGGCATTTATGTGAACTGTTTGTGGCTTGTAGATTAAACTTGTGTTTCTTGTGGCAGCTTCGGTCTATGCTTTATTATTTTACCTCCTGGGTCATCATACTGTCTAAGTTCAAGGTTTTTTATCATTTTGGTGACCGGGTTAACTTTATTATTTTATAGAATGTTCCTGGATGCTGCCCACAATAGTTTGCAATTCCTTTTTCACTGAGTTTTCCTGGGAATTCATTTTTGAGTGGCTCATTTTTCTTAGCAGGCAATAACACTTCTGACAGGAAAAGTCGAAGAAAGAGTCTTAAAATCTGATTTTTCTTTAAAATGTTATCTGTCTTAGATTAGGAAACTCAGAAAAGATATGAAAGTGGGTTTTTGTTGAATTTATATAATAAAATCCTGTCAGAAAGAATAAAGGGAAGAAGAGCAAAAACTCTGTGCTGTTCATAGGTAGGTACTAGGCGATTAGCCCTAAAGCCTATATAAGCCTAGCCAAAAAGGTACCCTGGCTTTTGCCACCCAAGAAAATTATTTTCCTGTGCCCCTGTCAAGCAGAGCCACAGAAGTGATCCCTGGGGTGAATTTCCTATTTCCCATTCAATCATCAAGATTTTTCTTGAAGAGTGCTAATGAGGAGCTCTGTTTGAAATAGATAGGTAGTCTGTTCCAGAGTATGGGAAGTCTCTGGGACAGGAATCTATCCCTCCAGCATGTTCTGCTTATTGTGGTGACAAGGTTTAGGTCCCTAAAGTGTATAGCACAGAGGGATTGGGATTTCTTTAAGTGGAGCATGTCCAACAGCTCTGGGTTTGACATAGCTTTGTATGTTAGGCAGAGATCGCCTCTGAGTAGGTGATATCCAACTGAGTAAAGCTGGAGTTTTTTGAGACGGTCTGCATAGGGCATCTGTTTGAGGCCAGTGATCCTCTTTGTGAGGTATTTCTGTAGCCTTTCCAGTTGTTGTAGATGTCTTGTGAGGTACATACCAAAGGGGCTGTTGTACTCTATAATGGGTCTAAAGAGTGATGAGTAGAGGGGAACAATGACCTCTTTTTTTATAGGTTCATAGGTTCATAGGTTGATACTAGGCTATATGCCCTAGGGCATTTATCAGCCTAGCCAGAGTGTGTTTGGCTTTCACCACCCCTTAAAAATGGGTTTTACTGTGCCCTTTTTAGGTTAGTTTACTGTGCCTCTGTCTAGTAGTGACACAGAAGTGATCCCCGGGGTAAACCTACGATCTCCCATCCACTCGTCAAGATTTCTCTTGAAAAGAGTCAGCGAGGGGCTCTGCCTGATATGGACTGGGATTCTATTCCAGAGTGCTGGGAGCCTCTGGGTCACAAATCTATCTCTCCAGCATGTCCTATTAATTTCTGTGTTGAGATTCAAGTCCCTTGAGCACGTAGCTCTAGTGGATTTGGATTTTTTGAGGTGAAGCATGTCCATTAATTCTGGGGACTCTGTCCGAGAGGCTGAAGACCAAAAAAGCTGTTAGCTTTTAGCTGTTAGCTGATCCCCATCTTGGTCATGCCCCTCGTCATTCTTTTCTGCCAACATTGGACTTAGATCAATGGGCTTTAACCTCCCATTCTAGGGGCAATAAAGTTGTAAATGCTGATGTGCTCCTAAGTCCCACTTCTACTAACACATCCTCTCTTGATACAGGCACACATATGGTGTACAAGCGAGATGCTGGAGGCTTTTTAGATTGGCTGGACATACAGCATTCTTGGCAGGATATATCCCATATTTATTGAATACCACAGCAGTGACCTAGTTGAAAAAAAAGTTATGTACTTACCATAACATTCCTTTTCAGTTGCTACTTCATTTGTCTTCAACCTGTGGGTCGTGGATCTGACATAGGATCTGACTCAGCCATATACTCCAGCCTTGGAGCTGAAAACTGAGCTCCTCCTATCCTATCCATAATGCCCCACTCTTCCTCCACCCCACAGATCGAGTTTTCTGCTGTTAAGAAAATCAAGCACCAGCTACATTATAAAGAAGAGTACATCAGGGGCTCGAGAGATACAGAAAGTGGGAGAAACCTGAGTGTACCTCTACCAAGTCCTCCTAGGACCTGAGGAAGGGGGAAGGAGGACGGAAGCTTAAAGGCAATGAAGCAACAACTCAGATGGAACGTTATGATAAGAACATAACTTTTTTATCTGAAGTTGTTGTCTTCATTTGGTCTTCAACCTGTCAGACAGAGTCCCCAGCTACATAACCCCTGGGTGTCCCTCATGGAAGGATATCCTGGAGTATGGCAGAGCAAAAGGAGGCCCTGCTTCTGGAACAGACATCCAATTTGTAATGGGATATGAAGATATGAGAGGAAGACCAAGTAGCTGCTGAACAAATGTCACTGACTGGAACTCTGGACCAAAAAGCTGCAGAGGTGGAAACAGTAAATATTTACTTATTCAGTGCTCCACCTTGGTTGTAGCCACATTCAGAAATGGAGGTATTAACTCAGAAATTAGAAGAGCTACTGCTGTTGCTGAAACAACAGAAGACTCACATTACTGGCAGTTTGGAGCAGTCCATTGTCACAGAGTCTCAAATGGAACTTCTAACTTTGCATACACCACCTGATAGTTTGAGATTATCTTCGAAAGGATCTGAGGTGAATAACTGATCCAGCAATAATATTACAGCTAAAACAACAACAATTGCAATGCCAAGCTTTGTTTCTCTTTTGGAGATACCAGAGTTTCATTTTTCCAACAGCCCTGCAAAAGGGGAAGGATTTGGTACAGTCCAAACACAGCTACGGGCCTTATGGAAGTTGCTCAGGAGATTCAAGTCTCTGCAGACAGATAATTTGTTTTTAAAATGTTCATTAGAACTTCAGCAGGTCCCGAAGGGCCTGTGACTGTGGAAGTATCCAAATGGGACTGAGGTCAGCTCTATAATGCATGGTGAGCTCCTCAATTTGTTTGACCATACAGGACTGGATCTGGTACATATTATTTTAAGAGAAAATGAACGGAAATTAAATGCAATAGAGAAACAAATGACAGAATTGAACAAAAGTGTTGCTAGTGAATTGCTGTTTGATTCGAACAAATTAACATACAACAATAAACTACTTGATGCCGAAAAAATTGTTGGAGACAACATTGCTAAAAAAATAAACGAGAAAGAGACACAAAGACTACCGTAACAGTTTACCTCCTACCTATGGTAGAGGGAACAGGGAAACAGAATGTTATAGCTGTTGGTCAGGATTTTGAAACAAGAATGGCCAATGAACCAGTAACTGATACACACAAAATGGATATTTTTTAGAACCACCTGCACTCCCCAGAAGGTCACAGAGAATCAAGAACAAGAACCAGAGATACTGGGAGGGGAAGATCAGGGTGGAATTCTTTCTACCAACACCAGTCAGGGATGAGATAGAATGTACTGATTTTTCATTGATGAGTTATGCATCAGATATGGAATTTACTACAACAGAAATGGACTCCTTTGATGGCACAAAATGTGCAAGAACTACAAAAGATGGGTTTAATGTTTACAATTTTTCATAAATAAGCATTAATGATGTACGTCTCTTTTTCAAAAGGTTTTTTTTGTACCAAATTTTAGACAGGATGTGGCTAAGGTCCTTACTAACTTAAAATTGTTTACAAGGCAATTAAATTTGAAATTGTTCTTTAATGACAAACAAGGGAGTATTAACATGTAAGAACCTAGTTTAAAAAGGAAAAGTACTTTTATTCCACCAGCAAACACTGGCATTACTACTTTTGAAACTGTATGTGAAAATTAAATACATGCTATGATGTTGAGTGGTACACCAAACGCTGACAACTTAACTAGTGATGAAAGACACATTTTAAGACACTTGAACGATCAATGTCAGATTAGAGTTATAAAACCAGACAAGTGTGGGGGGTTGTCATAATGAATCAAAAAGATTATGCGTTCAACATTTATGAGTTGTTGAATGACAGTAACACTTATGAGAGAATATCTATTAATGAACTGAGGAGAGCATACAGTAAAATAGACTGGGTCTTGTTTGACTGTTTAAGTCAGAATGTGATAGACCAAATTGAACACAAGTTCATGACTGTGGATTTTCCAGTGATCCCACAGGTCTTCCAGATCCCGAAAATCCAAAAAAATTTACACACGCCCCCATTCAGACCAATTGTTGCAGCGACAGGGTCAAAAACTGAACCAATAGCTGCATACATTGATTTCTGGTGTAAAAGTGTACTTAAATATTACAATCACATTCTAAAATATTCATGGCACTGTTTAGAAACACTAAGAGACATTTCAATTACAGAAGAGTTTATATTCATCACAGCAGACATAATGAATTTATTTACAACAATACCACATAAAGAAGGGTTGTTGTTGTTTGAAGAAGCCCTTACGGGGAAGGATGATATACACAATGTTAAAAAATTTTTACTAGTGGAACTTATGGAATTAGTACTTTATTAACAACTTTTTGTTGTTTGAAGGTGAACATTTTCACCAAATTTCAGGTGTAGCCATGGGAGCCAAATGTGCACCAATATATGCCAACTTGGTGCTGGTGCAATGAGAGGAAAAATGGGTCTTTTCATCAAAGTTTTATGACAAAGTCATTACATGGTTAAAGTTTTTGGATGACATTCTCATCCTGTGGTGGAGTACAGATGCTGAGTTTGGTGACTTTATGGAGTACTTAAACAACACCATGACATTCTTAAAACTTACCCACAAAATTGGAAAAGATATGATAGATTTTTTAAACATCTCCCTGACTTGGGATAAAACTAACAACAATGAACTCTAGGGTGTACAGAAAAGATACATACTCTAATTCACTGCTTCATTATGACAGTTGTCATTCAAAGCATCAAAAGAAAAGTGTAGTAAAATGACAGATGGTCAGAATCTCAAGACTGACTAGTGATGACAGTGAATTTAAGGATGAGATGTACACCCTAGTAGAAATGTTCAAAGGAAGTGGTTACCCCGCCAAGTTTCTTATTAAATTTAGAAATGAAATTTGTGAAAGAAGAAAGGACAGATTTACCCCCATTTTATCCACTGACCATGGCTTCAGTTTGGATACAAGACACAATACTGTGTCAGATAGTGTTTTGGTTCTCCCTTATAACAACGAAGCATTGAAAATTAGAGCAATGGTTAACAACACATGGGACTTAGTTTTGGGTCCTGAGCTCAAAAATATCCTAGATACTAAATCAAGAACCACTTTTACTAGGGGTGCAAATTTAAAGAACTGGTTTGAAAAATCTTGTAACAACAAAAGTTTTAGCTCTACCATGTTGACGTGTAATGTGTAAGGCTTGTAAATACATCAATACAGGCTCCTATGTGATGCTAGAAGGGTACTATCATACTATCCCATGTACCGGCCAATGTAACTGTCACACTAAGATGGTGATATATGTGGCAACATGTTTGTCTTGCCCAGCTTTTTACGTGGGCAAAACCAATAGAAAAATTAAAAGAAAGAATTTTGGGACATGTTAGGGACATTAATCAGAAAAGGAATGAAAGTGCATTGTACAATCACTCTGTGGGATGTAATAGTTTCAAAAAGTTTATATTTTTTGTTATTGACAGGGTGATTGATTATGGTAGAGTTGGTGACTTAAAAACTTATTCAGAAAAGTTAGAATTAGATTGGCAGTTTAGGACCAATGCTACAATGTTCCCTGGTATTAACGACCATGTTTTTTTTAAGTTCAGTGTTGAAATTAAAGGCAGCTCAGATTTGATTTGTATGTTACAAATGTTTGGAACAAAACATAAGTATTGGATATTCAAAAGTTTATTAACTTCATTTTACTTTATTATTTTTTATGATTGGTGTGTTTTTTTAAGAATGAGATAAAGTATTGATTAGTGTGAGGTTTACAAATTCAAAGGTGTATGAAACAGTTTTTAAAGCTTGTGGTTTAAGTTATGTTATGTAAAAGGAACTACATCATTAACTCATTATGTGATGTGATTTTAAGTATTTACGTGTGGGTCTAATGTGGTTAATTTACTCTGATGAAGCCCTAAGGTTACAGGGTGAAAGCGCTTGGTGACATTTACTATTAAAGTTTTTCCAGTTCATTGATTATGGTCGGACCACTGTGGTGGCGTTTTTATTTTTATTTTCTTTTGTATTTATGTTAGAGGTGGAAACAGACCTAGTGTAATGGTCCTTGATTTGAGATGGTACAGGAATTCCTTTATTTGAATACCTCAATGCAATACACTTTGAAATCCAATTAGCTAAAGTCACTTTAGTGATTGGACTGCCTAATCTAGAGTTAGTAATGGAGACAAAAATATGGTATGATTTTCTGATGTTTTTTGTCCTATCCAAATAAAAGGGTACCTTTCTGTGTATATCAAGCAGATGAAGCTTGTATTCTCCCTTATTTTGGGAATTAGGGAAAAAGACTGGGACATTAATAACTTGGTTAATGTTAACCTCTGAAGAAACCTTGGGCATAAAGGAAGGATTAGTGTGAAGAATCACTCTGTCCTTGTGGAAGATAAGATAAAGAGGTTTAATGGACAAGGTTTGTAGTTTGGAAACCCTCTTAGCAGAGATGATAGTCACTAAGAAGGCCATCTTCCAAGACAAAAATTGTAAATCAACTGTGGCAGCTGGTTCAAAGGGGGCAGAAACTAGGGCTTGTAACACTAAAGTGAGATCCCAAGGAGGCGTAGGATCCTTGACCGGAGGCTGAAGTAGAAAAGTACTCCTTAAAAATGCTTTAAATATTTTAGTAGATGCTAAAGATGTAGAATCTTCAGCAGTATGGAAATGTGAGATGGCTGCTAGCTGTACCTTGACTGTAGAAAAGCTAGCTCCACTGTTAAAAATCTGAGCTAAGAAATCCGGAATAGCAGGAATATGAGCTGTGAAAGGATCTAACTGGTGCTGCTGTGCCCAGATAAAAAAATCTCTTCCATTTGCTAGAGTAAATTTTCCTGGTAGAGGCCTTATGAGCTACAATCAAAATCTTCTGAACAGGAGAGGATAGCCTGGGAGCTCTAGCCATCAAAAAAATTGGAGTAGCCAAGCATTTAACTTCAGGCTGAGTACATCTGGATGTGGGAAGCCAAAGGATGGGAAAGAAGATCCAGAATAAGATTGAGAAGCCAAGGCAGGCTTACAAGATGAGACCACAGGAAGAGTAACCAAACTTGTCAAGTGAGAAATGGGTAATGAGGATGACTTTTCTCTTCAACCTCTGAGCTCTCTGGAGGAATTTGGGTATCAGGGAAGAGGAGGGTAGCCATATAGTAGACTAGTGGCCATGCATGGATCAAAGCATCTATGGGGGACTCCCCTGGAGGGGGGATCAGGCCAAAGTACTCACTGCACTTGGTGTTGAAAGGAGAGTTGAAGAGATTGCAGCAAGACTGACCCCATTTCTGAAAGATCATGTTTGCCACTGATGGATTGAGAGACCACTTGTGAGGCATCAGAATGGTTCTGTTGAGCTTGTCTGCCAGAATCTCTAACTTCCCTGGAATGTGCATTGCCACTAGAAAGTGGTTGGAAGAGACTGGCCATTCTCACAATCTCATGGCTTCTTGACATAGGGGATAAGACTTGGTTCCTCCCTGCTTGTTGATGTACCAGACAACTGAAATAGTTTCTGTCTGGGTGGCAACTGTCCCTGTGGGAAGGGAGGCATAAAAAGCTTGCAGTGCTAAAAGGACCACTCTCATCTCCAGGACATTTATATGCAAGTTGGTCTCCAGAGAGGACTGGGTGCCTTGAAACATCCATGCCAGCCAATGCCCACCCACTCAAGATGGGAAGCATCTGTGGTCACCTTTGCCTTGGGAGGAGGGAGAACAAACCATCATCCTACATAAAGATCCTGAGATTGAAGCCACCATAAGAGAGACTCCTTGTAGACTTGAGATAGTCTTATGGGATAGTCAAGGGCAGTTTGAGAAAAGACCATTGCACCACTAGAGTCCACTAAAGTGCCCTCATCTGAAGATGAGCCATTGGTAGAAGTATTATAATAGCCTCCATCAATCCCAATGCTCTAAGAATGAGAAAAGCAGGGGGAGGATGTCAGAAAGGGTTTGAATTACATGTAGTTGAAGGGACTGAATCCTGTCCAGGGTAAGGAAGGCAATACATTGTGCTGTATCTGTTTGGATTCCTATGAAGCTGATGACCTGGACCAAATCCATTTAGGACTTTGAAAGATTGATAGTTACAACCAAGGTTGAGGCTAGGTGAAGGAAAAAATCCCTAGCCTGAAGAACCTGATGCTTGGTGGGAGCAGTGAGGAGCCAATCATTCAAATAAGGAAACACACAGAATAAGACCAGTCTTAGGTGAGCTGCAACTACTACCGTCACTTTGTTGAACATCCTGGGGGCTGTGGTGAGTCTAAAGGAAAGTACCCTGAACTGGAAGTGATTGGCTCCCAGCCAGAAGTGGAGAAATCTTCTGGAGTGTCCCTCCATCTTGATGTGGTAATATGCATCCTGAAGGTCTGCTGAGCACATTCAATCATCTTTCTGAAGAAAGGGCAGAATGGACTGTATAGTGACCATCTAGAATTTTGTTTTGGCAACAGACTTGTTTAGGGAAGTGAGATCCAGAATTGGTCTAGCGTCCCTCATCCTCTTTGGCACCAAAAATAATCTTGAATAGATGCCAGATCTAAACTGGTCTTGGGGGGGGGGGGTTTGGATGACTCTTTTTTCCAGCAGCTTTGCAATTTCCAAGAATGCCACCTCCCTTTGATTGGGTGTCACATAGGAGAGGTTTTGTCTCAGACTTGGGGATTTGAAAAATGGAATGGTGTAACCTCTGGATATTATTTTTAATACCCAATGATCAGCAGTGATGGCTTCCCAGGCTGTTGTGTGTAAGGAAAGACATCCCCTAACCACAACAGTCGGGCAATCCTTCAGGATCACTGAAAGGGCCTGCCTGAGAACATATCTTGAGACCCCCGATTTCTTGGACATCCCTGCTATGGGGGTGGCACCTGCCATTGGAATCATTTCCTAATCTGTCCCTGAAGGAAAAGTTTTCCTGCAAGTCCTGGAAAACACCTCAAAACTTTCAAAACCATAGCTTCTTACCACCACTCTGATTCCTGGAGTATGATCATTGTGGGGTAGAAAAGCATATTCTGACAGCAGACAAGGTCTTTCCATCTTTCTCGCTCTGGAAGACAGTGTCTCTAACCATGGGACAAAAAAGAGATGATCCATCAAAAGGCATGTTGCTGAAGGATGCCTTGAAGGGTTCCGAGAATTTACATAACTGCATCCAGGTGCAGTGCCTAATGGCAATGCCCAAAATGGCTGCCCTTGAGGTGCCTTCTGCTGCATACAAAAGTAGCCTCATGTACATGTTAGAGATAGAACAGAGGGTGGCCGTTCTGGAGGAGAAGATTTTCTTGTCTTCTTCAGACATGGAACCTGGAACAGAAGCAAAGAGTTCCTTAACAAGGTCTCTCTGAAGCCTGATCACATGTGCCAGATAACTGAGCATGAGCTGAGAAAAGGTCACTGAAGAGTAGACCTGCTTACCGAATCTGTCCATTGCCCTTGACTCCCTGTCAGAGGGATGAACCAAAAAGCTCTCCTGTGCCAGCTCTTTCGCTGTGGCTGCTGCAACCACCAATTTCATTGACCAGGACACCCTTAGTCCAGTGGGATCTGTCTGGGGTGGGTGCTAAGTACCTTATCAGGGCACTGAGGAATGGGCTCTACTGTATCTGGTTCCTTCCAAGCCCTGTGGGATATCAAGTCAATCAGGGGGTCTGCAGGGGGGAAACACAGGATGTAGATAGACTAGTTCCAAACACTTCCAGGAACACAGACATATCAGAGTTGGGACCACCCACAATTTTTGTTGAAGAATTTCCATGATGTCTACAAAAGAGACATCCTCAGGCGGGGATGTGGGGGACACCTACCCTTCATCCAGGTCCATGTCTTTTGTCAGGGATTCTGGTGGGGAATCCAAGTACCTCCTTTTGCACATGTGCTTCTGGTGTACCTCTTCAGGGGGATGCTCAGGGAAGGTGTTGGAAGACGTGGGGTGCTCCTGATGAGAAGCTACCTGAAAACTTCTTGTAACAGGCTACCCCAAAGGAGATAGGATAGAGGGATCTGGAATGACCAACTCAGAAGGGAGGGGGGTCAGATCACAGAGAAGTTGGGAGAGTCTAGGCTCTTATGGGGGGGCTGAAAAAACCCCTTCCACTACTTCAAAGGCCAAGGATGATGAGAATCTGAGGGCAACTACATTGGGGCTGAAGCCATCGACATTGAAGCACAATGGACGCCTGCCATTTGCAGTGCTGAAAATGGAGTTGGAGCCAAACTGTCAAGATCCGAGGCACTGATGGGGAAAGCCTGGCATCTGAAGCCAACTCCTCAGACCCAAATCAAAGTTACGGCTTCCAAAGTCTGTAGGGTCTGACAAAACCAGGGCTAAAATACTCAAGGTGACGGTTGGGACGTTGAAGTACAGGTACATATCAGCAACAATGTCTTGAAACTTGGGGTCCTCGGGTCCGACAGCTCTGAAGCTGAAGTTTGGATCAGAGAAGGAGAAATAGGCATAAATGTAGGGTGTGCGCTCACAGCTCCAGAGGGAGATGGAACTGCCAAAACTCCCAACTGAATCAGTGCCTTCAGAAATTTCCTCATCAGCCTGTCTATGTCAAATTCTGAGAGGTTCCGGGAGGACCTGGCAGAAGTAGCTATAGACCCTGGCCTGGAGTGGTGCCTGGGTGACACCAGCAGGGGAGACTTCGGTAGAGGGCCCATTGGATCCGAGGAAAATCACGGAGATCAGAGCCGAGCGGATGAAGCAGAAGTAGTTGGGTGAATTTTGGCGGGTGGTACTCCAGCAGGAACTGATGTTTTATTAGGATACTGCTTTCTGGACTTGTCCTTGTCTTTGGGTTTGTCAAGACCCTTGTCACTGGCTTTTTTTGAGGGGGGGGGGTTGAGCCTCAGACATTGCTGCAGAAGAAGAAGAGGCAGAGGCAGGGAGAAGGCCATTCAGGACTAACTTATTCCTCCTGTCAATAAGCTCTCACTGATTAAAGCCTGCACATATTGAACAGGAGGAACCTAAATGGGCCATTCCTAAACAAGCTATGCACAGAGTGTGGGCATCAGAAGGTGGAATTTTATGCCCACACTCTGTGCATTTCTTGAGGCTTGCTCGCTTGGACTCAGCCATAGCAGGATACAACAATGACAAAAAAAAAAAAAAAAAAAAACACTCTAAGTATAGAAGAAAGGAAAGAGAAAGAGAGATCTTACTTTCACTTTTTTTAAACTAACAAGAGATGGACAAGGTAGGAAGAGAGTTCAAAGAAGAGAAAAAATATAATAATAATGTACTCACACACCAAAATATCACGGAAATTTCCCCAGAGGAAGTTCAGAGACATAACCCTGTGGCAGTTTAAATGAGCAGCAAACAAGATCTGAGTGGGTGGAAGGAGAGTGGGGCATTGTGGGTAAAACAGGAGGAGCTCAGTTTTAGGCTCCAGGGCTGGAGTATGTGACCGAATCAGATCTGAGACCCACAGGTTGTAGACCAAATGAAGACAACAACTTCAGATCAGTTATTGTTGTGGTAATTTACCTACACAACTGTACTTTTCCTGGCTGAAGGACCTTGTCAGCCTATTCTCCTCCCTCAGTTGCAGAAGTGTTAGGTGGTAGGCAAGAGACCAGACTGCTGGACCTAGTGAATTCCCCTCCCTTCCCCTAGGAGATCCAACTACCCATGTTGGCTGACTAAAGAGTTCATCAGGTGATACTAACTTTGAATCGGATGTGTGCCTCCACTTGCAAAGCTAAGCCAAGTCTTTTGACAGTGTGTAGTCTACAGCCTCAAATTCTGCTACATCAATTGCTTCTTGTAGGGGGTCACTCAGTTGGCAATCTAGAGCCACCTCCCTTCTTTCGGTATGGGTGACTTGACAATGGGTGCTTATTCCTATTCTTCCTGTCCCAATCCCTTCAGTGCCTGAGCAGCTAGTCAAAAACATGTTGTGCGGTTGCATTCAGGGCTTCTTCTCTCTGTGCCATGGGAGTGGGTTAAGTGAATTGCTTTTGTATATAAACAATGCTCTCCTATAATAATTCTATAAAAATAAATTCCTTTTAGTAAGTTCACATACTCAGAAGCAATTTTGTATAAAATACTAACTACAGATACAGGCCAGAGAGGTACATACAGTCACAAATAATCAAAATAACACAAAGCAGACTTCAAATATATAAAATTAATTACATTTACCCAAATAAATAAATATGCTTCATACCCAGTCTGACAGTCATTCTTTTTCAAGATTAAAATACATGTAATCAAAACACAATTTAAACTGCTAAAGTCACTGCTACAAATTAGGGAGGGACTAGTCATTGAATACTTTTCTTTAGATGAATGCATCCATTTTTTTAACAGCGGCTCTAATAAAAATATGCTAGTAATACCTAGTTTTCTGTTATACCTCTTTTTTTCTTCCCTAACTTTCTTCAGCTAACCATTTACTACAACCAGCTCCTCTCTTCATTCACAAGCTATACATGACCTACCTTAGCCACCCCTGGGCTCGATCTGACCTATCTGCATGGCCAGCAAGGAGAACTAGGATTGTAATACAGCATCACACTGCAGTTGGTGACTGTGTCTTAATCTCCAATATTCTGTAGCAGCCTACTGGCCTCCACAGTGGTTGCATCTGGAGGTGCATGTGCATTTCAGCACATGAGCAATGGTATTCCACTTAAAGAGTGGATCTCATCAGACTCTTAATTCTGCTATTGCAGTGAGCCTTGGCAGCCTCCCTCCCCTAGGATGGGTGAGTCAATGTCAGATGCTCACTCCTGTCCTCTCCTGCCCAACCTCTAAAGCATTTATGCCAACAGTTGAACATAGGTTGTTTGGACAGTTGTCAGGGCTGTATCCCTCTGTGGTACAGGGCCAGGTTCCATTTTGCCTCCTAATATAAAGTTATATCATGAAGATCAGCAACATGTTTCTTATTCATCTGCATATAGTTTTTCCTACATAAAAGCTAATATACCAACAGGTGGAAAAATACATTGAGCAGTTACTATTACAGCATACAGGGATAAAGCCTTGAATATAGCATAAGCAATTCAGGTTTCATTAGTAGCTCAGGCACCAGTTGCAGTGGGCGGGGGAGAAGGAAGGAATAATGTGGCTCCAGCCAGCTTGTCTCTCTTTGGAGAAAGCGTGTGGGGACACATTGTCTTATCAAAGACTCTCTAGTAAAGGCATAGCACCACATGGCAGTACTGTCTTCAAGGGAAGCAGGGCTGTCTTTAGGGGTTATGTCACTAGTGGAAGTCGGTGACATGTCCTCAGTGACGGTTAATGTAATTTGAATTTTAGACTGGCTTACTACGCATAGACTGAAACATTAGGGCTTAATATTAAAGAGTCCCTACCTTCAACAGATGATGCCACCACTTTGTCCTGCTCAGATTTTGCCCTTAAGATGAACAACAAACTGTAGGGCTTTTACTCCCAGGGGAATTAATGGGCTAAAAGAGCAAGCAGAGGGGGAAGTGTGATGGTCATGACAGCCAAGTAAAAAGAGAAAAAATAATTAATATTGCAGTTTAAAAGCAGTATGATACTATCTGTGTCATGTGGTGGGACATATAAAGGAACTCTCTATACATAAACTACAAGCTCTGTCACTGGGACAGAGTGACACAACATGAAACCAGTCAAGATCAGTCTAAAAAAAATGTGTGTGTATACATCTATAAGTGCAAGCACACACACACACATACAAACACATATATATGGGTGTCATGCATCTGCTTGAACATTCACTTGTTTGATCAGTGATAAGACTAGCAAAAGTGAATGAACATAACAAGATTGCAAATTGCTGGTCTCTTACAGTGTGGAGATGGGTATTTGCCCTTCCCCCTTTATACTGCAACCTTGGAGCTGGTATATATCAGTTGTCAGTGACACAACAGGTAAATCCCATGCCTTTGATGCAGAAGGTTGTGGGTTTTATTCCCACACCAGGTAGATCATTGTGAATACTGCAGTGTAGCATCAGGGAATGTTGCACTCCTCAGTGTGCTGTCTTTCAGATGAGATGTAAAACTGAGGACCTATGTGCCTGAATTGGTAGAAGCCCAGCTGGGTGTAAAAGATCCTGCTGCATCTATTCCACATGAACACAAACTGATAAAGAAGCACAGACTCCGACAATGGTCCACTAACACTTTAGTTTAATTGCTGTTAAACCATTTTAATCCACTAATATTTCCAAAATCAAAAAAAGAAAGAAGTTCAATTTAGTGCTTTTGTCGTTACTCATTAAAAACTTCTTCAGAATCAAAAATACAACATACAAACATTTCCATTTAAAAAACATTTAAATACACACGTAATAGCCAAGCCCCCAACAGCAACCAATTAATATTCACGTTAAAACTACATTCATAAAACTATTCACCGTAAAAAACAAAGCTCTGTAACAAGTCTTCAAGATTCATTTAAACAACATTAAAAGTTGAAAATATGTAAACCTACATAAATAAATAATAAAGATGCATTAAGAGCAGTATAATATATATATATATATATATATATATATATATATATATATATATATATATATATATATAGTTAATCATTGTTATTGAATGCTACATAACAAAATTTATTAATGTAGTACCATACATCACCTCTGTAATGACTTTAATTTCAGTATACAACTAATAGACACTTAATGATCTAGTCCTGGTTATATATTGGCATTCAAAAGCAACTGCCAGTAAAGTTCTTGTCTTTCTAGTAATAATGACCATGGACGCCCCCCCCCCCCCGCACGCTCACATCTACTTTCTCCAAAACAATAAATTTATAATTATAAAAGAAATATATTACACCCACAAGGGCAGAGTCAAAAAAGAACTTCCAATCACCACAAAGTCCAGCAGTTGTATCACAAAGGTAGGTTCACCACAGGATTTTATTGAACAGGCAGACAGTTGCAGACAGGTACAGACTAAGCACAATGAAATGCTTTCGCCAAACAGTTCGGCTTCATCAGAGTCATAACACAGAACTAACATACACATAAGTTTAAATACCATACTCACAGCTACTATTGGATGAAACAAACACCTCCCCCCACATTAATTAAGACCAATAAAATTTAATTTTTGACCAATAAAATTTATTAACTAATGAATATTACTAAAAACTACTTTTTTATTATTATTTAAATACATAAATACATAAATAATTTGTTATTTTAAAAAATCTTCTCTTAAAAACTCCTCAAAAAAATATAAACAATTGATATGCTTATCTAAATTATATAAATATAATGACAACTAAATATACTAATAAATTTCATATAAACTCACATTAATGTAAATAAAAATTCTATTTACTTATTAAATCTGTTGAGATCTAAGTTTTAAAATAGGTTTTATAGAAATGTGGTCGTTTAAACCTGGGGGTCTACAGGCGTCTAATCTAATTTGCCATTCTGTCTCTAAAGCCCCCACCCTGTTGACCAGATCTCCGCCTTCCCCACAATCAATCACACGACCTATAACAAAAAACAAAAACTTTTTAAAATCACTACATTGTGTACTGTGCAGATAAAGTGCATTGTGCAAGTCCTTCTTTTTAATTGACCTTAAGTGCTCAGAAATCCTATCTCGAAGCCTCCTAATAGTTTTGCCTACATAGTAAGCATCACAGGAGGAACAGGAGGCCAAATATACAAGATTTTTGGTACAACAATTACACTGTCCAGGGCATTTAATGGTGTATTTGTACCCTTCTACACAAACATATGAACCTTCGTTCACATACCTACACCACCTACAAAATCCACACTTTTTCATACTCGACCTGTAATTTTTTGTATTATTCTTTTCTAAAATTCCTTTCAGATTCTCCCCTCTACTGTACACAATATTGGGTCCTTTACCCAAGATCTTTTTGACCTCTTCACTAAGGGAGAGATTCCATGCTCCCTTCATCATTTCAATAATTACAGGTGTCATACAATTATATTTTACCACTAGACGTAAACCTTCTACCATTTCATCCTTCATAACATCCTCCTCATCTCTTATAGTCACTCCACCCAGTAGAATCGGAGCATATCTACCTCTTCTTTCTCTAATTACATCTCTTTTTACACTAAGTAAAAGCTTTAAAGGGTATCCACGGTCTAGAAACATTCCAACAAGTTTGAACATTTCATCCTTGAAAACTGTGTCTTGACTAACCAATCTAGACGTTCTGACCATTTGGGCCTTAATTAACCCCTTACGCTGATGAAATGGGTGACAACTGTTAAAGTGTAAAAGAGAGTTGGAATAATTTTCCTTCCTATAAATGTTACTTGTAAAACCCCCTTCATCTTTACAGATCAACACATCCAAATAGTTAATACTTTCCTTTTTCCTTTTTCCAATTAAATGTAAATTTCAAAAAGTTTGTTGTTCTCCCCAAAAAATCAACAAATTCACTTGCTGTATCCTGGTTACCCTTCCACAGAATCAATATATCGTCCAAAAACCTGTTGTACATAAGAATTTTCTCCATGTATTTACTAGATGTAAAAATATGTTCTCTCTCCCAGGTCAATAATACTGCATTCGCAAACAAGGGGGCACATTTCGCCCCCATTGCTACTCCTAAAACCTGCTAGAAAAGGTCATCTTCAAATGCCACAAAGTTGTTTTTCAACACCACTTCCATCAGATCTAAAAGGAAGTTTACTTTTTGTCCATTAAACAGCCCACTCTTGACCATTGCTTCAAAAAACATCTCTAGGCCCTCCTCCTGTGGAATGACCGAGAACAGGTTCACAACATCAATTGTCAGGAACCCAAAATCACCCTCAATATTTCTTACATCTTTAAACCTTTTTAAACAGTGCCAAGAATCTTTGATTATATGCTCAACAGCATTAAACATAGATTTAAGTGAAATATCAATAAATGCAGCTAAGGGTTCGGTTTTAGATCCTCTTGCAGATACAATGGGCCTATATTCCAGTCTATCAGCCCCCTTGTGTGTCTTTGGAATACCGAACAATGTCGGCATTTTCGGAAATTTAACTGATAAAAAATCATAATCAGCGTAAGGGGTTAATTAAGGCCCAAATGGTCAGAACGTCTAGATTGGTTAGTCAAGACACAGTTTTCAAGGATGAAATGTTCAAACTTGTTGGAATGTTTCTAGACCGTGGATACCCTTTAAAGCTTTTACTTAGTGTAAAAAGAGATGTAATTAGAGAAAGAAGAGGTAGATATGCTCCGATTCTACTGGGTGGAGTGACTATAAGAGATGAGGAGGATGTTATGAAGGATGAAATGGTAGAAGGTTTACGTCTAGTGGTAAAATATAATTGTATGACACCTGTAATTATTGAAATGATGAAGGGAGCATGGAATCTCTCCCTTAGTGAAGAGGTCAAAAAGATCTTGGGTAAAGGACCCAATATTGTGTACAGTAGAGGGGAGAATCTGAAAGGAATTTTAGAAAAGAATAATACAAAAAGTTACAGGTCGAGTATGAAAAAGTGTGGATTTTGTAGGTGGTGTAGGTATGTGAACGAAGGTTCATATGTTTGTGTAGAAGGATACAAATACACCATTAAATGCCCTGGACAGTGTAATTGTTGTACCAAAAATCTTGTATATTTGGCCTCCTGTTCCTCCTGTGATGCCTACTATGTAGGCAAAACTATTAGGAGGCTTCGAGATAGGATTTCTGAGCACTTAAGGTCAATTAAAAAGAAGGACTTGCACAATGCACTTTATCTGCACAGTACACAATGTAGTGATTTTAAAAAGTTTTTATTTTTTGTTATAGGTCGTGTGATTGATTGTGGGGAAGGTGGAGATGTGGTCAACAGGGTGGGGGCTTTAGAGACAGAATGGCAAATTAGATTAGACGCCTGTAGACCCCCAGGTTTAAACGACCACATTTCTATAAAACCTATTTTAAAACTTAGATCTCAACAGATTTAATAAGTAAATAGAATTTTTATTTACATTAATGTGAGTTTATATGAAATTTATTAGTATATTTAGTTGTTATTATATTTATATAATTTAGATAAGCATTATCAATTGTTTATATTTTTTGAGGAGTTTTTAAGAGAAGATTTTTTAAAATAACAAATTATTTATGCATCTATGTATTTAAATAATAATAAATAAAAAAGTAGTTTTTAGTAATATTCATTAGTTAATAAATGTTATTGGTCAAAAATTAAATTTTATTGGTCTTAATTAATGTGGGGGGAGGTGTTTGTTTCATCCAATAGTAGCTGTGAGTATGGTATTTAAACTTATGTGCATGTTAGTTCTGTGTTATGACTCTGATGAAGCCGAACTGTTTGGCGAAAGCATTTCATTGTGCTTAGTCTGTACCTGTCTGCAACTGTCTGCCTGTTCAATAAAATCCTGTGGTGAACCTACCTTTGTGGTACAACTGCTGGATTTTGTGGTGATTGGAAGTTCAAATTTATAATTATGTTCTGGGTAGTCAAGTAAGTGTTTCACTAAAGCATATAACTCCCTCTTTTTCTTGATGTCGTTTACATGCTCACTAATCCTATCCTTTAGTCTCTGTTTAGTTTTTCCTATGTAATACATCAGATACTGTTCACAAAGAGAAACATAAATTACCCCAATTGTCTGCCAATCATATTGACCTCTGACTTTAAACTCAAAATTATTTACCCTAAACACTTCACCAGTGGCGGCTCATGCTATTGGGCTGCAGCCACCCCCCACCTGTAAAAATGAAAAGAAAAGAAAAGTAAAAGTAAAAAAAAAAAAAAACTAAAACAAAAAGAAAAAAAACACAAGTCCCAGAATGTTGCGCACTCACAGCACTTCCTGATATCTGGACTGCTGGTGAACCAGTCTGGAACATGCACACAGAATCCAGACTGTCTCACCAGCTGTCCAGATTAGGAAGACAGCATTCAACAGCAGAGATCCCAGAAGTCCATGCAGTTGTAACTGCATAGACTGGAAGGGGATCAGACTGCAACATCTGCAGGTGGGGTGGCAGCTTGCTCTTGCAGGAGGGGAAGGACTTGCTCTTACAGGCTTTTACTGCAGGATGGGCAAACTTGCAGTATTGAATGTGGATTGCAAAGCAGCAACATGGATTTTATGTGAACAGACAGACTTTGCAACAGGAATGAACAAACTGGGCTCAGGTAGTGTGTGTATGTAATGCCCCAGTTAAATATACCTAGTGGCTAGACTCAAACCCTGTACCTTGGGAACAAGTATAAAGAGTGTGAATTCCCTACCCACTACCACCTGTGAAATGTTTGCCTCATATTTTGTTCTTGTGAAATTTGTGGTTTTCTGGACTTTTGAGTAATGACAGGCATTTGAATTTCAGACTTCATATTCTTCAGGAAGTACATGGTAACACAAAGCCTTTTATTCTAGCAATGTTCTGTTTATAAGATCAATATTTGAAATTTGTCCCTATTTTGGGGCTGTATTCCCCCATTATTGGCTTTGTCCAGGTTTTTTGTGCTAAGAGGTTGACAGCTATGGTGAGAACTGAATTCACTGAATATGTTTGGGAACTGTATTTCCCCCATTATTGGCTTTGTCTAGGTGTTTTGTACTAAGAGGATGAGAGCGATGGGGAGAACCAAATTCACTAAATGATAGCTATTTAAGTTTCACTCCACCTGCCTTTCAAGAAACAGCATAGTAGTATGTTGTTCTGACTGTAGTGCACAGCATCCAGGGTTCAAGACTTGGCAGTGAAATGTGTGGTAATAACACAGCAATTTATTCTAGCAACTTTCCAAGATTTTACAAGCAATGTTTAAAATGTGTCCTTAGTTTTTTGGCTTTTGCCCCCCCCCCCAATAAATTTTGTCTTTTTTCCAGATTTCTTGTGCATCAAAGTTGAGAGATACAGTTGAGTGTCGAGTGGAGTTTATAAGGAGCTGAGAGTTTGAAGAGAAGTTTAATGTTGCTTATGCTGAGTCTGCTTGTATTGCTAATAGCACAGCAGGTAGTATACTTGCTTTTGATGCAGAAGGCTGTTTGTTCTACTCCCACAGTATATAGATGCATCGCAGATACTGTACTTTTAAAGGGGGTGGATGCTGCAGTCCTGAGAATGCCCTCTTTGGTGGAGATACCTAGTAACGATGAACCTGTTATCAGTTTGCCATCCATTCCCTATTGCAATATTGCTAGCTTATCATTTTGTTTATTGTAACATAGGCAATTTATTCCTCAACAGCAACAGGCACTTTATTTGTACATGAAACAATGAAATATAAAGTTGCTTGCTAGCAGCAATCTCTTCATTGGTTGCCGATCTCTTTAATGTGGAATTATTTAGATGACTTTTACTTCTGCAGAGATTGTGCATATTTACTGATAATGGTGGATTGTAGAGGTTTGAGTAGACTTTTATGATGGAAATGTTCTGAACTGGCCAGTTTTTTCATTATTAGTGCATGCATTTTGTTTCATTGTTTACTGGAAAAATGTTCAAAACAATAAATTTAAAATGCCCTCAAACAGCTGCACTGTATTATACGAGGAATATAATTTAATACAATCAGGAAGGTGTATCAAAGAACGCAAGTATGTTTCCTCTGCAAGGGGCCTATGATTTGAAAACAGCCCAAAGTTAATCTTTATCTGCCACTGACCAGATGTATTTTCTTTGAGTGTGGGTTTCAATGCTGTTTCTATGAATGTGAGTTTCAAGGGCAGAGAAGTTTTAATACTAAGTCTATTTTCATTGTGAGACTACATTGCTTTGTTTAGCAGATGTCTATTAGTGTTTGTGCTGTAAAATGTAAAATACAACTTTTAAATGAAATCCAAATCATCATAGAAGTAAAGCAATGTGCACATTATAGTGTTTATGGTAAATGGGGTGAAATAGCCAAGTAATGGAACATTGGAATAGCTACAGGGTGGAGGCCCCATTTGACCATGATTTTGTGAGGGGAGGCAGGGCAGTAAACTCGGACAGCCCCAGCTGAACTATACCTCTTAACTGTCCAGAATTTTACAGAATTAATAGATTTTTGCTTCTTATTTTTGGTTTGCTCCTCATAAAATTTGTGGTTTTCTGTCAAATCATTCAGAAATGAAGTCACTAAATAATGACAGACATTGAGTTTCAGACTTCATACTCTTCAGAAAAATGCATGCTAAAGCAGGACATGTTGTTCTGTCAACTGACTAAGTTTGTACAAGAGCAATTTGTAGTACTGCTTGTATGTTCCCCCAATATATTTGGCCTTGTCCAGATTTCCCACATTAAGAGGATGAGAGGTACGCACAAATAATTCTCTTTATAAAATTAGGTATATCCAAACCTCTCAACTGTCCCTAATTCTGGCTCAAAATGTTGCTCTCCCCCTAATAATCCCTCCACAAAATGGCAAATTTTGAAAAAAACATGGAGGGTTTACAATTAATAAATAATTGTAATGATCAGAGTTATAAATTACTTTTAATTTCAGAAATGCATGCAGTTTCTCTTATTTTGTCAGCTGCTCAAGTTAACAGTACTATTATTAAAAAAGTGTCCCTTCTTTGGCAGGTTCGTAGCTGTATTGTGTGGCTATTTTATATTTTTACATCACATTTTTGGTCCATTTTTCATACAATTGTGGTTTTCTGGCAAATTAGTGTCAAATCATTAAAGATTGAAGTTAGAAAATAATGACAGACATTTGAGTTTTAGATTTCATACCCTTCAGAAAATTCATACTAATGCAAGACCTACTATTCTATCATCTTTCTAAGTTTATAAGAGCAATATTTAAAAATTGCCCTTATTTTTGGGCCTTTGTCCCACTTCTGTTTATGGCTTTGTCCAGATTTTTTGCTCTGAGGCTGAGAGGTATAACAAATGTGTCAGGGCATTCACCATCGGTCAGAGTAATTTCAAATTGTGATATACTTGTTGCACCCCCTCCTCCACATAGTGACTCTGGATGTATCCAAGCAAGGCAAGGAGCAGTTATGCAGTATAAGTGTGCAGAGTATCCCCCCATCCAAGGTAGACACAAGTACTACAGTGACTTTTCATCTGTCCTTGCTTTTGCAGAATGTTCTGGTTTTCTATCATAGTTTTATACTGTTGATTTATGCTTCTTATTCAGAAAATGCATGTCATTGCAATGCCTGTTGCTCTGTGTTTAAGTAGCAATGCTTTAATGACCATCAGGTAAGCTTGTCTGAGACTGTACGATGCAAGTAAGCTTTAATATGCATACTGTTAAAGAATTACTAATATTGAAAGCCTTTTTGTTGTTGCCATGCAGAGAATATTTACATCATTAGATAGCATATAACTTAGGTATTGAAATGCATATGACAGTATTTGTAATAAAGGACAGGATTACAGTATTTTTCAGAAGCTCGTTACATTTGTTGGAGACTTGCAGTCATCTTTGCAGGCTATACCCATAAACTAAACAGAATGCCAATCTATCGATTGTGGTCCATAACCTGTGCAGTAATCCTTTAAGCAATTTATCTTGAACTTTTTTATTGTTTGCTGTTCATTTTTTACTTTGATCATGTTTTCCCCATGAAACAAATAGATAGTTATTGTCAGGCAGCAGGTCTTTTGGATAAGAAACATTTTTACAAGTTGGGGTATTGCTACTTTCAGTATTTTGCTTGGTACTTTTATAAAGCTGAATATAATTTATAATTAGAACTGCAGTGCAAGGAGAAGTGGTTTGAGTTGAGTGCTTCTTGTTTTTTTATACCTGCTTTTGACTCGCAATCCAGTAATGTAAGAGAATTCAACCGGCATATACGAGCTTCATGCTAAAAATGCTGGTTTATTAAATGTTAATACACAAGGCACAGCAAAACACTATGACTAAGCACTTTCATGCGCTGGGTGACAGAAGTATAAAGGGAAATTACAACTCAAGAATGAGTAAATGTGGGGTATGTAACTGGTGTAAGTACATCAATGATGGGACATACATAGAAATTGCAGGTTTTCATAGGAACCTACAATGCCCCGGAAGGTGTAATTGTAACACTCAGATGGTGGTCTATGTGGCCATGTGCATTTCCTGTCAGGCATTCTATGTGGAAAAAACACTAGTCAGTTAAGAGGCAGGATTGCTGAGCACACCAGAGGCATTAAAAACAAGAAAACATCCAGTTCACTTTTCCTACATTCATCTGCATGTACAACTTACAAAAGATTTTTGGGTTTTTTTGTAATTGATAGGTCCTACAGAGAAGATATTAAGGGTAACCCCAAGTTAGACATAGAAATCAAGGAACCTAAATGGCAACTTAGACTGAATGCCATTGTGGAACCTGGAATTAATGAATATATTTTTATAGTCAGTGTGTTAAAACAAAAGAGGAAACTGTGTTAGGTTATGCACATGCATGTAAGCATTATGGAATTACTGTTTTTAGAAATATTGTTTATTATAATTTTGCTAGTTCTGTAAGACTGAGCTACAACAGTACATATATATGATATCTAAGTTTGTTATTATTACAGTTTTGTGAAGTTTTATTTTTTATTTTTCATTATTTTTATTTCATGCATTTTTTATGTCTGTATTCCTTGACTTAAGTGAAATTATCAACAGAATTGAAATGTTTAGGTATGGCAAGGGTTTAATTTCTGAAGGCACTGGAAAAGAAGAAATGGTGTATAGTATTTAAGGTGTGCTTGAATGAAAGCAAATGACTCTGATGATGCTTATTGAGGTGAAATCACTTAGTCATAGTGTTTTGCTGTGCCTTGTGTATTAATATTTAATAAACCAGCGTTTTTAGCATGAAGCTCGTGTATGCCGGTCAAATTCTCTTTTGTTTTGTTTTGTTTATTCAAGTTTTTAGTTTTTAAAGTATTTTTGTTTCATTCCAATAATGTATTTAAAAAGTAATTTATTTTTTCATGCCTCGCAACCTTTTTGTTTCCATCTGGATATTAACTAAGCTGTCATATAGCCAATGCATTAAAATATTTTTTTTCTTCTACAATTCATTTTGTCTTGATTGGACTCTCATAATGATGGCTTGGCAATGACACCCAGGGCAGCGTATTTAATTAAAGTCCCAGTTTCTGCAGTTTTTAGCATAGCCCCACCCTGTCTAGTTGGCCACACCCTTTCCTGTTGGCCCCACCCATTCAGCTGTCTCCTACAGCCCCCTTTGATTTGAAGTCACCAGCTGCCACTGCATTTCACCCTCCAAAATAAATTTACAAACAGAGCAATTCCCACACTTACCCATTCTCATTTTTTTATTAGTGACCTGCTTATTTTCCATATTTATGTTTTCTATAATTGCTTTTAAATGCAACCTCTTTGATATACAATTTGTGTTTTTCCCCCACCCTTGAACCAATAGTTTTATCTCCTTTTAAAATAATCCAATTTTTCTCAAAGATATTTTTAATCGTATGATCATAGGAAGTTACTAGGCTAGTGGCCCTGAGGCCCTTACAAGCCTAGCCAAGAATTTAGCCCATATTTCAGCAAGTCAGCACCCTATGCCACTGTCCAGCAGGGACATATGTGGAATCCCAGGTGTGTATTTTCTCTTCCCCATCTAGTTATCCAGGTTGCACTTAAAAAGATTTAATGAAGTACTTTGGTTTACGTGGAGAAGGAGTCTATTCCACAAAAGGGGGAGTCTCTGGAACAC
This sequence comes from Protopterus annectens, assembly GCF_019279795.1. Lineage (NCBI taxonomy): Eukaryota > Metazoa > Chordata > Ceratodontiformes > Protopteridae > Protopterus > Protopterus annectens. Next base: position 607,337,351 of record NC_056731.1, on the reverse strand, counting down.
AAATCTGTCCCGCCAACAAGTCCTATCTATGTTACAGACCAGGTTGAGGTCTCACGTGTTGGTTACTCGAGTGGAGCTTGAGTTGCAGATATGCAACAGTCCCATCAGGGTGGGGTCTGATATTGTTTTGTATGCCAGACAGAGGTCACCTCTGAGGAGTCTGTAAGAGACTAAGTAGAGGGACAGGGCTTTTAGACTATCTGTTTAGGGTAGATGTTTGAGGTTCTTGATTCTCCGGGTGAGGAATCTCTGTGGTCTCTCCAGCTGCTGCATGTGCTTTGCGAGGTACATGCCAAAAGGGGCGCTGCATTCAATAATCGGTCTTATAAGGGAAGAATACAGGGATGTTATGACCACCTTCTCCCTGGATGAGATACCCTTTCTAGTGAGGTGGGCCATATAGAAAGCTTTCCATACAATGGAGGAAATATGGTGGTCAAAAGTCAGTTTGCGATCAACCTGAGTACCCATGTCCCTCGCGACTGATTGTGTGCTTAGTGCCTTATTATCAATGTGATAATTTGTGGGGACATCATTCCCCCCAAAAGGGATGATGATGCATTTTTTGGCATTCAGTTTGAGGCCATGTTTCTGGCACCAGTCATTTGTCTGGGAGAAACCCTCTTGGAGGATGTCCACATCACTAAGGGAATTGATGACAGCACCCAGCTTGCAGTCATCTGCAAACTTGGTCAGCCATAGCTCACTAGTTGTGGCCTGCACCTCTGAGAAGTATATCCCAAACAGTAGAGGCCCCAAGACCGATCCCTGGGGTACACTGCTTGTTACAGGGTCTACAACTTGAGGTGGATTCCCCTATTTTAACTAGGTGGGTTCCATCAGTAAGCCAGTTTGCTACCCATCTGGTAACATATGGATTGATGCCTAGTTGAGAGAGTTTATCTATCATGCCTAAGTAGGGAATGGCATCAAAGGCCTTGACCAAGTCAAGGTAGGCAGTGTGCACTGTCTTCCCCTCATCTATGGCCTTGGTGACTGTCTCAAAGAAGTCAACCAAATTTAACAGGCATGACCTCCCCTTGACAAAACCAAACAGTGTCAGATCAAGTGTCTGGAGGTTGCCAATGTCCTTGTTAATGACGTCCATGATAATCCACTCCATGGCTTTGCAGATCAGGCTAGTTAGGCTGATGGGGCTATAATTTTGTGGATCGGTGGACACTCCACCTTTGTGCAAAAAGATGACAGTAACTGTCCTCCATTTGGCTGGGATGAAGCTGGTATTCAGGCTTTGGTTGAATAGGGTGCCTGATGGTGCTGCCAGTTCCTTCCTGAGTTCATGTACGATGCAGCCTGGGATGTTATCGGGTCCCATGGAGGCTGTATTTTTGCCCTTGAGAGGGCAATGATGACTTTCTCCCTAGAGATAAGGGGAGGGAGGCAGGTTCTGGGAATGTCCTGTTTTACTAATGGGGGACAGAGAAGTGAAGTTTTCACTGAACCTGTCTGCCAGCAGGTTGGCTATATCTACAGGGTTTGTGTATGTGGTGTCCTTGACCACCAGTTCTGAGCAGATCTGGGTGCTTCGCTTGAGATTGCGGACATATGTGGAGAAAGCCTTATAATTGTCTTTAGTTGATGTGGTCAGTTTAGACTCAAAGTTTGCTTTAGAAGATTTCACTAGTGCTCTTATTTGGTTGTTCAGGCTAAGGAGAGATTGCTTCCAATTAGACACCTGCTCCTTCTTCGTCCTGGACAGCAATTTTTTCCTTTTATTATAGCATTTATTTATTGTTGATGTCCACCAAACAGGTTTACTCTTCTTTGAGGAGGAGGATTTCTTCCTGTCTGGCATTCCTGATTCTATGCAGCTATATAAATGCTCATATAGTACTTTGGTGTAAGTTTGGACACATGTGCCAGTTTCTGTGGAGGGGGAGGGAAGGAAGCTATTTATACCTTCCCTCAGGAGGTTGTAATCAGCTTTGGAGAAGTTTTTTGTTTGACCTTAGCTGGGGGGGGGGGGGGTGACTTCGAAAGTGACTGCTTTGTGGTCAGATCTTACCAGGGATGATTACACTGTGGGGATGCTGCAGTGGTTACTCATGTTGGTTAATACCAAGTCCAATATATTTTCATCTCTTGTGGGGGTGTCAACAAACTGGTCCAAGGCATTTGCATTGACGAAATCAAGGAATCTCTGGGCATTTGTGTTTTGGCACGTGTATTTCTTCCAATCTATGGTTGAATAGTTAGTCACCCAGGATCATGGTAAAGGGTTGAATCTTGATAGATTCGAAGTGGTTCAGACAGGTGGAGTGGGCATCTTGAGTCAGAGTTGGAGGCCTGTAGCTAGCTATGATTTGAATAGGGGTCTTGTCAATTAACTGCACCTGGAGTATTTCCTGTGCATCATACTGTTTGACCAGCCTACAGGTGTGTATGTCTTTTATATGTATTGCAACTCCACCTCCTTTTGTTTTGCTGCCCACGGCTTGGGGGTCTGAATGAGTGATAGAATGTGTAATCTGGTATGGCTGGGGTGCTCTCTGCAGCTTTGAACCAGGTTTCTGTGACTGCACAAATGTCTGCTTCTTCCAGGGTTAAGAATGCTTGCAATGAATGCAGTTTCATTGTTTAGACTGGTCTATATCAAAATTCTGATCACAGAAAACACCAAATGTCAAAACGTCGAACCCAAACCATCGAATGTTGAAAATAGTGAAGCCCCGGAACATCGAAATCTTACCTAGGGCAAGATTTCGGTGGGCCATTCCATAGCTTCGCTATTTCCTCCACTGTGGTAAGAGAGTTATCGACCTTAGGGTTAGGGTGCAGGTTAAGGTAAGTGGATAGCTAGTAATGTATGTATGGTGTAGTGTAGGGTTGTGTTTTGTTAACTGTATGTGTGTGTATTTATTGCTTTGTTTGTGTATAGTTTTGTAGGGAATGTGTCTGATAGTTACGAATCTTAGGGTTAGGGTGCGGGTTAAGGAAAGTGGATAGTTAGTAATGTATGTGTGGTTTAGTGTGGGGTTGGGTTTTGTTAACTGTATGTGTGTGGTTTATTTATTTTGGTGATCAGGGATCACGTCAGTCGCCCTGCTAGACAGGGGTCCAGGAAAGTAAATAATGTGGGAAAAAATATTCAGGGAATTGTTATGGCTAGGCTTGTATATAAGCCCTAGGGCTGATAGCCTAGTACTAACCTATGAACCTATGAACCTATGGTGTGCTTGTGTTTTATGTATGTTTCTCAGAACAGCAAATTTTTTCCCCAGGGAAAAAATTCGCTATTCTGAGCGTTCGATGTTTTCAATATTCGAAATTCCAAGTTCGAACATATGGTGTTCGACATCTTGGAATTTCAAATATATGATATAGACCCATTTAGACTCCTAGCGTTTAGCAGCATGACCTTTAATTTACGTTGTTATTGGCATTAAAAACTGATCGAATATAAAGAAATTGTTTTTTAACACCAGTTCTAATAACGTTTGATATGTATACATTTTACACTGGGGAAGCCCTTTTTCATAAAGATATTCACCAAACCATAAAACACCTATATCATGTGGGATCACACTATATTGGAAAATTGCTAATGGGATGTAGAATGTAACCATATTTATAAGGAATTACCCAGATATATAAGTACAGGCTTAGACTTAAAGCACTAGGAGCCTTGATACCTTGTAAGATGTTTCTCCACATAAATTGTCAATAATTTTAAAATGTATTGTGTTTTGCTACGTCTATTATCTGTGAGTCCAATGCAACACTTTTTTTAGGAAAAAACAGGTTACTGTTCTGTCATTTTTCTTGAATGATCTTATGATTTTTCTCTTTCTGATGTCTTCTCTTCTCCTTATTACACAGCCTTAATTAGCACAAGGCAAAGGGGTGCCTGCCCTTGGCTCAAGTGCATAGGATTTATGACTGCAGATGATGACTGGGCAGAAGTGAGTACCAGAATTCATTTAGTAGCTTACGGAACAAGGAGCTTGCACTGTTCTTTACAACAGTTGTAAGACCTTCTTTTCAACTACTGTATTTTCTTGGTGCTGAGCTCTGGTTTGATGAGATACTAGTCTGGGGAATTCTCAGAGGGTAACAGCTGATCTAAGTACTGCTCTCAATCTCTCTCCCTATCTCTCTTCATAAGTAACATGCATTTCAATACAATGTATCTTGTATGGCTTTATATACTTCCATTATGTTCCCTGTTCTATGTCTGTATTCAACTGTAAATAATCCCAATTTTATAAGTTTCTCCTCAAAATCAATTTTCCAAAACAATTATCAGTTTGGATTATCTTCTTTGTATCTTTTCCACTTTTTTCTGTATGAAATTTGCTATAGGAGAACCGGAGACAGTTTCCATGTTCCAACATGGGTCTGATTAATCTTTTTTTGCCATTTTTTCCCAGTCCTGTCTACCAGTCATCAGCCCCCTCCCAATCAATTAACCCATTCATTTCCCTTCACTGGAGTGAGAGTCAGCAGGGACGGCCATCATTCAGGCAGACATTAGTGGTGGTCCTCCATAAGGGGGTACATCCTTCAGGCAGTTCCACTCCCCGCGATGTATGAGCAGTGGTTTCCCTGGTCTCCAATAGTCGATGTGTGTTTCTTCTCCCAGGGGGTAGTGAGCAGGCCAGACAGCTTTATTCCTTTTCCTCCCAAGCTGGTTTTGCCAGTGCTGAGACTGCTAACTGAACTCTGGATGCATAGCTCACAATAAGGGCCCCATCTTTAAGCACCATAGAACCAGGCAGGGTGTGATTAGTCTCAGTTTTCATAAATTCATCTTCAACTTCACTAAAGAGCATGTGCCCTAACATTTTTAGAAAATTAAACAGAAGTAAATGTAAATGAAAAATACAGTACAAACAACAAATGACAATTATAATGCACTACTTTAATGTGCAAGTATTTACAAACTATATAAATAAAATAGCACATATAGAAATATGTTCCCACTTTGAAGCTATTTACCTTCTTACAAGATAATTTGATGCATACAGCTCACAAGTTAAAATTTTGTTGTACCAGTCATTAGAAACAGTTTTCTACTGTTTTGTTGGGATTTGTTTTTTATTGTTTGCATAATGTTGCTTGATGCCTTTAAGTACCACATTGCCCCACATTTTGAAAATTTACTGCTGGACAAGGGTAAAGTTAAAAAAAGGACTCTCTTAATCACCTTTCTGGTACAGGATCTACCTGACCAATATTTAGTTTACAAAGCTCTACAGTTCTTTACTGTCAGTATTCAAAAGTTGTTAAGAAACATGTTCAAATCTAGGATAATTATTCTCACTGTCTAAAATGAATGATATGATCAAGGGTACAATATTTTCATGGGTAGCCTGATGAGAGCAGGGATAAAATATCCAGGCCCTTGCATGTTTTTAAATCTATAGTACTAATTTTATCTTGTCCGAGAATCACATTTAACTCGTCAGGAGAATAAGACATCAATGAAGTTTAGTTGATGTGGGTAATATTCTTATTCCTCTGACATAACACTTGCGACTGTGATTTTAGATAGAATATGGATAATCTATAAACTACTGCTGCAACTTGCTGATACAGTGGAAGTATTTGGTGTAAGTTTATACATCCCTCTAGGCACTAGGATAGAACAGATTGTACGAAATCAAAGGCAAGGGATGACATTTCAGGACAGATAACTAAAACATGGTTCTGTCACTGATGGAAACTCATACTTATCCATACCATTTCTAAACTTCTCCATTTTGGATGTTGAAATATTTGAAGTGGATGGGGATGCTCGACTCCAATGGCACCCTTTGTCTCCCAAAGAATACTTATACCCATTTCTCTCCCTACTTTCAGACATACTTAAGCATAGACAGATTTTAACAACTTTATTAAAATATCACTGAAGACATAGAAGGAGCACACAAATCATAGAAACATTTTTTTTATTTACATATACTATGTATAACATGTCTTTTCTATCATCAGTCCAACATTACAAAAATTGCTCAATTTCTGCATTCCTTTAAAACTGCTGAACATAATTCTGCATGCATTGTCCCCACTATTTCTGTTTATTTCTTATGTAATTTACACCATCTCTTTTCTAAAGACTCCTTTTCCATTTCTTTCATCTGTTTTTATAATATTCAATATTTCAAATACATTTAGTGTTGACTCTGATTTCCATTCTCTATTAGTTGTTTTTTTGCAGCCAAAATAATTAAACTTAACAAGACCTTACTATGTTTATACAAGTCAAATCCTGTGTCCCCAGTTACCTCTCTCTTCTTCAGCACACCTCCAATATTTGCTATCCACTTGATAAAAAAAATATTTGAAATCAGCTTGGGGTATGAAAATACCCCTGCAAACACAATCAAGGAAAAATCCTAAATCTTCTGGACTTTGTTGCATACTTGGGGGTCATACACATGTCCTCCCATTGTTTCTTTGTAAAAGGCTTTTCCATTTTCCCTTCCCAATCCTGTGTAACCTCTTCTAACTGATCCTTATAGTTATCATGCAGTATTTTATATGCCCTACTAATTATCCCTATTTTAACATCAACTTCTGTTCTATGTTCAACTAAAAACTCAACCAGTGCAGGTCTTTCATTTAGTATTACACTCTCTTTATTTCTTCCTATACTCTGATATCAGAAGGAATGCAGTCTCTAGTCTGCAACCCAAATGTCTTCTTGGCCTCTTCCATTCTACTGCTTTTCCCTCTCTAATTATTTGTTACCAGTACCCTGGTTCCTTTGCCAGTTTTCTCCAGTAAATTCTATCTCCCTTTTGCCCATTCTTTTTACACCTAATCGAAGCCATCCTTACTGACAAAATCTTTTTCCATTTTCATGTTGGCTTAGTTCTTAGAATACTGTCTGCTACTTTATGAATATGATATTCTGTATTGTTATTATTCTCCTTAAGGATCTGCATCCAAAATTATGCTTGTTCTAGTTCTTAAACTCCCCCCTACCTCATTATCGTCCCTTTACAATTGAATTCTCAACTTCTGCTCATGTTATATACACACACAAACATCTACGCAGACCGTCTCAAAAAACTCCAGCTTTACTCCGTCACATATCGCCTACTCAGAGGTGATCTCTGCCTAACATACAAAGTTATGTCAAACCCAGAGCTGTTGGACATGCGCCACTTAAAGAAATCCCAATCCCACTGAGCTACATGCTCTAGGGACCTAAACCTTGTTACCACAATAAGCAGAACATGCTGGAGGAATAGATTCCTGTCCCAGAGACTTTCCATACTCTGGAACAAACTATCTATATCAAACAAAGCTCCTCATTAGCACTCTTCAAGGGAAAATCTTGATGATTGGATGGGAAATAGGAAATTCAACCCGGGGATCACTTCTGTGGATCTGCTCGACAGGGGCACAGGTAAATCATTTTCTTGGGTGGTGAAAGCCAGGGTACCTTTTTGGCTAGGCTTATATAGGCCCTAGGGCTAATAGATTAGTACCTACCTATGAACCTATATATATATATATATATATATATATATATATATATATATATATATATATATATATATATATATATACATATATGCCAATAAGTGATCTAACACCACTCAAACCTCAAACACAACTTGCGTTGTAAGCCAAACTCATATCATTTGAGTAATACTTGCTATTGAAATATCACCGACCCTGGTGAAAAATAGTCACAAAGCTGGTAATAATGGCAAACGTCTTGTCGTCAAAGTATAAAACAATTCCACATAAACATTATAAGCAGCGTTATAAGCAGCACACCATCCCGATTAAAATTTACTGGTTTATTGACGAAATGCTTCCAAAAAGTTGAATAACCTCTACATGTTCATGTCCGAGGTTTTCCACAAATAAACGCTACAAATAAAAACTACTAAACATACAAAAATTAAGACAAATATGAGAACGGACTAGTTTAAAATGGTTTAGCGCTTTCACCCATAATTCATGGGCTTCTTCAGAACACCTTTATTTCAAACTGTCTGCCTTAAATAACTTTTGTGGCGCCAAACTGGCAATTCTCATTCAACTTTTTAAAGTGACAATATTTTTAAAAGTTGACTACTCACAATATAAACATAAGCATAAGCTAACCTACACTTATAACTGTAATCGATCTCCCTTTAACATTTCTGATAGCAATAAAGATAATAATTAGTGATTTAATGTCCCTGAGGTCAGTGAACACACACTACAGGAGATTTTACCATACAATAATTGTACAATAGACAAGTAGTAGCCCATGAAGCATTACCCTTTATTTTCAACTCTTAATTTGAATTACAGTCCCACTATATTTGGAGAATACATTTGGTGAATGAATGAATACATTGATTGATAGAATACACCCGCTATTTTACATTTAATATTTAAATTCAACAATCAATATATTATATTTTTTATATACTTCATATGTATATTTTGACATTTATATTTCATATATATAGAAGTTATAGTTTATATTTGTATATAACCAATTATAACATTTAAATATTTTATTAAATTAATTTTTATTTTTATTCCTTATTATTATTTTTTATACTATGAAATTTAAATTTTAAGGTTAACAGAAGAAGCATACTTTGATGGGTAGGCAGCAGGATCATATATGGACCATTATTATTGGATGATTTTAACATCGCACAATGAAGTAAAGTGGATGCACTAATTTTAAGTATTTGCAGTTTGGTATATTCTTTATTTTTTATCTTTATTGCTATCAGAAATGTTAAAGGGAGATCGATTACAATTATAAGTGTAGGTTAGCTTATGCTTATGTTTATATTGTGAGTAGTCAACTTTTAAAAATATTGTCACTTTAAAAAGTTGAATGAGAATTGTTAGTTTGGCACCACAAAAGTTATTTAAGGCGCACAGTTTGAAATGAAGGTGTTCTGAAGAAGCCCATGAGTTATGGGTGAAAGCGCTAAACCATTTTAAACTAATCCGTTCTCATATCTGTCTTATTTTTTTGTATGTTTAGTAGTTTTTATGTTATACGTTTGTAGCGTTTATTTGTAGAAGACCTCAGACATGAACATGTAGAGGTTATTCAACTTTTTGGAAGCATTTCGACAATAAACCATTGAATTTTAATTGGGATGGTGTGCTGCTTATAACGCTGTTTATAACATTTATGTGGAATTGCTTTATATTTTGATGACAAGACGTTTGCGATTATTACCAGTTTTGTGACTATTTTTCACCGGGGTCGGTGATATTTCAACAGCAAGTATTACTCAAATGATATGAGTTTGGCTTACAACGCAAGTTGTGTTTGAGGTTTGAGTGGTGTTCGATCACTTATTGGCATTCCCAGGCATTATTACTTAGTCTGCTTCTCAGTGTGAATATTATTCATATATATATATATATATATATATATATATATATATATATAAATATATATATGTGTGTGTGTCTATGGGCTGGATTCACGATGGCTTGCACGGAGTCTAAGAGTAGCGTAAGACTCCATGCAGCCATCATGTCCGACGAGCGATCCAAGAACAGCCTGTAGGGGCGTGTAAGAGAGATCCTAAAATGGCTCTTACATGGACAGGGAATGGATATGCAAGTTACCTCAATTGCAGGTGAAAGGCATGCAAATGAGGTAGATTTGCGATTCAGGAAACCCGTACCTGTCCGAGTAAGAGCAGTGTTATTTGCAGATATGTACTCAGTTGACAAATGAATACCGTTCTGCAAATAGCAAAACGGAGTCGTGACAGCTCCAAATAAAGGTTGCATCCAGTGCAGGAAGCATGCCAATGGCCAAATATACGGCCATTGGAAATGTTTCCTGATGTAATATAAAAATAAAAATATTTTTTTTGCCGATTTCTGACGTTTAAGCATAACGCAGTGCCGCGCAAATGGGCTGCGCTCTAAAACCCAGAATACTAAAAATGAAAACCCACAAATGTGGATTTTATAGAAATTGTTAATGTACAATGCAAGGGAATGGCAGGCTGAAGACAACATGGCCACCGAGTAGCGGTTGCTAAGGGGGGAAGCTCAGTCTAAGACATGTAACCAAGCATTAGTAGGCAATCCTATGTAAATGAGTGTTAGGATAGTGAATCACAAGTTTACATAGCAAATGAGGACAGTCAGTGGAGTGTAGGAGCAGGATATGGGGAGTAACAGAGTAGAAGATAGGTGACATCATGATGGGGGTATGTATGAAAGAAGTGAAGCTCATTGGAGGAGAGTGGCATGTGTCAGCTGTCATTTATACATCATAGAAAGAGGTGTGTCAACAGGTAGGCTAGGGAAAGGCAAGAAATGGAAGGTGTATGCCATGGATAACACCAAAGTTTCTTGCTGAGCGGGTATGCATGCGTGTGCCCACCTGTAAACCCGAGTAAGATAGTGTGCGCGCATGTAAGCGTGAGTGCGTGCGTTTAAGCTGGAGTAAGCATGTATAAGGCTGTTTAAGGAGTTGTAAGCGCATTTGCACTGGTGTGCATGCATTTTAACCCGAATAAGCAAGTTTTAGTCTGTGTAAGCATGTGTGCGCGCATGTTAGCAGCTGTGCATGTGTTTGCGCTTGTGTGCGCAGCGCTCCCCCCTGAGAAAACAGAAAGGAAAAAGGAAGCACAACAAATAGTAGGAAGCTACCAGGGAGTACTAGCAGAGCTAGCAGGTGAAAACAATCAGAATCAGGCAATTACACAGGCAGTACACTAGCCCAGCCCAGCCAAGCACTTAAAACTCTGCAAACAACAGTCCATTATGTTTCTCACAACAGACACTGCAGTAAGCTAATAGAAGTGAAAACTGAAAAAGCTTTACTGAGACAAAGAAATGTTAGGGGCTGCCATTGCTGTTATAAGGCGACATATGCAACATGCTGAGGGTGGTGACAATGGAAATGCTGCAGGACAACCCACAGTGAGGAGACGGAGAAGAGTGTACAGGCCCAGCGTAACCTACCAGGGGCTACATGAGCTGGAGATAGTGGAGCACTATAGAGTGGACAGAGACCTCCTGCAGCAAATTGTTGAGCTGTGCAGGCCATGCCTCACATGCAGAACCAACAGATTGGAACCCATCCCAGTGGAAACCAAGGTATGTGTTGGCCTAAGAATACTAGCAACAACGTACCTTCCAGAGACCAACTGGTGATATGATGGGGATGGATATCACAGGCATCAGCATCCAGGGTACTACACCAGTTTCTGGATGCCATGTCAGCACATGTCGGTGATCATGTATATTTCCCCAATTCCCATGAGGTATTGGCCAGCAATATGCATATCTTCCAGCAAATAGCGGAATTCCCTGAGGTAGTGGGTGCAATAGACTGCACGCACATATGCATCAAAGCACCAGCTGCCGAGCGGGGTAGGGTCTACTTCAACCGCAAGGGCTTCCCCCTCCATCAACTGCCAGGTCGTGTGTGATGCCCAGGGCATAATACTGAATGTGTGTGCAGGCTGCCCTGGAAGCTACCATGATTCCCATATCTGGCATCTGACACAGCTGTACCAGACATTTGCCAGTGGGGACATCCCACATGGTCACCTAGTGGGGGATGCTGGCTATGCACTGGAGCCGTGGCTGATACCCATCAGAAATGCACACACACCTGAACAGGAACTCCATAATGAGGCACATGCACAAACACGTAATGTAATAGAGTGTGTGTTTGGGCTGCTCAAGTCACGGTTCCGGTGCCTGGACACATCTGGTGGAGCCTTGCAGTACTCACCAACTACATGTATCCAAATTGCTATGGTATGTGCTATGCTACATAATATGATCCTGTGAAAACAGCTGCAGCAGGACCAGCATAGGCCTGGGCCAAACAGCCCCCCACCATTGCCAAGGCTACCACAGGCAGAGCGTGACTCAGAGGAGGAACAACCTGAGCCTGCCCCAGTAGGCAGAAGGAGGCATGCCCAGTATGCTTTGGCCTTGGTAAAGAGGCAACGCATAGCACATACACTGGCTCAGTGGGAACTCTGGAAATGATACCTCTCTCCGACTCACACATAAAGTAAAAGGGATGCCTAAGTTGACACTACCTGCTTCCAAACATGTGCAGGGTGTGTAGTATGTGCATCTGACATAGGCAGCCCTGCAGCACCACCTAAGGCATGAATGTCATGTGTTAAGCAATATAAAGCAGTGCTAAACAGCAATTACCACCATGTAGTATATGCAAACAAAATCGCACACACCAACTAGCACAACTGTGGTCAATGTTCAGTAATACTGGGCAACGTCCAGCAATGTTGGTGAATATTGAGCAATGTCGGACAAGCCTGGTCTAAGTAGGGCATAGCTGAACAAAAGCCAACATGCTCATATTTGCTTAAGAGGCCCTTAAGCAGTCTGGTCTGCTCAGTATGAAAATATAAAGCAGTGATGGGCCTTGAACCCAGGATACTGTGCACTGTAGCCAAAGTACTCAACCACTAAACCATGACAGTATTGCAGTGGTCCACCTGTATGACGGAATGTTGATAAGTCTATGCAAAGTATTCCATGGAAACCCTGCAGGCACAGCATAATCCTTGTTGAGTTATGACACAAAGGTGAGTCCTGCAGTGAGAACAGAACCTGACTTCCAACACACACAGTATAAATGCTAATATTGGTCATGTTCGCACACATCATCAAATGTAGTGGTCCTCAGATAGAAACATACTGAAGGGTCACACTGGGCATGCTCACACACAAATAAATGAGACAAATATCAGGCAACAAAACACGGAATGGCAGAACTGGGCATGCTCACACACTTAGGCCATGTCTGAGTACAGCAGTGGGCCACGCATATCTGGCAGTTGCATGTGTTAACCCAGAAACCTGTCACTATACAGCAATTTGCCCTGTGCACACAGTTATATGACACGAGACACATCTATAATATAATGGAACCCTGTCATAATCAAATATGTTCTGCAGATACCAAAGTTGTTCATGGAAACTGGTAAAGCAAAGATGATAAAGACCTGCAAACAGTATCAGCAATAAACATTGTGCATCTTGAACATTAGCATAGGTTCAGAGGTCGATACTAGGCTATCTGCCCTAGGGCATGTACAAGCCTCGCCAGAGTGTGTTTGGCATTCGCAACCCTGTCAGATTACTACACTGTGTGTGTGAATAGTGGGTCACACAAGATAGCCCATGTACATTTAGGCTAGTGTGCCTCTGTCTAGCAGGGACACAGAAGATATCCCAGGGGTAAATATACGATCACCCATACAGTCATCAAGATGTTTCCAGTAGGTGGTCAGTGGGTGGCTCTGCCTATGTGAAACTGGGATTACATTCTGTAGTGAGTGGAGCCTCTGGGATAAGAAGCTGTCCCTCCACAATTTCCTATTAACATCTGTGCTGAGGTATACGTCCCTGGAGTGTGTAGCTCCAAGGGAGTTGGATATCCTGAGGTGGAGCATGTCCAGTAATTCTGGGTTGGGTATATCTGTAAACAACAGGCACACATCATATCTGAGTAGGTGGTAAGCGACTGAGTAGAGCTGGAGTTACTGCATCTGAACTATGCAGGGCATCTGTGTGAGTCCCTAGATCTGCTTGGTGAGGACCTTCCATGGCCAGTACAGTTGCTGCAGGTGTCAGGTAAGGTACACCCCAAATGTGGCATTGTAACCAAGCATGGATGTGATGCGTATAGGGGCACAATGACCTCACTCAATCTAGATGTGAAACCATATGGGATAAGGTGGCCCACATAGAAAGTGTGTCCAACCACTTTGGCAACGTGAATGTTAAAGGTGACAGTACGAACAAGTCATGTCCCCAAACCCCTAACAACTCCTACCATATGTAATGGAGTACTACCTATGTGGTAATGTGTGGGCATGTTGTTATTCCCAAAGGGGATGACTATGCAACTAATGGCATTTAGCTGTAGGCCATGGCTCAGGCACCAGTCATCCATCTCAGTGAGACCCTGATTGAGTATGCATGTGGCAGCTGGAGAGTTGATCATGGCACCCAGTTTGCAGTCAAGTGCAAACATGTTCAGCCATATTCCCCCTGTGATAGCCTGTACGTAAGACAAATATATACTGAACAAGAGAGGTCCCAGGACCAAGCCATGTGGGATGCCATGTGTAACTGGTGTATAGTCAGACATGGCAACTGCAATTCTGCCCATGTGGGTGCTATCCCTGATCTAGGTATCAATCCATTATGTGAGATATGTGTCCATATTGAAGCTGGTGAGCCTATGCATAATGGCCCAGTGGGTTATTGTGTTGAAGGGTTTTGCAAGGCTCAGGTAGGCTGTGTGGACAGCCGTCCCTATGTCGATGGATCTGTTAGCCATTTAAAGAATACAAACAGGTTCAAGAGGCAAGATCTGCCCACAACAATGCTGAAATGTGTAGGACACAGTGTCTGTAGGTTCCTGATGTCTATGTGTATGAGTCCTATGACAATACGCTCCATAGCTTTGCAGAACAGGCTACATAGGCTTATAGGGCAATATTGTCTGTGGTCCATTGTGGCACCAACTCTGTGGAGCGGGACCACTGTCACTGTATGCCATTCCTTGGGTACATATCCTGTGTTAACTCCAATATTTAACAGTGATGTAATGTGAGGGTTGCGTCTGTCATGATGCTCGTGTATGCTGCAGGCTGGGACACCATCTCATCACATTGATACTGTGATGTACGCTGTGGGGAGGGCATCACTCACCTGTTACTGTATGATGTCAGGGAGGTTATACTCTGTTAGGATGGATAGTTGCTCCTTAGGGGGGGTTGGGTGAGAGACATCTGCACTGAACCTGTTTGCCAGGATGTAGGCAATGCCAGTGGGTTCAGGGTAGGTTTAGTCAGTATGCAGTAACTCACAGCATATCAGTGAGTGTCCACCCAGGTTCCTGACATAACTGAAGAAGGCCATGTGATAGTCCTACGTGTCTGTTGCAATTGTCTGGTAGAAGCGGCCCTTAGAAAAGTCCATGAGTGATTTTAGCTGTCTCCTAGTACAGATCACAGATGCCTTCCCAGTCTGGGATTGTGCTCTATCATGTAGTAGCTTCCTCCTGATGTTGTACAGCTTATTAATGGCTGGGGTCTACCAGACAGGTCCCCTGCCATTGTAGTAGTGGGTCCTGTTGTTATTTGGGATAGCACAATCCATGCAGTCCACTAGGTGTCCATAGAATGTGTATGTAAAGGATGCAGCAGTGTGAGCCATATATGCCACTGTCTCAGGATCTCTGAAGGATACCACCTTCCTTCGGTGAAGTGAGATGATGGCTCATGAGAAGTTCACCAAGATTACCCAAGATGGGTGTGTGGAGGGTATATGTATGTCCTGTGAGATACATGTATGTTCTGATCTTACCAATGAGTGGTATATCGCTGGTGTGGAACATAGAGTCCCCATGATGGTGATGATCAGATCCGATATGTATTCCCCCTTGCGGCTGTGCTGACTGGTTGTGCCATAGCATATGAGTCCACAAATTATAGCGACTGTTGGGTGAGGGTGTTGGGGCTTAAGTAGTATCCCCAGTCAATATTTGTGTATATGAAGTCACACAATATAATGGCGTTTGTGGAGACCTTCATATTCTCCATAGTTCCCACGAAAGCCGAGTGTGGTTCCTGAGTTTGGGAGTGTGTTCTGTAGTAGGCAACAAACTGAAAGGCAGTATTAATGGTAGTTGTATATGTATGGTCTGTGATGCTTTGTGCAGTGCTACTAACCTGGAGGTGTGTGTATCTGTGATGTATATGGATACTCCCCCAGTTGTGTTGTCTGTTCCAAGTCTTGTTGTCAGACAGCATGGTATGAAACATAGCCTGGTTGTGCTGGTGTGCATAAGCGAGCCGGAACCAGGTGTCTGTCAGTGCACATATATTGCTATCCTCCATACTGAGGAGAGTCCTGAGTGGCCACAATATGAGGTTAACACAACTGTTGTTGAGCAACATTACCCTTAGTTTCATTTAACCTGTAATGTCTATGGAGGTGGGTTTGTCTTCTGAGCCATGCTTAAAAAAGGCACTATGGTGGTAGCTAGAGCCTTAGCCAGCATTCCAAAGTCCAAGGGTGACAGGTGCAAGCTGACAATAGTGAAGCTACGTGGCATGTTGAGCATGTCATCATATGCTGACAGACACTGTATCCCCTATGAATGAAACAAATTTGTTAGGCAACTGTTAAATGTGATATCTGAGTCCGTATACTGTGACATCATAATTGGTGGGTGTAAGATGCTAGACAAGGTCAGGATCATACTGGCCTGGGGTACATGATCAGAGTGTTCCTCCATGTATCATATCATGTGGTCCAGGGAGTAACGTTTGAGGTTATACACACCAGCATGGACAATGATCGTGCCAGTCTTGTACTTGCTTTGGAGTGGCCTGATTGCCTGTGTTATGCGGCAGATCCTGGCACCCAACAGACAGCCCAAAGTGACTATTCCCTTGTTAGAGCTGGTGAGTGGTACAGCAGTGTGTCTGACAATAAGTGTCGCCTATTACAAGTGTATTAGGTGTGTTGTTTAGCCCGAAGGGTAGTGACTGTGTGGTACACTGACATTGTGAACATTGTGATATGTGGGAATTGTAGTGGGGTAGCAGGTGTGTGTGTGTCTGCTTTGGAGGTCTCTGCTGCTTAGGTAGAGTACATTTACAGCATCTGAGTATGTTTATGTGTGCTAATGTGGTTTGAGTGCTGTTGCTAGAGGATATGTGACACTGATATGTGGAGTGTGTGGTTATCTTCACCACCTGATAGACTGTGCCAGTCATGGGTTGAGAGAGTTCAGCTCCCTGTATGTCTATATAGGTGCATCTCACACATATATCTGAGTTTGTCGGGAGGAGGAGAGGGTTGTCTGTGTACATGAGGCAGATGTGACATTGTGTTAATATCACAATATCCACCAGCTGGACTGAAGAGTACACACAAAACTGACCCCCGGACATGCCAGGATATTATCATGACATACTATGTAGCCTGATCACAAAGGATCAGTAGGGTGTTAAGTGTGTAAAAGAGTATAACAGGCTCATGTTCGTTGGTGTTTTGTAAAGAGTAGCTGAGATGGAGTCCAGACTGAATCATGACACCTCCTTCAGCTATGTCATAAATATCAATGTACACCCATATATGTCCTGAGTCAGGGCCAACTGTACCTGAGTGACAAAGCCGACATTATGACAGACAGGCCCATATGTACATACCCATCCAGCACTGACAATAGTCCACATCATCATACCAGGAGATATCACATGTAGAATGGATGAGCAGCTACCCCCACTGCCAAAAGCATGGCAGCAGGTGGAATACATTGATTCACAATATGTGTCATGCACAAATTACAGAACAAACAGATCATGCACCTGAACAGTCAGCTGAGCCTCACCCCCTACACAGGATGTGGAACCGTTGAATGTGTCACAGCTACATATGGCACTCCCAAGTGTTGGTGCACAACACACCATGGGAAGTCAAGTCCAGTACGCCTATGAGGTCTGATCTGCAAGGTTATGGAGTCCATCATGGTTGCAGTCATAAACAGAGCTATTGGAAGCTGACATACACACAACCCTACAAACTGTGGTATGTTCATGTGCGGATCATGGTTCCCAAACATGCTAGACTGTTTGCAAGGCAGCCACCCAGGACATACATCAATGAACACATCTACACATGTGTCACATAGACTTTGAATAGCCCTTTATCAACATCCCAGACACATGTAGTATCCACAAAACCAACAAGCTGTGCATAAATATGTGTTGACATATGACAGAATGTCAATGTGTCCACAGATAGATCACACAAGGTAAGGATTCTGAGGTCTAGTTCAAGCTGTTGACACCTGCTGACCCACATGGACCATTCCTGGAATGCCATAAAACAAAGTGTACACACATCACCATGTCCAGTCTGATGATTTCACCATCCTATAAATACAGCAGGAGAAATGAAACAAGCCAGTAAAGCAAATAGCGTGCCGTGTTAATGCGTCTCTCTCCAGTATCATAACATAGTTAGGTAGGGGTTTGAATCCTGCAAACTGTGTGTGGGGGGGGTGTGTGTATGTGTGCAGTTTCATTTAAGAGGTGCTCCCTTTTTGGAGACTGTGAAAACTCACTAAAATAGGTACATTCCTCTTTGGAAAGTCTGATGATGTCACCATCCTACAAATACAGCAGGAGAAGGGAAACCAGTCAGTAAAGCAAATAGTGTACCATGTTAATGCGTCTCTCTCTCTCTCTCTCTCTAGTATCAACATAGTTAGGTAGGTGCTTGAATCCTGCAAACAGTGAGTGTGTGTCTATGTGTGCAGTTTTCTTTGAGAGGAGTGCACAATTTGGAGAGTGGGAAAACACACTAACAGAGGTACATTCCTCTTTGGAAAGTCTGATGATGTCACCATCCTACAAATACAGCAGGAGAAGGAAAACCAGCCAGTAAAGCAAATAGTGCGTTGTGTTAATGCGTCTCTCACTCTAGCACCATAACATAGTTATGTAGGGGGTTGAATCTTGGAAACAGTGAGTGTGTGTGTGCAGTTTCCTTTGAGAGGAGTGCACATTTTGAAGACTGGAAAAACACACTAAGAGGTACATTTCTCTTTGGAAAGTCTGATAATGTCACCACTCTACAAATACAGCAGGAGAAAGGAAACCAGCCAGTAAAGCAGATAGCGCACCGTGTTAATGCGTCTCTCTCTAGTATCATAACATAGATAGGTAGGGGTTTGATTCCTGCCAATGCTGACTGTGTGTGTGTCAGTGCGGTGTGGGTTTTGCTTTTACCATGGTATGACATAGTATGATGACAACAGTAAGTGCATTGCACACATCAGGTATCTGCGTGGCAAATATATATGTGTACATGTCCCCTCAATCAGTACATAGGTGTGAAGCCTGCATACTACATGAATACATTTGTTTCCATTGACAGGTTATGCCGCCGCATCTCAGATTGTAGGTCACATATGTATGTATGTGACACGGCTGTCCACTGTCGTGTTCTGTGGCCAAGGTCATCTGTGGCACACACACCCATGACAGTTAGTTAAGAGTAGTGTGACTGAAGGTATATGCCTGGGGTATATGTCAGACATGGTCATACACAACAAAGTCTGCCAAGAATGGACAGTCTTTATAGGTGTACGACTGCCTTGTGGATATGCATTCAGGCCTCTAATGTCTTATGTGATACACCTTGGGATGCCACAATACCTATGGATATGTGGATACCAAGGGACACATGACATAACATGGATCTGTATGTACACAATGGTACCCAACATACATGTTGAGGGCTACCACCTGTGTGGTACAGATGGGATAGTATGTATATCACATGAGGATGACTATGCCATAGTCGGCTTACTGCTATACAGCATGTATCAGACAACAGGTATCTGTCTGTATGATACCCTTGTGTAGGATATGTGTCCCATCCAGGGAATGCATTGTAGGCCAATCCATGCATTCCCAGATTTGGATGGACACATCCCTAATGTGTCTGCATGTACCTAAGGGGGCTATATGATACACAGGTGTGGTCACAGTAATGGGTGGCGGTCATTACCACTGGTTAGTGTTATAGTGTAGCACCGGAAGGATCCAGTTGATACTGGGTTCCCTACTACTGTGGGTCATTTGTCAGGACATCATCCAATGATTGCTTACAGTCATGCTGTTGAGGTTGTGTATATTACCAGACTGCAAATCATTGACAGATATTAACGGTATCACCCACAGCATAGTGTCAACCCATGTCATACACACGTCTACCCATGTTAGTACTTAACTGTAATTGAATGCATACTGGCCAGTGAAAGATGCTATGAGATGTTAACAATGTGTACAACAGGGTATGCCACACGTCCCATGTGTCTACTATGCACGTACATCCAGACAGTGCGCACCCACCATGTTCACAGATGTACACTTGCTAATCTGTACTGCACATATCACACACGTACTGTCCACTCACTAACACTTGCTGGCAACACATCACACATCAGCCAAGTGGCACATGGGTGGATAATACATTGTAAACAATGCTACATTGACAATCAGAGCTTTGATGCATAATGTCTGCTCAGATATACCTACAAGGATGTAGTTACACTTCCTTGTTAACAACTTGCTATTATTGCTACACTGCTATAGTGTCACCCTGTGCATCAGCACCATGTTAGCCTGTCCCTCCATCAATAATGCAGATGACAGGAGGTGGCACAGGTATCATCATATTCACAGGGCATTTTGTTGTTTGCCAGAGCCTGACATTGACCCATCCAATCGACATGTCTGTGTGTGTGTGTGTGTGTGTGTGTGTGTGTGTGTGTGTGTGTGTGTGTGTGTGTGTGTGTGTGTGTGTGTAGGACAACAGTATAGCATGGGCCAATGTTGATGTAATGTGTGTGTGTATGTGTGAGCCCTAATTGTTTGCTTAATGTGTGTGTGCCTGCATGCACACAGCTCCACCATGTGGCTGCCATATACGGTGGTTTGTGGGACAGCCACAGACTGTACCTGCTAGGCTGTACAGATCACTTTCTCCGGCCACGGACAGAGTACCTGTACCTGGCAGGGGTGCTATGGACAGTATCGGGTACCAACCCCGACTGGGTACTGTCATCAGAGGCAGAGGTATGATGACTGGACACATGTCCCTGCTGGGACTGGCCAGAGCCACGTGCACATGGTCTACTGGGACGGTCAATTGACAGGTCAGCCCCAGCATTGCTGGGGCTGGTACTGCCACTATGAGAGCAGCTGTGAACTGTGGGCCGTCCGCAACCACTGCCAGCTGTTGCTGTTGCTGGCATGTGTCTGCGTGTCGACGTCACAACCGTCCCGTATGGTCCTGGCTCAAGGAAGACATGTTGTGGAGGGCAACTATTGTCTACACCCAACGTCTATCAATGACCTCGGTGTAAGTCCGGATGGCACTGGCAAGGTCACAGATGCTTTCATTGATAGTGGTGTAATGTGCCCTCTGCGCCCTAAGGCCCTGCCTGGTGTACCATTCCATACATGCCTGAGCCTGCATTACAGCCCGGAACATAGTGGTCATTGTAAGACCTGTGAGGGCACACCTGCCAGGGGCAATACGACCAGTGGTGCTCCCCCGAGAATCCCTGAACCTCCACCTATGTGGTACCATTCCAGATCTATGGCTATGGCTGCTGTAAGGGGATGCAAGTGCCATGGGAACATGCTCAGTGATTGCCTACACCCTAGAACACAATGTGTACAAGGACACGACATTTCTGTGCAAGTATTATAAGAGCTGCAATGTCCTGTGCATCATCACTCACAGGTATACATACCATGGCTGCATGCATTATCTGTGTGTCACATGGATTTCCATGTCTGATTGCAGTGTCTGTGTCTGTAGCAGATAATTGTGGACACAGGTGTAGGACATGCATGCTATGTAAACACACGGGATGAGTGGTGCATGTATACGTGATGGAATACCAATCCTGGACATGGCCATTGTAACTGTATGGGGTGTAGTACCATTAGCCATCATCATCATGCATCATGTGGTCACTCAAGGCCACTAAAGTGTGCTAGACCACCGCCTAGCATGCTGTACCTGAACCGCAGTGCCGTGGCTAAGTTCACAATTACACAGCCACGTTGCACAAGGGTGTGTGAGGTGCCCAATAGGGAGCATTGCCTAACATGACTGTGTTATGTGTTGAAGAGTGTTGCACAGCCCCATGATAGGCCCCTACCCCTCAGGTATAATATGTGTGGTGTGTGGATGACATGTGGGATACTGAAGTGTGACCTGGCAGTGGGTGTCCGGTTACAACATGTGTAGCATGTTGAGGTATACTGTGTATGACACACATGTTATGTTGTGTACATGTGTGTCAATTATGCCTATCCAATGTGCAATACAGTATTGCCACATTTTGTGTCTGATGCTCTGTGCATTGCATGTGATTGAGGCAGCTACTGACTTTACTGAGATGTTTAACATCTCACAGCAAACATGCACAGCATGCATTATGCATAGGTGTGTTATGTGTACATGGCCAACACCTCACCTATGACATGCACATTTCAATACCAATTCTAAAGTGTTAACACACTCACCAGCATGTGTCGTCTGCCCTGCTGTCACACCAGAAGGACCTACAAGAATATGACACAGTTTGTCAGTGGCCACAACTGTGGCATTGCTACTGTGAGTGTGCTAAACTACAGTAGAACAACAGGCATAGGTGTACAGATACTATTCACAATATCAGTATTGCACACAATAGGCAGCACAACTGCTAAACACAGTACACATCTCATATATGCATAATCTAACAATACAGGTAACAGTAGTCTACAGCTGGGGCATGTTACCTGCATGCTCCATGTTACCATGCTGGGTGGCTCTGGCCTCCATGATGACACATGTGTGATGTTGTTGCTGCTGTAGGCCAGGAGCCACCACACTTAGGAGCAGTTCCTCCACTCTGGTGAGGGGGGGATGTATGGCCACTCCACCACCTGTGGCAAGCTGTTGTCTATGGATATCAGACGCACACCGCCGGACATGTCTAATTAAATCATTGCAGTGATGGCGTACCTGCTCATATGTCCGGTGTGCATGCCTATGTCATTTACCCGACGAACAAGATCTTGCCACAGTGCAGTATGCTCCTGCTGGTGCTGGCTTGCCCTGGAAAACAGCAGGGTATAGTGCTGAACCAGGCTGTGGTGGATTTCCTGTTCCTCTGCGGCTGTGTAGGAGGGATTCCTTTGATGAGCCATAAGCCTGGAAGACAAGTAAACAATATGTGTGAGCAAGTCATGTGGCACACTTAATATTATACAGTACAGATATCAGTTAACTGCCATATATAGCATCTGTTCATCTGTCAGAGGATACACACATTCAATACAACATATCAGTGCTCAGCCCACAACTGGCTGACAGTGCCTGCCACACTCCATATAACAAACATACACCAGTACTCCGCACAGTGTTTGGGATCCAATGCACAGCCTTGCCACGGGGGTACATATCAAGCTAATGCATGAAGAAATATGTCATCCATTGCAATGAATGTGAAGTACAGTTACAGTATAACCAGTAACCCACCCTAGTCGTTGATGCCATACCCCTACCTAACATATGTGCACAGTTGTTAACATAGCTGGCATACTGCTGTAACAGAGTATACATGTTGCTAGGTACATACGCAAACCCTGCAAAACACATGTGATTGCGGACACGGTACAGGCATCATTACACACACATCAGACATTCATACAACACACAAATGTATGCTGACACAGATGAACATTTCCTGTGTACCTTACAGTACTGTGTGCCCCTACTTATAGATACCTATGCCTGAGGTATGTAATCTGTGCAGACTACAGGAAACACACAAGACAGTGTTACCAGGGAATGTGAACGTACACCATACTGTGCTGTTAAGGCCTACAGCTTCAGGTAGTACAACAGTGAAAATGTCAGCTGGATTCAGCAGCAGTACCACTTACTGAGCATACATGTATTGCTTCAGTCTATGATGGGACACCACAGTCGTACACAAGGAACTATGTCACAACATATGCCATCCTACTATGTCTGCATCCCAATAAA
>NC_056731.1:607308753-607311253 GCF_019279795.1 Protopterus annectens | reverse complement strand
CAGAAGGTTGGTATATGTCTCATATCTGAAGCTGGGTTGTAGCCAGTGAAATGCATGTTGTACTGAAACCTGACTGTTGCTTCTTCCAGTACACTTTTCTCAGTGTGTAAGTTTACTCACACCTCCTAATGCTAACACTGGATACATGGGAGTATGTACTTTCTTTTGGAATTAGGGAATTAACTGGCATACAACAGTAGTTATTGCAATGTATTCCTATGGATTTCCTATTTTTCCTTTACATTCACTCCTTGTAATGCATGTTATATTTCTTTATTGCAATGTATTCCTATGGCTTTCCTATTTTCCCTTTCCATTCACTCCTTGTAATGCATGTTATATTTCTTTATTGCAATGTATTCCTATGGCTTTCCTATTTTCCCTTTACATTCCCTCCTTGTAATGCATGTCATATTTCTTTATTGCAATGTATTCCTATGGCTTTCCTATTTTCCCTTTACATGCTCTTCTTGTAATGCATGTTATATTTCTTTCAGCACCAAGTTATTGTATATCTGCTGTGGCTTAGTGGTACATCATGCAGACTGGTGAGCCCAAGGTGTGGGGTTTGAGACTGACAATGGTATTTTATTTTGCTGCTGAGCAATACAAGGGCCTTGTCATACAGAGTGACTAAGGCACTTTTAAGCAGTTGTAAGCGGGTTTGCGTGACGCTTAGTGATGCTAAGCTAAGCTTAGCTTAGCTTATTGTATTTTAGCAATACTAAGCTAAGCTTAGCTTAGCTCATTTTATGTTAGCAATACTAAGCTAAGCTTGGTGTAGCTTATCATATCTTAGCAATGCTAAGCTAAGCACACACATGCGTGCACTGGTGCAAACCCACTTACTACTGTTTACAAGTGCTCACACCCGCTAACCCCCGTGCTCATGTCTTTGACAGAAAAGTAAATGGGGAGATAGGAATGTGGTCATAAAGGTTGCACAAACAGGGGAAGACAGTAGGGAAAGCAGCTTGGGATGTACAGAGTGTGGAGAAGGTCCATAGCTGCCCATTTCTTTACCAGCAAAAGCTGTGCATATGCAATACATTAGGTGGGATATTTGAAACCTTCCACCCCTGAGAGAGGGGTGAGGACAACTAAGTATGTTATACTACCAATTATGAATATCAGGCACATGCACTGTTTGTGAACTGCTATACTGTCATTAGTATGTTACTCACTTCTGAACAGATTGTGGTTTGTGTTGACATTAGCACAGTCTGCTCAGGACAACTGGACATATTTCTGTACTGTGTATGCCTACCTACACCCTTGGCTGTGCCTGACTACATGGGTATATAGTACCTTTGGGTAGGGGTGCAGAACTGCAGAGTGCATTATTTATTATTGTGTGATGTTTATCTTACTGAACATGCAGAGTTGCTGTGTACCTGTAAGTCTATGAAGGCTTGTAGTCTGTCTGAGTAGCTCCCACCTGTGGATATATACAGATGGTAGACAGAGGTCAGCCTAGTATTCCTTGACTGTGCACCACAGCAGTCTTTTCAGCACCTGAACAATGGCATTGTCACAGGTGGTTGCTAGCGGTACATGGCTACATCCTTTGATGTTTCTGTGTTGTACTTCTACATAAGGGCATGCTTGTGGGATTCATTCTACAGCTATTTGCAGAGTGTGTAACAGCAGACAAGCTGATATGCCTGTGTGTTTCTGACTCTTCCAGGCCTCAGATACTCTCACGTATATATTTGAACAGCCTCAGGGAAAGGTACATATAACTGGGTTACACCTGTGATATAGTTCAGACATTTTGCAGCTCAGACTTTGGGGGAGAATTATTGTATATCTGCTGTGGTGTAGTGGTACTTCATGCAGACTGGTGTGTCCAAGGTCCCGGGTTCGAGACTGACAAGGGTATTTTATTTTGCTGCTGAGCAGCACAAGGACCTTGTCACACAGAGTGACTAAGGCACTTTTAAGCAGTTGTAAGTGGGTTTGCGTGGGTTTGCACGATGCTTAGCTAAGCGCACACAAGGTCACACTCACGCACCCCCGCTAACTACTGCTTAAAAGTGCTTACTCCCGCTAACCCCCGCTCTAATTTCTTTTAAAGGAAAGAAAATGGGGAGATAGGAAAGTGGTGAAAAAGGGGGCACAAAGAGGGAAAGACAGTAGGGAAACCAGCTCGGGATGTGCAGGATGGGTGTAGGGAAGGTCCATAGCTGCCCATTTCTTTACCAGCAACAGCTGTGCATATGTATGAAATTTGGTGTGAGATTTGAAACCTTCCACCTCTGAGAGAGGGGTGAGGACAACAAAATATGTTGTACTGCCAATTAGAATTATCAGTTTCCATGTCCAGTGGACATGTGTGCAAATTGGGCAGCTATGTATGGGGCGTAATTTTTTTGTGGGAACAGATTGCCCTTTTTTTAAATTTTTTTTCAGGTGAGAGTGGAATGTGAGGTAGAGGAAGTAGGTATATTTGGGGAGGTAGGTTGGGGAGGTAAACAGACAAGACAAACAAGACGCATAC
>NC_056731.1:607261253-607303753 GCF_019279795.1 Protopterus annectens | reverse complement strand
TTCACTGTTGCAGTCCTGACTTGTGGGAAGATTTCCAAAGCTGAAATGAGGGTGGAAGATGGAAAAAATTGCTAAGTAGTAATGTTTGGTGAAGGTGTGCACTGATAACCAGGTGGCAGCTTCCAGAATGTCCTTAGTAGGGTCCCCTTTCAGGAAGGCAGCAAAGGTAGCAGTAGCCCTAGTGGAGTGTGACCTGAGAGCCTTGGGTGACTTTTTGCCAAAATGGCTATAACAAAATGAGATGCAGTAGGAAATCCATTTTGAAATAGCCTGTTGAGAAGCTCATTTTCTCTCACAGTCAGTTGCAAAGGTCAGAAAGTGTGGTTAGATTTTCTCGTGGCTTTTCTTCTGTCAAGATAGTAACAGAGCTGCCTATGCACATCCAAGGAATAAAGTATTCTTTCCTCCTGGTTCTGGGGGTTGGGAATGAATGTTGTAGTTAAATGGCCTGATTAAGAGAAGTGTCAGTGACCACCTTGGGTGGAAGGAAGGGTTATTTCTGAGGGAATCCCTGTCTGGGTGGAAGTTGAGGAATGGCTAAACCGCCATGAGAACATGCAGCTCAGAAGCTCTCCTAGCAGAGGTGATAGCTAGCAAAAGGGCAGCTTTCCAGGTTAAACATTTTAGATGGGCAGAGGCTGCAGGTTTGAAAGGAGACAGAGTCAGTTTTTCCAGAACAAAATTAAGCTCCCATGGTGGGAGAGGTAGCTTCCTAGGGGGTCTGATGTGGATGACTCCCCTAAGAAATTGTCTTAAGAGAGGGTTAAAAAAGACAGGAGGAAAAGCAGGTATATGGGCTGAAATGGCAGATGCATGGATTTTAATGGAGGAGTAGGAAAGGCCTTTATCAACCAGACTAGACAGGTAGTCTCAAATGACAGAAATCTGGGCTGCATCAGGATTGTGGTGCTGCTGTTGACACCAGATGTTGAATCTTTTCCACTTAGCTGAGTATTATTTTCAAATACTAGGCCTTCTAGCTTCCTTAAGAATTTCCTGAACTTGTTTGATCAGGGCAGGCTTGGTCCTGGATGCTGTGGAATTATCCAAGCTGAAAGGATGAGTGCCTGCAGGTTGGGATGCACAATCCTTCCCTTGTCCTGAGTTAGAATATCAATTCTCTGAGGCAACAGCCATGGACTCTGGTTGGTGAGTTCATGAAGCAGAGGGTACCAGTGCTGCCTGGGCCAGTCTAGGACTATCAGTATTTCCCTTGGTCCCTGTTCTCTTATCTTTAAAAGCACCCAAAGGAGAAGTGTAGGGGGAGGGAATGCATAAATGAAGAGGTGAGTCCAAGGGAAGAAGAAGGTATCTGTTCTCCATGCTGATTGCTGCCTAATCCTGGAGCAGAATCTTTTCAGTTGAGCATTTTCCTTGGTAGCACAAAGATCTATCTATGGGACTCCCCATCTCTAGATCATGCTGAGAAATATTTCCCAATGGAGATGCCATTTGTGGATGTCCATCACGTTTCTGCTGAGGTGATCTGCTAGAGTATTTTGAGCGCCTGGAAGGTATTGTGCCAGGAGGAGCAACTCCAGAGAGTGAGCAGTCTCCCAGATTTGCATTACTAGATGACATAGAGGATAAAAGTGGATGCCCCCTGCTTGTTGATGTACCACATAACTGGGGTGTTGTCTGTCTTGACTAACAGGACCCCTGGCTCCCCTTTCTTCTAGAAAGCTACCAGGCCTTTCTGCACTTCCATAAGCTATTTCCAGTTTATGTGCTTGTCCTTGAACCAGGTTTCCCACTTCCCTTGGTATTGGAAGTGTTAGAAATGAGCACCACAGGCTGTGTCTGAGACATCTGTGGTGAGACTCTGGCCCTAGGGAGTGAATCTGAATCGAAGCCCTGATTTTGTGCACAAGCCTGTGCCACCATCAAAACTCCTCCTAGAGGCAAGGAATCAGCTGTATCTCAGTCACCTGAGACTGAGAATATTGGCAACACACATTTTTGAGGTACCACTGGAGTTTCCTCATGTGCAGCCTGACGAGGGGAACCATGAGGATACAAGATGCCATGTAGTCCAGTGCCCGGAGAAACTCTCTGCTTCAGATGCATTGTTTCTGCTGGATTATTTTGAAGTAGCAGATCAAAAAGGAGACCTTGTCTGGGGGAAGTATGGCTTTTTGAAGAGAAGAGTCCAGGAGGATCCCCATGAAAGCTATTCTGGTGGATGGAACAGTGTTGGATTTTTGCAGATTTTTGGTGAAGCCCAGGGAGGACAGGAGGTTCTGGGTAGACCTCAGATCTTTGTGAAGTTTTAATAGACTTGAGGCCTAATTTAGGCAACTGTCTAGGTAGTGGCAGATTTGGACCCCTCTGGCCCTGCAAAAGGCAATTACAGGGGCTAAGCACTTGGTGAAAACCCTGGGAGCAGTAGACAAGCCAAAGGGCAGTACTGAAAATTTAAAGTGACTGGTACCTGCTCTGAAGTGAAGAAAGCTTCTGTGTGATTCCTGAATGTGAATTTGCAGGTAGGTGTCTTCTAGATCCAGAGAGACCATAAAGACCTGTAGAGCTATCATGGGAAAGAGGTTTTTGAAGGGTCAACATTTTGAACTTTGGAACCAGGAGGAACAGACACCAAGAGCCTTTCTGAAATAGGCTGGAGTAGAACCATTTTCCTTTCTGATGTTATGCAACTGGTTCCACTGATCTCTGAGAGCACAAAATCTGGATTTGAGAGTGGGGACCTGTTGTTTGATTTAGAGGAATATCCAGATAGCCTGAGTACTTTAAAGGCTTTTTGAAAGTGAGTTTGTAACCATTTGAAATAATGTTTAGAACCCACTTGTCTGAAGGGATGAGGGACCAGTTTTGTTTGAACAGGGACAACCTTCCTCCTAGTCTTGCTGGAGGGGCAGGAAGACTGGGGTAGGTGAGTCATTGCTGCTCTCTGGCAGATGCCTGTGGCCTAGAACTCTTGCACCAAAAAGGAAACACCAACTAGTAAAAACAAAAAATGAGCCACACAGCTGTAAAGTATGAACACAAATAACTGATGAAGTTTGGTCAGTGTACCTTACAAAAGCGCTTATTTGTTTTCACTGTGTTGTTGCAGTAAAATTATTTGTGTTTGTACTTTACAGCTGTGTGCCTCATTTTTTGTGGCCTAGAACTCCCTTGCCTGGAAGTTTCTGAGGTCCATTGTCCATGTCTCTGCAGGTGTTGCCTCTGTCTTTGTATTCTTTCCAGCTGGGGTTTCCTCTGCCTGCTTCTAGACTGGGAGGGAAAGAACCAGTGTTTAGTAGGGAAGTTCCTACTAAAAAGAAACTATGTCTTATCATAATGTTCCATCTGTGTTGTCAATCTTCATTTATCCTTGACTGTGGATTCAGTTCCATATATCAGAACTGACTTGGCCATTATTCCAGCTCGCACTCTCCAAATCTCTCGAACTCAGCTTTATCCATAATGCTCCTCAAAGGATTACCTCAGATCGAGTTTGCATAAAATAGTGACAGACAGGAAGACCAGAAACCATATCTGTATTCCTAAAAGGAAAAGCCAGTCTTTTGGGAAAGATCCGTTCCATCAAGAAACCGAAGGGCAAGGGGAAAGAGGGTGGGGATGTCAAGGATAAGTGAAAATTGACAACACAGATGAAATGTTATGGTACAACATAACTTCTTTATCTGATGTCAATCTTCACTTAGTCATTGACTGTGGGACAGAATCCTCAGCTGCCTAAATCCTGGGAAGTCTCACGGATGAATATTCCTGAGCACCATCAAGTCAAATGATGCTCTTCCCCAGACCACATCCAGTTCATAATGAGTAACAAAGGTATGAGGGGATGCCCAGGTAGCTGCTGCATAAATATCATCAATAGAAGCTCTGGAATGAAAGACTGTGGAAGTGGCTACTGCCCTTGTTGAATGTACTTTAACAGGTCCTGGTAGTTACACTTTCTTTTTGTTATAAACAAAAGTAGTACAGTATTTAAGCCATTTAGATAGAATAACTTTAGAAACAGTTTTTCCTATAGTAGCAGAAGAGAAGGAAACAAACAACTGGTCTAATTTTGTGATTTCCTTTGCTCTGTGAAGGTAAAAACACAAGTGTCTATGCACATCTATTACATGTAGACAATATTCACAATTTTTGAGAAGCTGGGGTAGAAAACAGGAAGTTGAATAGTGTGGTCAGTATTGTTTTTAGACACTGTCTTTGGTAGAAAAGAAGGAAACCCTGTCTTTATGGAAAGTAAGGTATGGAGGTTTTCAAGATAAGGCCTGTAGTTCCAATATTCTCCTTGGGGAAGTAATACCTATCAACAATAATGTTTTCCAGGATAAAACTTCAGATTGCAAGTTGCAGAAGGTTCAAAAGAGGAACTAATTACAGGCTGAAGTACCATATTCAAGTCCCAAGGTGCAGAAGGGTCTTTGTATGGGGATCTGAGCATCAAAGTTCCTTTTAGAAAGGCTAACAAAGTTTGTGGGACACTAACTTTGTGTCATTCAAACCATTATGAAAATTTGAGATTGCAGCTAGATGCACTCATATGGTTGAAGCAGATGCTCCTGCTTCAAAAAGCAATGTTAAAAATTAGAGGACCTTATCAAAATGTTTGACTTCAACAATTGGCTAAGCTTCTGGTGTCATTCTAAGAGGATCCAGTATCTGTCTGCCTGGGATGACATGATCGACAAACCACAATGCTTTGCCAGGGATGGCCTGCACTTGTCACCCTTGGTATTCTGGATACTGGCTAAGGCTCTTTCCACCCCTATAGTGTCTTTTTTTAGGCAAGGTTCAAATGACCAATTCACTACCATAACAGGTACATGCAAGCAAAATCTGAGGGTAATGCTACTCAATGCTAGAAGTCTAAACCTCAAAATGCATTTACTCGAGGCACTCCTTAAAATGGAGAACATCGACATCTGTGCAGTGACAGAGACCCTGGTTAAAGGCTCCAGAGGGCACCCCTGGATTACCAGGCTATAATTCATACCACACCTTTCGGCCACCTAACCTGGACCAAAACACTAAAGGCAGAGGCGTGTCCATATTTAATTTCCACATCTCCAGGCTAGTTGCTCAGCATGATGCATCAGAGATTATCCAAGTGCAACTAACTCTGTACAAGACCACAATCCATATTGTAACTTGTTACAGATCCTCCACCATGCCCCAGGATTCCTACTCCTCATTTCTTGATACACTGGAAAATATTAGGGTACAACCCAACACCCTAATAATGGGTGATTTCAACTACCCCACCATTAACTGCGAAAACTACTCATGTACCAACTCTTTTGCTCAACGTTTTCTGGAATTCATAAAATCCAATGCCTTGGATCAACTTATCCACACCCCCACCAGGCGCAGCAATATCCTAGACCTGGCCATTACCAACATGGGTGACTGGAGTTCCACATCAGAGGTCAATTCCTCATTGGTCAGATCTGACCACAAGCTAATCACCCTAGACATCTACATCCTGCCCCCACCCCCCATTAGGGAAACCACCGTAAAAAAATTCTCCAAGGCCAATTTCATGCTTCTTAAGACAGAAGTGACAAATTTCACGACACCCATGCAGATGGACAATACAGATACAACTGCTGAATCCTACACAACTGCATTTTATAAGCACTTACACAAATGTATGGATTGTGCTATCCATAACAGAACCAAGATGCTATCCTCCAAAAAAAAAAGAAGCCAATCTGGTGGTCCCCTGCAATATTTTATTTTTATTTTATTTTACATTTGTTGACCGGGCTGGTCTAACTGGATATATTTCCATTTTCAGTAGAGGCCCGGGAAGAAAAGCTCCAACATAGCATAAACTGTAATATGCAATTGTATAACAAAAAAAAAGTAACAAAAAAGTAAAAGGTATATACAATCAAAAGAAGGCATACTCAAAATAAAAATACTAAGTAGGTGAATAATATAACAGTTATGTGATTGTTTGATAAGAGAGATACACTAAAGTTCATTGTTAGTTAACATAAACACTTGTGGTTATAAGTTTTCAGAGACCAGATTTTAGCATACAGAGGGGTATAAAGAGTAAGATGTAGAACCATAGGCAGTATGAAGAAAAAAGGAAAGGTGGTTAATTAATCAGGGTTAGTGCAGAGACATAACCAGTGTGATTTTAGGTGAATTTTGAGTTTTTGCTTAAAGAGTGACAGTGACGGAAGTAGAGTTAGATTAGTAGGTAGAAGGTTCCAGTATTTCCCAGCAGTATTGGAGAAGAGGCTGTCGCCTGACAAGTTATTGGACTTGAAAAAAACAGTAAACAGTCAGAATGTATAAAAAACAAATAAAACAACTCCGCACGGCTAATCAGGACCCAAAACCTGCAGCAATGATAATCCACTTTAGAGGCAAATGCCACGATAGTTCAATACATCCAAAAACAGCAGCCTTTATTAAAACACACACAATAGCCAAGCGCTTTCACCCGGATATTACCAGGCTTTTTCAAGGATCAAGTGTATATACATTCAATGTAACTCTTTAAATAGTTAAAATCCTGTCACCTGACCAAATCAATCAATTAATTTAATTAACCATTCTGCTTTCCAGTAATTACAGAACAAACTGTTATTATAAAAACTAAACAATTTGTATTCGTTGTTTGAATTAAACTGTATATATAAAAAACACTAAAAGCATTTTATGCATAAAAATTTTCATCTAGTCTACACAAATATAATTGGTGCTGTGTATTCTATTTACTGTCTGTTATTCTTAAAAGTGTTCTTGAAGAGACTTTGTATTAAAATGATCCTATCATATTTCAAGGTGCCTAAACAATTCATATAGGATGGTGAACTCTACTCCCTCACTAAAATTTCTCCTGTGCCCGTTTAAAAGACCCAACCTAAATCTAGTATCTTACCATATGTACTAAATTGACTAGAGGAAAAATCTTTTCCTCTTAATTTAAGCCTCCCTATGATGTTTCAACCTATTAAGGAAAAGGGGATCCACAGTGTTACAGGCGAGCTTTCCTTAATTTCAATATGCTCTTGATATTAATACTATCATTCAAGCCTGGAGACCTGTTGGAATTCAATTTCAATTGCCAATGCAACTCCCGATATTCTAATCTGGTTTCCCAACTTCCACCTCTGATGTCCTGTGTTACTTGTTCTAGTACCATAAACTTGATATTCATTTCTTCACATATTAGGGAGTGTTTGTAAAAGGCATTACTCTCTTTCTGCTTAGCTACATCATTAAAATGTTCATAAACCCTTTTCCTCAGGTGACGTTCTGTTTTTCCTATATAAAAGCT
Source organism: Protopterus annectens (assembly GCF_019279795.1). Lineage (NCBI taxonomy): Eukaryota > Metazoa > Chordata > Ceratodontiformes > Protopteridae > Protopterus > Protopterus annectens. The sequence continues at coordinate 607,296,480 of NC_056731.1, read as the reverse complement.
ATCACAGGTTTTACAGATCCCTAAGTACACTACCCCTTTTGTACCACAATTGTGATATTTCTTTGAGATATACTTAAATTTCCTGGAAGGGATGTTCACCCTATCCTGATTTATCATGGCTTGGCATTGCTTACAATTGCCACAAGAATATGTACCCCATTTCTTTTTGTTTTTATCCATATCCAAAATATGTTTAGTTTCAAAAATTTCCTTGAGATTCTTATTTCTTTTTCTAACAAAGTGTGGTTGGTCTGTGACAAAACATTTTGTTTCTTTGTGCAGACTCAAAATGGGCCAATATTGAGAAACAATACCCTCAATTTCTTCAGCATTCTTATTGAAGGTGTAAATGAAACTGTTTTTAACCTCCGTTACATTCTGTTGATGTTTCTGTATAAGATTGGGGGAACCTGCTCCTAAAAGAGGGAGGTAATAAACTTCTCTTTTCCGGTAAATCTCCTGTGCTAAATTGTCAAACAGGACCTCTGGGTAACCTTTCTCCATAAAAAAAACTTCTTAAATTTTGCACTTCTTCTGTGAAATCTCCTAATGTACTACACATTCGAGAAGCCCGGATCAACTGGCCCTTAATGATACCCTTCTTTTGGAAGTATGGATGTCCGCTGTTAAAATGGTGGTAAGAGTTGGAGTATGAGCTTTCCCTATATAGGTTAGATTTAAAACATCTATTATCATAATCCTTCTCAATGGTTACATCCAAATAGTGTAATTCATTCTTATCAATGTTGCATGTAAATTTCAAGAAAAGTGTAGTGTTGTTAATATATTGCCAGAACTCTATAAAACTCTCCTCCTCTCCCACCCAAAAAATACAGATGTCATCCAAAAACCTTCTGTAGTGCAAAATGTCATGCTGCCATCTACTGGAAAAAAACAAATTTCTTTTCCCAAAAGTACAGCACTATATTTGCATAGAGGGATGCACATGGGGCCCCCATTGCCACACCTTTCTTCTGACAGTAAAATTCTCCATTGAAATGAATGAAATTGTTCTCCAGGACAATCTCCATGAATTTTAACAATAGGTTAGTGGTTGTGGCCATTTTAGTGAGGGAGTAGAGTTCACCATCCTATTTGAGTTGTTTAGGCACCTTGAAATATGATAGGATCATTTTAATACAAAGTCTCTTCAAGAACACTTTTAAGAATAACAGACAGTAAATAGAATACACAGCACAAATTATATTTGTGTAGACTAGATGAAAGTTTTTAAGCATAAAATGCTTTTAGTGTTTTTTTATATATACAGTTTAATTTAAACAACGAATACAAATTTAGTTTCTATAATAACAGTTTGTTCTGTAATTACTGCAAAGCAGAATGGTTAATTAAATTAATTGATTGATTTATTTGGTCAGGTGACAGGATTTTAACTATTTAAAGAGTTACATTGAATGTATATACACTTGATCCTTGAAAAAGCCTGGCAATATCCGGGTGAAAGCGCTTGGCTATTGTGTGTGTTTTAATAAAGGCTGCTGTTTTTGGACGTATTGAACTATCGTGGCATTTGTCTCTAAAGTGGATTATCATTGCTGCAGGTTTTGGGTCCTGATTAGCCATGCGGAGTTGTTTTATAAGTTATTGGACTTACTTATGCTAGCAAGTAGTTTACCTAAAGAGCATAGAGAAATCAGATTGTTATAAGGGGTAATGAGGTTAGCAAGAATTGGAGTATTATTTGGTTGGTAAAAGATTTTATGAGCAATGGTGAGTTGGGAAAAAGTTAGCATGTTAGGGAATTCAAGTCAGTCAAGCTGCTTTAGATTCAGACAGTGGTGTGTTTGAAATGCATAGTCAGTGGCAAATCTGGCAATATTGTTATAGGAGTTCGATAGTTTGAGAAGATTATTTTTTTTTAGATTAGTATAAATAGGAGAAGCATAGAGAAGAGTTGAGATTAAGTGAGAGTGGGCAATGGTGGTTCTAGCTAAAGGAGTTAGGAAGGGTTTGATTCTGTATAAGGAGCCAATTTTTCTGTTCACTGCTTGAATGGTGTTATTTATATGCATATCAAAGTTAAGGTTGTTATCAATTATCACTCCTAATAGTTTGGTAGTGTGGTCGGGAGAGATGAGGGTACCGTAGTTAGATATAATAGATAAATCAATAGGAGAGGACCTACTGGCAGGTGTGAAGAGTAGAAGCTTGTTTTTTTTTGGCATTCAAAAGAAGGCAGCATTTTAGGAACCAGTCTTCTACTAAGTTGAATACTTTTTGTGTTAGATAGAGTAGTTCAGATGTGGAGTTAGCAGAACATATAAGTGTGGAATCATCGGCATATTGAATGCAGGTAGCTTCAGGGACTGCTATGTGAAGGTTGTTGATGAATAAAGAAAAGAGAAGAGGTCCTAAAATGGAGCCCTGGGGTCTCCAAGGGTGACTGGTAGGAGGGATGATAGTTTATTTTCCCAGAGAACTGCCTGTTGCCTATTGTTAAGGTAAGACTTGAACCATTGTATAACTGGGGGATCTAGAGCAAGAAGTTCAAGAGTATTTATAAGTAGGGGATGATTAACCATATCAAAAGCCTTTGAAAGGTCAATGAAGAGAGCAGAAGAGAGGATGTTGTTATTACGGTTCTTATTAATGGAGTCAGTGAAAGATAGTAGAGCAGTGGTAGTGCTATGAAATGGCCTAAAGCCATGCTGGCATGTAGCCAGAATATTGTGTTTAGTTAGGTGGTTGAGTAACTGATGGTGAATGCATTTTCCCATGACTTTAGCTAAGGGTGATAGGAGAGTTATTGGTCTGTAATTAGAGTAGTCGTTGGATTTACCACCTTTATGTAGGGGGATGATGTGGGAGATTTTCCAGATGTCTGGAATGATTCCTTCATTAATGGTTCTATTAAGTAGGATTTATATGGGAAAGGCAATAACTTTAACTGCTATTTGCAAATACTCAGAAGGTAACTGGTCAGCTGAAGGAGTACAAGGCTTAAGCTTTAGTAAGATTTTGTAGATGAAAGTGGTTGAGATAGGATGAAATCTAAAAGTTGGTAGAGATCCAGCTGTAGAAGAAGGGAGCCTCATGTTATCAGTGGAAAGCTGGCTAGCTAAGGATTGTATGGTCTCTGTGAAGTAGGTGTTGAAGTTGTTGGCTATTTGAAGTGGAGTGTTATGATCTGCATCATGAGGGGATGGTGTGCTAGACTGACCAGGTTTGAGGAGCCTATTGATGTTAGTCCAAAATTTCTGAGGATTCTTATGGTGTGTTTGTTGTAGCTTACTATAGTAGTTCTTTTTGTCAGAGAGTATAGCCTTTTTAGTTATGTTTCTCAGCTGTCTAAAGGTTTGTCGTTCAGGGGAGGTTCTGTTAGTTCTCCAATTGTCCCAAGCTTTATTTCTAAGTAGTATTTTTTGTCTAGTCTCTTTTGTTAGCCAGGGGGCTGGTTTGGTTTTTACTCTAATAGATCGTTTAGGTGCATACTCATCTAGGATTGCAAGAAATTTAGAGTTAAAATATTTAACAGCCTCATCTAGTGGGAGTATTTTTAGAGGTTTCCAGTCACAAGCTTTAAGTTCATTTTGGAAAAGTACAGGGTTAAAGTGTTTCTTTGTTCGTGATATCCTATAGGCTGGAGTGTTAGAGATGTCATTCTTTTGTCTTATTATATAAGTTAGCATATGATCACTTAGATCATCTGGTAAGATTCCTACATTATAAGTATGTGGGTCTTTATTTATAAGTATCCAGTCTAAGGTGTTCTCTTTTTTGGTTGGTTTGTTGATTCTGGTCGTTAAGTTGATAGTTTGAATAAAACCATGGAGATTAATATATGTGGAAGGGTTAATGGTATTAATGGTTTTCCAGTCAGTGTTAAAGTCACCTAGTATTATTGTTTCTTGAGGGTAATTTGAGGACACCCAGCTAAGAATATCTTCTATTATAGTGTTGTTATTACCGGGGGGTAGGTAGATACAGATCACATAGAGGGATTTGTTAGGGTTGATTTGAAGTTTGGAGATTAGGACTTCAGCCTTATTGTGCAAGGGTGGGTTTTCAGTTATAGAGGAGATCTGTAGTCCATTTTTGTAGAGGAGTGCGACTCCCCCACCCTTACGTTTTAAGTGGTCTTGTCTTAATATGTTATAGCCAGGAGGGATAATTTCATTATCCTTAGTTCCAGGTTTTAACCATGTTTCTGTAAGGCAGAAAATGTCGAAGGAGTGAATATCAAGGAGAGCATGAATGTGGGCAATTTTGTTATTGACACTGCGGGTATTGAGATGTGCTATAAGTAGAGAGTTGGATAGTTTGCTTAGGGTAGGCAGGTTTAGAAAAGATGTGCAGTGCATATTTACAGTAGATGCAATGGTAGAGCCCGGATTAGGGTGTATATCACCATCTCTTAAGGTTGGGCTTTGTGGTTTAGATATGGGGTTGTGTGAATAGTTAATTAGAAGTTTCCATTTCTTTATTATCAGGTTGTTTTACTTAATGTGTGTGCATCGATGTTATTGAGGTGACATATAACAGGGAGTGGAAATGATGTTAATGTGTTTATGGGAGTGGAAGATATCAACAGTGGTTGTTTGTTTTGGAGGGAGGTTGTAGTGGAAGAGATTGGATTTTTCAAAATGGGAGATGGTGTCAAAAGTCCCTAACAAACTCTACAACAGAAGAAAGAAGCTGTTGCAAAAAAGAGTAAAATCCCATGATTGGAAGAACTCCCTGGTCAGCCTCAGTAAGAAGTTGAGATCCCTCATAAAATCCTCAAAAGCTAGTTACAAAAACAAAATCGCCACTTATTCTAAAAACAACCACAAAGCATTCTATAGCTATGTCAAGAATCTCAATGGCAACTCTCAGTTCTGTTCAGAGTTACAGAACAATGGCACTAAATATACAGAACCAACTGATATCACAAACATCCTGGCATATAGGTTCAGTGCTAACTTTACCCCCCTCTCATCCCCTAAAGGGCCCATCTCTATACCGGAACAATGCAAAGTTCCTGTAATCATGGCTGCACAGGTAAAAAACACACTCTCCAAAGCCAAGAACACATCATCGATGGGACCTGGCAACATCCCAGGCTGCGTTCTACATGAACTACAGAATGAACTGGCACCCAACCTAAGCACCATGTTCAATCATAGTCTCACCTCAGGCTTTGTGCCCACTGAATGGCGCACAGTGACAGTTATCCCTTCTCCAAAAAGGGGGAGCCACCACGGACCCTGGGAACTACCGCCCCATTAGCCTAATGAGCCTGGTCTGCAAGGCTATGGAATGTATCATCATGGAACTTATAAACAAAGTCATTGGTTAACTTCAAACTGGATCCCACCCAGTTCAGGTTTGTAAAAGGCAGATCATGTCTCCTAAACCTTATAGACTTCTTTGAAGCAGTCACCAAAGCTGTAGACGAGGGTAAGGTGATTCACACAGCCTATCAAGATCTCGCCAAGACTTTTGACACCATCTCCCAGTCTGGAATTATAGATAAACTCACTAATCTAGGTATAAAACTCTATGTCACAAGATGGATTGCCAACTGGCTCACTGACAGAACCCACACTGTGAAAGTAGCAGACTCCAAATCTGACTTCAGACCAGTAACAAGTGCAGTACCACAGGGTTCAGTCCTGGGTCCTCTCCTGTTTGGTATCTACTTTTCTGAAGTACAGGCTAACACAGAAGGTCTCTGGCTAATGAAGTTCACAGATGACTGCAAACTAGGAGCCATAATCGAAACTCCTAACAATGTGGACATCCTACAAAAGGGCCTCACTGAGACAGATGTCTGGTGTCAAAGCCATGGCCTCAAGCTCAATGTCAAAAATGCATTGTCATCCCCTTTGGTAAAAAACTCTGTACCCATGAGCTACCACATAGGTGGTAGTCTACTTAACACCGAAAATGTGATTAGAGACCTTGGGACACAGGTGGGCAGTAGTTTCTCCTTTGATAATCACATTGCCACAGTAGTCAGGAAATCCTTCTACGTGGCACACCTCATCACTAAAGGCTTCTCATCCAGGAAAAAAGAGGTCATTGTTCCCCTCTACTCATCACTCATTAGACCCATTATAGAGTACAACACCCCTTTTGGTATGTACCTCACAAGACATCTACAACAACTGGAAAGGCTGCAGAAATACCTCACAGAGAGGATTACCAGCCTTAAACAGATCTCAAAAAACTCCAGCTTTACTCTGTCGCATATCGCCTACTCAGAGGCGATCTCTGCCTAGCATACAAATCTATGTCAAACCCAGAGCTTTTGGACATGCTCCACTTAAAGAAATCCCAATCCCTCTGAGCTACACCCTCTAGGGACCTAAACCTTGTCACCACAATAAACAGAACATGATAGAGGGATAGATTCCTATCCCAGAGACTTCCCATACTCTGGAACACACTACCTATCTATATCAAACAAAGCTCCTCATTAGCACTCTTCAAGAAAAATCTTGATGACTGCATGGGAAATAGGAAATTCACCCCAGGGATCACCTCTGTGGCTCTGCTCGACAGGGGCACAGGAAAATAATTTTCTTGGGTGGTGAAAGCCAGGGTACCTTTTTGGCTAGGCTTATATAGGCCCTAGGGACAATATCCTAGTACATACCTATGAAACTATGAATTGTTGCTGAAAAAGGATTGAGATTAGTCTCTGAAGCCCATTTTGAAAATTTTTGCCATTTGCTGAAATACAACTTTCTAGTCAAAGGTTTGTGGGAGGCTAAAATAATTCTTTGAACTAGGGAAGTGAGGGTAAAATGCCTGGCAAAGATTGGAACTGGAGAAGCCACACAGTGAGCTTGAGATTTTGAAGATTCAGATGAACTAGTCCATCTGGATGGGACAAAAGGTCTGTATCTGGGTCCAGTGTCCAGGGTTTCCAAATTAGATTAGGCCAAAGAAAGGGAAACCACACCTGACAAGGCCAGAGTGAGGCAATGAGAATTATTTAGTTATTCAACCTGTTGGCTTTCTTTAGAAACTGGAATATGAGAGGAATCAGTGGAAAGGCATAAAATAGGCTGGGGGGGGCCAGTCATGAAGGAGAGCATCTCTTGGTGACTCCCCCAGAGGGGAATTAGGGCAAAGTATCTGCTGCACTTGTTCAGGGGGATGCAAAGAGATTGCAGCAGGACTGGCCCCAGTGGCGGAATATCTTTTCTGTCATCAATGGATTGAAAGACCATTCGTGAGCCATTAGGATGGTCCTGCTCAATTTGTCCACAATCATGTTGGAGCTCCCTGGAATATGCATTGCAATTAGAAAGTGGTTGGATGAAATTGCCCATTGCGATATTCTTGAGTGCTTCTTGACAAAGAGGGTAAGATCTGGTTCCCTCTTGCTTGTTATGTTGTTTTTTTTTTAATTGCAATCATTCCCAAGGGGAGGGTTTCTTGGAATGCCTTTAACACTAAGGTCATTGCCCACATCTCTAGAGCACTGATGTACAAATTGGCCTGTAGCTAGGACTAAGTGCTTTGGACTGTCTTTCCCAGATAATGCCCCCAACCCTATCTGTGATGTGTCTGTGGTCACTATGGCTTGGGGTTGAAGAGGGATAAAGGGTCTGCCTGACAAAATTTCATTGGAGTGAAGCCAACAACTCAGGTCTCTCTTGCACAAGTTGGTTATTAATACCAGATGGAGCAATGGCTGATTCAATAATGACCATTGGGATGCCAAGAGCCATTGAAGAATCTGCATGTGATATTTTGCAAGGGGAACTAGAGAGATGGAGGCTGACATTGATCCTAGAGTTTGTAGCAACAGCCTTGTAGTCACATTTTTTTCTGTGAATAATCTGACTGATTTGCAGTCTTATTCTTTGAAGTCTTTCTGGGGGAGAGATGCGATGCCAGTGTTTGTGTTCAGCATTGTTCTTATGAATTCCAATTATTGTGTTGACTGTAGATGGGATTTTTTGTAGTTTATAGTGATTCCCATTGAGGACCAAGTTTGGAAAGCATAGTCTCTTGCCTCTAAAAGTAGATGCCTGGTGGGAAAAGTGAGTTGCCAGTCATCTAGGTATGGAAACAGATGGAATCCTTGCAGTCTGAAGTGAGCTGCTATCACTGCCATGCATTTGGTGAACACCCTGGGGACTGTGGTGAGACCAAAAGCCAGGGCCCAGAACTGATAATGACTGCCTCCTAGTCGGAATTGTAGGAATCTTATGGATTGCTTGTCCATTTTTATATGGTAACACACATCCTGAAGATCTATTGAGCACACCCAATCATCTTTTTCAAAGAACGTAAGTATAGTCTGAAATGTAACCATCCGGAACTTGGTTTGTTGAACCGATCTGCTCAACTGACTGAGATCCAAAATCTGTCTCCAGTCCCCTGTTCTCTTTGGCACTAAAAAGAGTCTTGAGTAAAGTCTGGATCCTATCTGCTCATGTATGACTGCTTGGATGACTCTTTTGTAGAGCAGTTTTTGAACTCCTAAGACTGCTGCATCCCTGTGACTGGGTCGAATGTCTGGGATTTTCATCAATTTTCTGGGTTTGCCCGAGAAAGGGATATTGTAACCTCTGGTTATGATCCTCTTCTCCCAATTATTTGTTGTTATCTTGAGCCAGGCAGGTAGATGCAGAAATAATTGTCCCTGACTGCCTCCAGAGGACAGCAATCACTGCTCCTCTAAGGAGCGCTGATAAGAGTTACCAAGGAAAGAATCCCTGGAACCCTGATTTTGCAGGCCACCTCTGCCTCATGCATGGAGTCTTCCATTGTTACTCCACCTTCTGCCCTGGGGGAAGTCATTGCCACATAAGTCTTGGAAAGGCCCTTGGGACTTTTTGAACCATAGTTTCCCACTTTGCGGGTTCCTGGAGTAAGACCATTGAGGAGTGGAAAAGCATATGCTCACGGCAGAAAGGGTCTTTCCATCCTTCTCACATCTGGCCAGGGTGTCTTTAACTTTGGAGCCAAAAATGGATGTTCAGTCAAAAGGAGCATTGACAAAAGAAGACTTAAATGGCTCTGCAAATTCACATAAGCACATCCAGGCATGTCTCCTAATAGCTCCGCCTGAACCTGCTGCCTTCATCATTCCTTCGGCTGTGTGCACAATCAACCTCATGGACAAGTTGCAAACAGAATCTATGGTTGCCTGTTGAGAAGTTACCTTTTCTCTAAACTCTTCAGCTACTGCTCCTTTCAGAGTAGCTGATAGTTCTTTTATCAGATCTCATTGAAGTCTTGTGAAATGTGCCATGTAATTCAAGGACCTTAATACAAAGGTAAATGAAACATATACTTGCTTCCTGAATCTACCCATTGTCCTAGACTCGTTATTAGGAGGATGGATAGTAGGACTTTCACCAGCAAGTTCCTTTCTGGTGGCTGCTGCTACCACCATAGCATCTACTGGTATTTCTTTCTCCAAGTGCTGCTGATCCTGAGGAGCTGACAAACTATGGCCTGGTCTCTTTGGAACTGACTTGATTGAATCAGGTATCTTTTAAGCCCACTGTGCAATCAATTTAATCAGATAATCAGCTGGCAGGGAGATCCAGGAGGTAGATGGCCAGACATGGAAAGCCTCTAGGTATGCAGATTCTTCTGAGGAAGGTTAAAAAGAACTCCAGCCACCACTCTGTTTCAAGATCTCTAGAATGTCTACAAAGGAGATAACTTCCAGGGTTAACCTTGGGGAACCTTCCCCTTCATCAAAATTGTTATCTTCAGTGAAAGACTCTTCAGAGAAGTCTAAGTGTTTCCTCTTGCACTTCCTCTTCAGGGGTACCTCTTCAGTGGGATGGGCCCAAGAGGTATCTGAAGAGGACATGAACACAATTGTTGGATCTTGAGGCTTCAGTGCCCACTGTCCCAGGGGAGAAACTGGAGGAAGCTGCAGGTGAGGGGTAGGGCAGGGCTGTTGGTCCAACAAAAGTGGTGTTGACTGAATGACTCCAGTGGACAATGCCCTTTCCATGGCTTGGAAGGCAGACCTCCCCCATAGAGGAATGGGAGCCTGGAACTGAAATAGACTCCTTCAATCCCATTCTGCACCAAGGAGGCCACTTTCAAAGCTGAAGCTGATGTCGAGCTAACATGTGTTGATGCTCCAAGGGGCATGGGCAGCTCCACCAACACCAGAGTGGAACCATGCCCCCCAGAACCAGCAACAAACCCTGGGAGGTCTCTTGTTCTGACAGAACAGAAGAGCTCGAGGCTGTTTTTAGCACCAGAGAAGTAACTCTGACCGGCACCGTGACAGTCAAAATTGAGACTGTTGGCACTGGGAACTCTGACGGCTCAGTAGGAGTCAGAGGAGGAGCAATCACTGGAGTCAAGATAGATAAGGTTCCAGAGCTAGAAAAGATAGGAACCACACAAGTGGGCAATCCCCTCACCACCAAGAACTGATCCACCAGCCTCAAAATATCAGATTATTTGAGGCTGTTGGTGGAGTGGACCAAAGAGACCGACAGGGATCTGAGTTTCTCCAAGAAGGGGCTTGAAGGCCAGTCTACAAATGGGTCCAATGAGGGAGAATACCTGGTATGAGGTCTATCTTTAAAAAAAATTATTTTGGTTTCGGAGATGTCTGCTCCTAAACAGTAGTAGTAGTCGGTGCCTAAGCTGTCAGTGCAGAGACAGGCACAGATGGCACCAAAGGCGAAGTTTTTCCCAAGTCAGTTCTGATGAAACTGCAGGAACTGGGGAAGTTTTAGGCATTTTTGATAATGGTGCCAAATATACTGTTGGCACCAAGCTGCTCCTCTTCTTTGAATGTCCATGTTTAGATGAGGAAGAAGATGAAGAAGGAGAGCTAACATCCATTTTTCACTTTGGAGAACCAGATATGGCCTCGTTGAAAGCAGTTTTAATAAAACCTTTTAGGATAACCTTGATTTTCCTCTCAATAAGGGCCTGGTGAATGAAGCCATGTCAGATGGCACAGTCTTCCTGTAGGTGTACCGGGCCCAGACAATACACACATAAGGATTGTCTGTCCAAAATGGGTATTTTATGGTCACACCTCTGGCATCTTTTGAAGCCAGAAGTTCCCTTGTTTTTCTCAGCCATTTCCAAAAACACACAAACAAGGAAGGAAGGAAGGCAGAAAGAAAATAAAGAAATTATAGTCTAAAGTTTAGATTTTTTTTTTATAAGGAAAACTCATACCAACAATGGTATGAAAGATTACTTAATGGTAAACAAGGACAGGAACAAAGAAAGAAAAAAAGAAAGGTACCAACGATGTTACAAAGAATTACCTTGGTGGTAAGAGAGAAAAAATACCAACGATGGTATGTACAAGAAAAAGCACGACTCATGTTAAGGAACAAAATCAGGAAAAGAGAAGCTGAGTATAATAAGAGGGGAAATAAGTCACTAAAGAGTTGATTAAAAGAAAAATTTCACTTACAACAAAGCAGACACAGCTTGCTCAAGAATTGTTTTGATAGATGCGTCTGGCACTGAAAGCAGCAAACAATATCTGAGGTAATCCTGTGAGGAGCATTATGAGTAAAGCTTAGCTTGAGAGTTTTGAAGGGCACAAGTTGGAATAATGGCCAAGTTGGCTCCTATATATGGAACCGAACCCACAGTCAAGGATTAAGTGAAGACTGACAACATCAGATCCTTGGTTGCTGAACTTGAAGGAGTTCTTTCACAATGTGCATAGACTTAACTTTGTCTTCCATCTTTTTAAGAACAGCCTCAGCTTTAAACCTAAAGACCCGATCTGCTCAATTGACTGAGATCCAAAATCTGTCTCCAGTCCCCTGTTCTCTTTGGCACTAAAAAGAATCTTGAGTAAAGTCTGGATCCTATCTGGTCAGGTATGACTGCTTGGATGACTCTTTTGTAGAGCAGTTTTTGAACTCCTAAGACTGCTGCATCCCTGTGACTGGGTCGAATGTCTGGGATTTTCATCAATTTTCTGGGTTTTCCCGAGAAAGGGATATTGTAACCTCTGGTTATGATCCTCTTCTCCCAATTATCTGTTGTTATCTTGAGCCAGGCAGGTAGGTGCAGGAATAATTGTCCCTGACTGACTCCAGAGGACAGCAATCACTGCTCCTCTAAGGAGCGCTGATAAGAGTTACCAAGGAAAGAATCCCTGGAACCCTGATATTTTGCAAGCCACCTCTGCCTCATGCATGGAGTCTTCCATTGTTACTCCACCTTCTGCCCTGGGGGAAGTCATTGCCACATATGTCTTGGAAAGGCCCTTGGGACTTTTTGAACCATAGCTTCCCACTTTGCGGGTTCCTGGAGTAAGACCATTGAGGAGTGGAAAGCATATGCTCATGGCAGAAAGGGTCTTTCCATCCTTCTCACATCTGGCCAGGGTGTATTTAACTTAGGAGCCAAAATGGATGTTCAGTCAAAAGGAGCATTGACAAAAGAAGACTTAAATGGCCCTGCAAATTCACATAAGCACATCCAGGCATGTCTCCTAATAGCTCCACCTGAACCTGCTGCCTTCATCGTACCTTCGGCTGTGTGCACAATCAACCTCATGGACAAGTTGCAAACAGAATCTATGGTTGTCTGTTGAGAAGTTACCTTTTCTCTAAACTCTTCAGCTACTGCTCCTATCAGAGTATCTGAGTTTTTTTTATCAGATCTCATTGAAGTCTTGTGAAATGTGCCATGTAATTCAAGGACCTTAATGCAAAGGTAAATGAAACATATACTTGCTTCCTGAATCTACCCATTGTCCTAGACTCGTTATTAGGAAGATGGATAGTAGGACTTTCACCAGCAAGTTCCTTTCTGGTGGCTGTTATCCATGAGATGCAAAAAGGCTTATCAATGGATAAGGCTTACCTCAGAAAATGTCTACATCACTATAAGCCATTAAAAGCCAGAGACTGTTCTTCCACTATGGCTTTCCCCTGATGGGGGCCTTAGTATAGAGTGTGGTCTTGCTGATGAATTCACATGATAATGTGGAAGTCCAGGGAGTGTTAAATGATAATTAGCCATGTACTCTTCCCTGAAAGGTCCACAGCTAAATTAAATCAGCACAGTACTTCAGAGAATTGTTCTGCTGAGATACATTTTACTGTAGGGGGAAAAAGAACTGCTGTTAAATGATGGCATTTACCTATTCACTCCTATGAGAGTATCTGCAGTACATGTAAATTACAGTAGAATTCTGTGTGTGTGTGTGTGTGTGTGTATGTGTGGGGGTTTGTCTGTAAGGGCATCAACGCATCTAAATGAAAATGTGTGTGTGTGTGTGTGTGTGTGTGTGTGTGTGTGTGTGTGTGTGTGTGTGTGTGTGTGTGTGTGTGTGTGTGTGTTTATATGCATGCACACCTGTGTGTGTGTGTGTGTGTGTGTGTGTGTGTGTGTGTGTGTGTGTGTGTGTGTGTGTGTGTGTGTGCGTGTGTGTGTGTGTGTTTATATGCATGCACACCTGTGTGTGTGTGTGTGTGTGTGTGTGTGTGTGTGTGTGTGTGTGTGTGTGTGTGTGTGTGTGTTTGTATGTAGGGCATGTCTGTGCTACTGAGAAGTGTGGCTGCTAGCAAGAACAGTGGCACAGACAGATCTGACAGGACAGTGTTCAATACAGAGATATGGCTGGCCACTAATAATTTCTTTGTGTGACTTTGCCTTGTCTCTGAATAGAAGATTCACTCTCATGGTAAATTTCTTGACATCTATGTCTCAAAACACATAACAGCCTGTTATGACCCAAAACCTGATCTTAATCTTCTATATCACTCGATGTTCTTAAGTAACTTTCTTTGCCCAGGCTAAGACTGAAAATGGTTACTATGAGTCAGCACTCTACTTCAGACAACAATGCATGCATAAAGAAAGAAAGAAAGAAAGAAAGAGCAAAAGAAAACAATCAGGTTGGTAAGAATAAGTTTAAAGGAGTCAGAAAAGTTAATTCAAAAAAACAGGTGAGGTTTTGTTGACCCAACAAATGAGGGGGCCCACAGATTTAAAACAGCCCAGGGACCAAGCTACAACTGATTTTCTACTGGTTCTTTGGGCTGCCAAGTTTTGCGCTACGTTTTCCTCCATCTCAGGTGTCCAGTCTTTGTACTATGTCCCCTTGTTCCAGTATGCAGATCCCCCCCTACCCTTGAGAATCTGAAGCTACATTGCCTACTAACCATCCTTGAGTTCTGTAAGGTGAGATCTAAAATCTGTGCCGCCCTCAAATCTCTCTTTGACCCCACCCGGTTCTCATTAAGGAACCATCTCTTCCCATTAAGTAGCCTCTATCAGAAAAAATCTAGAACTTTTTAAAAGTTGCAGCTCAAGTTTAGGCTGGCTGCGGCTCCCTAGTGCATTCCCCAAAGTAGCAATGTCAGCCTCTGCTGGAGGTGTGGCCACTAGCTCATTCCCCCAATACCTTACCATATGATTCCTTTTAAAATTTCTGACCCTCTGACAAATTGTTGTGGATTGCAGTCACTAAATAATGACAACAGTGTAAGCCAAGCAACAGCAAGGATGAGCCAATGCAGGAGAGGACAAGAGAAGAGCAGTCTAGAACCTCCAACCCTGAATGCGAAAGGCAAATAACTAAGAAGAGTGCTAAACAGCAGTACTGCATCAAGGCATGAATGTGGCTGTGTAATACATAAATATGTGTACACAACACAATCACAGATGAACTGGATCCATCTGTCAAATACATATGCCATACCACAGGCAACATAGATGGGTTGCCAGGTGTAGAATGTATATGTGTGACATGCAATGGAATAACATAATCCTATCAGAAAAAAAGTTTCATCACACACACACACACACACACACACACACACACAAACACACACACACACACACACGTGTGCACAAGCACACGTGCGCGCAAGCACATGCATGCACACACCACCAATGACATAGAATATAATGTAAATGGTGATACATAGATGAGTAATGACAGTTGAGGAATTCCAGCCTGTGCATAGGCAAGAAGCATATAAATCCCTGGTTAATTCTCAACACACAAGTACAACATGAACAACAATAAAATAGAATCAATTGCCACCACCATGTGTGCATATGCTTTGCATGTGTATGACACACAACATGGTGGTACAAGGTCATAGTGTACTGGTACACCTACATTATAATGATGACAACATAAAGGAAGGTAAACATACACGTAATATATGTCATGTATATGTGCAACACGTAGGCCAGAACTACAAGGGGGAAGAAAGACAAAACAGGCCTACATTAGTTTGTAAATGCCAGTAAGTGAAAGTAGGCACAGAATAAAGGAGGGCAATCTTAACTAAGGGGACACATTGCACATGCATGTGCTCACAATACAGGATGGATTGCAAGTTCTTGCCAAGTACATTGAAGCAAATAGCCATTGTATGTCACATGGGCATAGTGGATTGTTGATGACTATAAACATGCCTGTTTCCAAATGAGAAAAACACAGTAATGTGCAACTGTTAAACAGTAAACTGCATAGATACACAACGTACAAAAGTCCTTTTGATTTTCACATACATATATGTACTGCCATGCAAAAATAATATAACAGGTGCCAAAATCAATGTTCATGATATAAATAGCATTGTACATGTCTAGGACTGATTAAAAAACATTCCTGTGAACAATACAGCACAGAAAAGTGGAATACAGCATGGAACTCACCACATATTAGAAGGGTAGCTGTGAGTCGATCATAATATGGTCATACACATCTACATCCATGTAAATTAGTGCATATGTACTACAAATGCACACACGTGGGCATATAGGAAAATATATATATATATGTTTCACTGCATAATCTTGAAATGCTGAAATACTGAATGAAGCCGAACCATTCACAATACCAAAACCCACAGTCATGAATCACACAATCACAAACATACACACACCATACACATAACACACACACCATTCCACCCCAGAACACAAACCAGACAACCCTACACTACTTATATATACCTACTCTGGGATCGCACATAACATTAAAAAAAAACACACCACGGCATTCTCCACTAGCTCGCACACAAATACACATCACACATACACAGACACCAACAAATCCAGCACTCACACTCATATCTACACCTCCCTACCCATACCCACACATACAACATACAAAAATACACACAAACACTCACTCACCTGCACTTTCAGGCACCATAACACTACACACAATGTACTGGAAATGCATAACCGCAAATTTGAGATATTTGAATTCGCTCTTATGCTCTTTCGGCATTCTAAATTTTCGGCTTCCTGATCTCAGAATGCTGAAATTCGGTATTTCAGCATTTCGTGATTATGAAGTGAAACCATATATATATATATATATATATATATATATATATATATATATATATATATATATATATATATATATATATAAAGACCACTACTGACAGCTGTAAGATACAGACAAACAAAATAATCATGAATGATGTTAAAGAAGCATCATCTCTGCAGGTTCACTAAATGACTAGTGAATGTCAATGCAGTATGTAAAGGATACATGCTCATGTATACTACTAAGAGTAATATCATTCATCATGGCACAATACCTGCCACACACAAGGCCATTTTGCCAGTGTGACAGCATGACTCAGCAATGTTACATAAATCACATAAACAAAGACCTGTCATGTTGTTGGGAAGACCTAAGGCAGCAACAGGGAATACAGAAATGGGTACAATGCAGACACATGGGTAACATGTGCAGATAAATACACCAACCTACCTCTGTGTTATTTGAGAACAACGGCAATAATGTAATGGGGTGTCGGTATCATCCCACCTAAATATAAACACTGGAACAACACAAGCAGACCAATTGTGTCTCACTTGCATTATGCTAACTGCAAAAGTCATATCTGTCACATACAGGGCCAGAGTGCATCAGAAATAACAATATTATGTGGCATTGTAAGTAGAGAAGTAGATACACACAGAATTATGGAGTAGCACCCCAGCCCATATGGAGCAACGTATGCAGTAATTACAGCAAGATCATGTAAATCAAACTATTTTCTGCAAGTGTAATATCGTAATGTGTGTCATACTGCAGCAGCAACATAATCCCACATATGACCTTGTATGTGCAGAATACATTATAACATATGTGAGAAACGTATGACAGCAATGTGCAATGCATGTACAATTATGCCTATACTGCAAATAACTGTATATGAAAAACATCATGGTGACAGCATTACAGAAGGGCTCACACTGACAATACTTACTACCCTGATGGTCCACCCTGATGGGGTCGAATATCAAGAAAGATCTCTCTTGTGAGCTCCTAAAAGGAGTAGCGCATGGCCAGCACCATGTCCTTTGAAGAAGTTGTCCATTAGTTCCTTCATCTATGTCTGGAAGGCATCTGTCATCACATCCCAGATCTGGTCCCAAAAATTATCTCCCTGTCATGCTGCTGGATCTCTTGTACAATAAACATGATGACATGTGAAGGTCCGGGTCTGTCATTGTCATCATCATCCCTGTCATGGGCGTCATGGCTCTCATACTCTGTCAAGGTTCATAACATAGGAAAAAACATTATACATACATAATAGTTATTCCCCAAAAGCAATAACTAAACAACATGTCATGCAAATGTACACAATCTACACATGGTAGCTATTCTGTATGTAACCTTGCAATAATGTATGATCTTATGCAACTGTAACATCATATGTGATGAAAGACATGAATTCAATCCATAACAATGTACAAAATGGTGTGTAACACACACCACAGGCATGTGCAAAATAGATCTGAAATAAACTACAATCAGATGTGCACTTACACAATGGTAACAACAGAATATAATATGCAATTATCATCATCCAATCATATGAGACAGGACATATGACATGTTTGCTCAAGGTATATCACAGGCAGCACATTTGTCATTACAAATTAGTTGTCAGAAGATGTGGCCCATAAGGTTAATCCATACATTGTATAACCAAAAACATGAACTTGTGATAATAGCAAGTGTAATGTCATGACTATGCAGCATTCTCAATGTCCTAATATCTGTATATATATTGATGATTTGAATAAAAGCCCACGTGTGGAGTAGTGTGCCCGTCATATAGTGTTATTATGTTACTCCGGTATATTATGTGGCATGCAATATCCAATTTATTAAACAAGATGCTCTTATACCCATCAATATATATATATATATATATATATATATATATATATATATATATATATATATATATATTTATATAATATATATATATCAAGACAAGCATACCATGACACTCTAGCATGCAGCAATAACATGATTCATCATTCAAAAGACTTGCTGCACTGTAATTTCACAGTGACATTAACAGCATATGTTTTGGGAATGTGGCCCCTGCTGTAACCCAATTAGCATATAGGCCTTATACAATATCAGTCACAGCCCCTAAGATAAATTCCTTATTTATATGAGGCACTATTTGTTACTCAATGGATATCTCACATATTTATGTTGGGGTGTAATATGCCATTTAATGTAGCACTATAATGCATTTTTATGTACACATAATATGTCATGTTGACATCCCATGAATAAAATATGTATTTTCTAAATATATTTTAAGAAGAGCATTTAAAAGGTATATGCAAATGTGATGAGTAATGCAACATGGATAATAGGTGACATCACAGCATCTTATAATTGGAATGAAATAGAAAATTGTAGAGCAACTGGACAATCATAAACACAGTGATAGCATATAACATCTATATTTTTTGTGTATAACACTAAAATTACTGTCCATAAACAACTGCATCAGAGTCACTACCTAAGTCTGTATTGTATTTATATATGCACCTGCTCAATTAAAACAATGTAATGATAATCATGATTATACTATGTAACAACACAGACATACCAGGAAAGCATGTTTGGCTTGTGACATCACAATGATAATAAATAGTATGGCATTTAGTGTTAAAGAAACCATCAAAGGGCAGTTATACAGCATTACAAAACATGTACAACTCAAGGATATGCCAATAAATGCATACTAACAGCATCAAAAATGTTGAGATAGCAGACACCCAGTAAATAACAGAGTAGGCAGGTTATGCACAATAAAACATTTGGGGAAGAACCAATGACATACATACAAGTTTACCACACCCTACTATTCAAACAGTACAAACAACTTCTGTATACAAACCTGTAATTTAAAAGGAATATGACACAGACGTCTGTCATTTAGTTTGTGTCAACAAAAATCACATAAACTGCAGTTATTAAAATATCCTGTTGTTAATGCCAAAGACATCATTTAACTTAAATTTACATTATTAATTGCAATAAATCAATGCCTATTATACTTGCCTTGCAGATGCCTTATGGGTTAACATTAGTTTGCCTGAAAGTTTGAACTATATTATGAGTCTTCCTGGGGAAATAAATGCTTAGCAGTAATAACACATACCTTTCTTCTTCTACTGCTCCTCAAGCCTCTGCATATGCTCTGTGCTCAATGAACAATTTCAGGCATGGTCTTCACTACCTGCAAACAATATATATATATATATATATATATATATATATATATATATATATATATATATATATATATATCTATATATATCTATATATATATATATATATATATATATATATATATATATATATATATATAGTGACTATGTACAATAAGCCTTAAATATATATATATATATATATATATATATATATATATATATATATATATATATATATATATATAGTGACTATGTACAATAAGCCTTAAATATATATATATATATATATATATATATATATATATATATATATAGATATATATATATATTGTGACTGCTATGTACAATAAGAAAACATTAAGTATTACATGTCAGCTATCCTTGACATGAAATACACTATTATATTTAATCATTTCTGTCTCACTCTCAATACTGCAACACATAGGTTCATAGGTTCATAGGAAGTTATTAGGCTTAAAGCCTAGCCAAGTTCAACCCTTGTTCCCTTAAGGGACTAGAGACATGGTCTATGTTTTAAGCAAATCTAAATCAGCACTGGCTGCCCCTATCCAAAAGGGACACAAGTGAAACCCCTGGGGCGAATTTGCGGTTTCCAATCCAATCATCCAAGTTATGCTTAAAAAGGGTTAACAAGGGGCTCTGTTTAACCTGTAAGTATTGTAATTTTATTCCAGAGGAGAGGCAACCTCTAGTAGACATATCTGTCTCTCCAGCAAGTCCTGTTGATGTCACATGTTAGGTTAACATCCCTATAGCGAGTGAATTATGTACCATTTGACTTATGAATGTGCAGCATTTCCATTAAGGCAAGATCAGAGGTTGCTATGTATGCAAGGCACAGGTCACCTCTGAGTAGTCTATACTATACAGAGTATAGTGATAGTGATTATTGAGAGCAGACATCCAGTCAATAATAGAATAGGCAGGTTATGCACGATAAAACATTCAGGGAGAACCTGAACATGAACCATGAGGGTTAATGTACAAACTGAGATTTTTACTGACAATTCTCACGTATGTTACCATAACTAAAACTACTCAATGTATACTTAATCCTGTAGGTAATATGCTGTTACTACTTGTTTATACATACTTGCATTGATATGTAAGCCTCAGGCGTTATGTGGTGTTGTATTGCTTTGTTCTGTAACCTATGAGTAAATGTAACCTGGGTGTAAATGCCATACACCAGTTGTTCTGACAATTCTATTGAGTACATGTACCTTGGAACTTTTTCCCTGGGCCTCTACTGAAAATGGATATTAATCTAGTCAGACCATCCAGGTTAACAAATGTAAAATGCATGTCTCTAGCCCATAACATCTTGTTTACTTGGGGTGAACCTCGACACCCACCTAGAAGCCTAATTATCTTTCCTTACCTTCACTCCATTATTCAGGATTACATACCTATTGTAGCCTGCTCCAACTGATTGTTCTTCTACTGCTCCTTACCTCTCTGTTCTCTACCCACTCCGTTCACTCTGCGGGCTCACTCCACTCCTCTACCCTGCCTCATATCCCACCCGCCCCCAGTGCTCCTACATTTATACATCTAAACCACACCCTCTCCCTCTACACCAACCAATCACAACTACCTCCTCATTAATATATTTAACTAATTACACCACTCTCTTTAACCAGCCCTAGTATAACTTTTCCCTCCAAATAATATCAGTAAAGCTCATAAATTAAAATGTATACATTTACTTCCCAACTTCAACTAAAGCTTCTAATCTTTCTTATACTCCTACCATCCCTATCAGCAGCCTACTTAATAACCTCCTATGAGCAGCCAAACTATTTACAGCTAAATCTCCCTAAAACGCTAACAAGTATTATACCTCAAACTAACTCGCCCAAGCACATAAATATAACATCTCAACCTAGCTATTTCCCTCCCAAATATCACAGAATGACCCACATCAAATATAACTACCTAAAACCCCGAAAACCTCTCAACCACTACTGTAACCTTCATCATCCTTTAAACATACTTTTACACATCTCCTTAATAGATGGAGACATCCATCCTAACCCTGGACCAGGACTTAAAGTAACCACAGAGCCACAAATCCATATTCCCACCTCACCTACTATCCCATCTAAATCTCTTAACTCCCTCTTTATCGCCCACCTAAACATTTGCAGCATAAATAATAAAATTGCCCATCTTCATGCTCTCCTGGATTTTCATTCCTTTGATATCCTTTGCTTAACTGAAACTTGGCTAAAACACACTAATCAAGATACTGAAATCATTCCACCAAGATACAACATCTTAAGACAAGACTGCAAAACAAAAAAAGGAGGGGGAGCAACTATTCTCTATAGAGAAGGACTACAAGTATCATTACTAAACCTCAGCGCCCTTCCAGAAAGCAATATAGAAATTATCGGCACTAAAATACAGATTAATTCCAACAAATCACTGTATCTACCTGCTTCCTGGTAACAATACCAGCACCCTGGAAGGTATCCTTGCTGAGCTCTCTTCAAAAATCCCCCAAGAAACAATAATTCTGGGTGACTTTAATATTGACTGGAAGTGCTGCTCTACTGAAATGCCAACTTCCCATATTAACCTTCATGGCTTCTCACAAACAATCCACTCCCCAACCAGAATAAATAAACCCAATAATAAAGAGTCCATCCTAGACTGGATTCTCATTAACAATCACCAACAACACTGCAAAGTAGGAACCCTCCCAGATGATCTAAGTGATCATTCTCTCACTTACATAATCAGGCAAAAGTCTAGCATTCCCAACCCTACCATATATAGAATAAGAAGCAAAAAAAATGTCAACCCTGATCACTTCCAAACTGAACTAAAAGCATGCGATTGGTCACCCATAAAACATCTCCCACTTGATGAGGCTGTTAACTACTTTAACCTAAAATTCTTAACAATTCTTGACCACCATGCACCAAAGAGATCTATCAAAATTAAATCTAAACCTGCCCCATGGCTTACTAATGAAACAAGAAAAAAAATACTGCATAGAAATATAATCTGGGCACAGTGGAGATAAACAAAAAAAAATACAGACCAACAAAAGTTCACACAAATAAGAAGTTAAACAAAAAAAGCTAAACTTGAAGATAAAAAAAACTTTTACTGCCATCTCCTGCAAACTAACCACAATAATCCACAAAAGTTCTGGTTCAGCATAAACAGCTTACTTCGTCCAGGCCATTTCAATACACCACCCCATATTGGGGCAAATCCTGACAATCCATAGCAAACTGCAAATGCTTTTAATTCCTACTTCACAGAGACCATCCAATCACTAGCTAATCAACTTACAGCTGATGGCTCTGCTCTTCCTACCTTTCTTAATAACTCTCTTCCAGTACTCCACTTGCAACCAGTCCCAACCTCCCTCATCTGCAACCTTTTACACAAGCTAAAACCATCTACCCCATCAGCTGATCATCTACCTGCTGAATATCTGCAAAAAGCAGCTAAAGCTATAGCATACCCCATATCACTGTTGATAAATAGAACCATACAAGAAAGCACCATTCCAGCCATCTGGAAAATCTCCCACATTATTCCCCTACACAAAGGTGGAAATTCCATAGAATATTCTAACTACCGTCCCATAGCACTACTCTTCCCCTTGGCAAAAATAATGGAAAAGTGCATCCATAGACAGTTACTAGACCATCTACTTCAGAATAATCTTCTAGCTAAGTGTCAGCATGGCTTCCGACCCTACCATAGCACAACTACTTCTCTCTTATCCTTCACCGACTGCATCATTTCTAACCGTAATAACAATGTTCTCTCTTCAGCACTTTTCATTGACCTTTCCAAGGCATTTGACATGGTCAACCATGATCTACTTATTAATATACTAAAATCCTTTTCTCTCGATACAATGGCTACTAAATGGTTCCAGACCCCCTTAGACAATAGACAACAGGCTGTCCTATGGGACAACAACCTATCATCACATCTCCCTGTTACCTTAGGTGTTCCCCAGGGCTCCATATTAGACCCCCTCCTTTTCTCAGTATTTATCAATGACCTAAACTGAGCTATTCCCCAAGCTAACTGCATACAATATGCAGATGATTCAACAATAATCTGCTCAGCTAAATCTCAATCCAAACTACAGACTCTAACCCAAAAAATGTTTAGTATAACAGAGAACTGGTTTCTACAATGCTGCCTCCTCTTGAACCCCCCAAAAAACAAACTCTTGCTCTTTACTCCCACCAGGAAGTCACTTCCACTCAGTTTCTCAGTTGCATCCAACAATGGCGGCATACTCATATCTCCTGATCCAACAACTACACTTTTAGGGGTTACTATTGATAACAACCTGAACTTTGATACCCACATCAACAATACCATAAAAACTGTTAACAAGAAACTAGGATCTCTTTACAGGATTAAACTCTTTCTCTCCCCACTAGCTAGAACCACTACTGCCCACTCCCACCTTATCTCCACATTTCTCTATGCTTCTTCCATATATACAAACCTGTCAAAATATAACCTGAGCAAGCTGACCATCTCATATAACAACATTACCAGATTTGCCACTGCTTCTCCTTTCAGGACCCATTACTGCTATAACCTGACACAATTAGGTTGGCTAGAGCTCCAGAATCACTATAACCAACTCACTATTGCCCACAAGACCCTCTACCAACCCACTAATACTCCAGTTCTTTCCAGCCTCATTACCCAATATAAAAACCTCAAAACATTAAGATCATCTAATACACTACTTGTATCAACATGTAAATCTAAAAACATGGCAGGAGATGCCTTGTTCTCTAATGCAGTGGGAAAAAACTGGAACCCTCTCCCTTACGAACTTACATCACTGTCTTCTTATACACTTTTTAAGCACAATCTGAAACTCTATGTGAAAACCCATTGGTTATGTCCCCGTACAAATCCTGACTAATCCTAACTGCTCCCCTCTCTCTTCCTTTAGACCTTATATCTGCTCTGACTTTTGTCAGTATCCCCCTAATACCTATCCTTTACAAAGACATATCTTACCCTTTACAGCTAATTTAACTTGTATAGCCAAGTCTTTTGTAAATACAGTATAAAATACCTCATCTAATGCTTCCAACAAATTCTGTACAAACTGTGCAAGTTGTTTTTTTTTTTTTATTTGCAATTGCTGAAACTTTAACTATGGATCTGTACCATAACTTATTACCTAAATTTATGCTGAAACTGTATTAATCTTTGAACTGTTGAAACCTTAAGTTTGTATCTGTATAATAACCTTTACCTGAATAGTTGTACTAATGTAACTTCTTGGAGCTTATCTCTCCGGGACTCTACTGAAAATGGACATGCATCCAGTTAGACCATCCCGGTCAACAAATGTAAAATAAAACAAAATAAAATAAAAATAAATAAATAAAATAAATGTTTATACAACAAATAAACCAAAAAAAAAAAGCCTCCAATGATGGCACACCAAACAAACAAACAAAAAAATGCCCTTCCTCCAAACAGAATTTATAGAATATCCACTAGTGGCGTTTTCCTCAGTGTACCATTGCCCGGATTTTTTATTGGGTTATTTGGACATTTGTGCCTCTAGTTGCCAGTTTGTTTTATGGTTTTAGTTATGTTTACACAACAAACCTGCATCCTATCTGCATAGCCACTCCAACTTGGATGTGATTGCATTGATTAATGGAAATTAAAAAAAACTTGTCTGTATGACTATGCATGGAAGAATTAAACACAATATTATGTGAAGCTGTGTTTCTAAATTAAATGTTAAGTGAAAGAAAAGTATAAGAGCTACCATGTGCTGTGGATTTGAACAACAGGTGTATGCATTCCTGAGTGCATGTCAGAACATTGCGCACAGCAATAACAAATATCTATATGGTTCTAAGGGTCATAGTTTGCAATAAAACACATAACTAGACATTAAGGGAATTACTGTTCCTCTATGGTGTTTAATGAATTAGCATGTAAGCTATGTAGGAGGGCAGTCAATGTTAAAAACTAAGATTACAGCATAATATTGTGTAATTCAAAATGTATAGGAAACGTGCATGTACTACCTAGCATGTACGCATACAGTTCAATTGGCAGAAATGTGATGTTTCTAGAAACTTTGCAGATAACAGCTATTCATACTTATCCACGGCTTAAGTGCTATAGGAGTCAATACACCATGAAAATGCTAGATATGTACAAAGTTGTATTGCATAACTTACCAACAAAGTATAGATATCCCATATCTGTTTTTAAATAGGAAATATGGAACTGGCAAAGTATTATCCAAAACAGTTTACACGAAGAGTCAAACCCACACATATTCATATAACATTCACATTGGCTTATAGCTTAACCATTTGAGCTAATGAACATCACATTTTTAGCCTTATAACATTAGCATGTGTCATTATATTGAGTTTAAGCATCATAGTTTGCAAAAATAAACATCAGAAGTACGTATGAAAAAAATAAATAAATAAAAGCCATTAATGGCATTAGTGCACAAGTGTGTGATTCAATAACATGTTCACCACATACAGTGGTAAATCTACACCCGTAAGACAGACTACAAATTACAGATCCACGTCTTGTACTTCTTTTTGTTTTACAGACTCGTACATATTTCAGCCCTGCTGACCTGCACTGGTCTTACATTCATGAAACTGATTAGAACAAACATGGATATTACAATAATTTTAAAGTTTCTATAATTTAGAGCTTACTAATGTTATGTATCATTCTACATTCACACATGCAGAAGCACTGTGTGATGCTTTTAGAAGCTTTGTGGATAATGGAGAAATACGTAGTCAACAGTGGCCTAAGTGCTATAGGCATAAATGAATAACGACCATGCTATATGTGTAAAAATCTGTACTGTATAAGTTACCAGATAACCATAGGTCTTCCATATGTGATGTACAATATTACCTAAATAACCACCAATATGTTCAGAAACAGGCTACAGTGGAATTTGAACCCAAACATATGAGATCAGCAGTCACTTTGCTTAACTATTTGAGCTATGTGACATAGCAATGCGTTCACAGTTATAAAAGCAGAATTTATGGAATATCAGTCTTCCCTGTGGCAACTGCCATAAGTTAATTCCCACAACAAAATCTAGTACACTCTCAAATTCTCAGGCAAAGGACAACAGAACCACAAACCTTTCTACAACTATGTCTGTAACCTCAGAGGAGTTACACAACAATGCGCAGAACTTATTGTAAATAGCACCATCCACACTGAACTGGAGGCCATTACCAACCTTTTGGCTGACAGGTTTCACTCAAATCCCCCCCCGCCCCCATAGTCCAAAGGAAATGCCACATAACACAATCTCCCCAACCATTACTAGAGAACAGGTCATTAATGCACTTTCCAAGGCCAAAAACACAATCCATCGATGGTCCCAATAACATCCTGGGATATTTGATAAATAGCATGAAAAATGACCTCTCCACTTGAATGACTTTTCAAGTGGAGCCTTCAGTCAGGTTTTGTGCCCAAGGAATGGAAGATGGCTACAATCATTCCCCTGCACAAAGGAGGTCCAACCACTGATCAAGGTAACTATATGCTCATAAATCTTATCATGGACATGATAAATGAGGACAGTGGTAACCTGCAAATGCTGTACCCTTCACAGTTTGGCTTTGTTAAAGGAGGGTCATGCCTATTAAATCTGGTGGATTTTTTTGAGAGGGTCAACAAAGCATTGGATGAAGTTAAGACTGTGCACACAGCTTACCTTGACCTGGCCAAAGCTTTTGATACAATACTCCACTCAGGCATTATCGACAAGTTCACTAATTTAATTATAAACCCTTTTATCACCCACTGGATAGCTAGCTGGCTCACTGATAGGTCCCAGGAGGTCAAAATAGGTGAGGCTACCTCCACTAAGAGGCCAGTCACTAGCAGAGTCCCTCAAAGCTCGGTATTGGGCCCAGTCCTTTTTGGCATCTATTTTTTTCTGAAATGGAAGCAATGCTGAAGGTTTATGGCTGACTAAGTTTGCAGATGATTGCAAGCTGGGGGTTATCATTAACTCTCCTGCAGACACTAGCATTCTTCAAGAAGGTCTATCTCTGATTAATAAATGGTACCAAAGCCATGGTCTTAAATTCAATGCTAAGAAATGCATAATTGTACTCTTTGGGAAATCAACCATCTCGGCTAATTACCATATTGATAATACACCCCCAAAGAGTTGACCCAGTAGTCAGGGATCTGGGTTCACATGTAGACAGTAGCCTTACCTTCGACCACCATGTGGCTACAGTCATGAGAAATTCTTTTTATGTAGCATAACTACATAGACAGGAGGAGCAGCTAACATGAAAAGGGTGTTTGTCATGATTGCTGTAAGCACATTGGAGCTCAGTGGCTCGTGTTTGCCCTTAGCTAAGCACAGATAAGGCAGGGGGTGTGTCTGAGTATTTCCCTATTCCATGAAATGCAGAGTGTGTTTGCATCTGGGAAGGGTCAGTTCTGCTTAAAACTGTTTACTTTAGCTAAAAGGGTGTGCGCAGTGTGCACCGGGCCTAAAAAAAAAAACACAGGGGATAGCAGAACTGTTGACATTTGAACACTGGGAATGCGTGGCATGCATCAGGGCTTAAATGGGGAGGAAATGGGAATGGGAAACTGCAGAAGGAAGGCAATTAAGGAGAACAAGCATAGCTTACAGATGGAATGTATCAGAATTAGCCAATTACACAGGCAGGAGGCCAGCACAACTATATGTGAACACCTTTCAGTCTGATTTTTCCCACAAACTCTACACCACTGGTGTACACATTTGGGGGAATTTTAAACTGACAAATCTAACAAAACATGTTAGGGGCTGCTGTTGCTCTGGTTTATCAGCATGTGCTAGAGACTGAGAGTAGTGAGGAGGAAAATGCTGACAACCAACTCAGACTGAGGAGAAGGAGAAGAGTTTTCAGACCCAGGGTAACCTGCCAGGTGCTACATGATCTGGAGATAATAGAGCAATACAGGGTGGACAGGGACATACTTAACAACTTGTTGAGCTGTGCCGGCCTCACCTCAGAGCCAGAACCAACAGAGGGAAACCCATCCCAGTGGATACCAAGGTATCTGTAGCCTTAAGAATACTATCTACAGGTACTTTCCAAAGATCAACTGGGGATATCATGGGGTTCTCACAGACATCTGCATCCAGGATACTCCACCGGTTCCTGGATGCCATGTGACCACATGCCACTGAGCACATTCACTTCCCCAGCACCCGTGAGGAGAGGACCAGCAATATGCATCTCTTCCACCATGTAGCAGACTACCCAGAGGTACTGGGTGTCATAGACTGCATGCACATCCACATCAAAGCACCACCTGGTGAACGGGGTAGGGTCTACATAAACCGCAAGGGCTTCCCCTCCATCAACTGCCAGGTCATGTGCGATGCCCAGGGCATTATCATGAATGTGTGTGCTGGCAGCCTTGGAAGCTATCACGATTCCCACATCTGGCATTTGCCACAGTTGTACTGGGTGATTGCCAGTGGGAACATCCTATATAGCCAGCTGGTGGGGGATGCTGGCTGTGCATTTGAACCGTGGCTGATGACACCTATCAGAAATGCACACACACCCACACAAGAATGCCATAATGAGGCACATGCCCAAATCAGGATCATTATAGAGTATGTGTTTGGGATGCTTAAGTCACAGTTCTGCTGCTTTGACATATCTGGTGGAGCCTTGCAGTACTCTCCAGCCACATGCACACACATGTTCACAGTATGTGCCATGCTACACAATATGATCCTGCTGAAACAGTTGCAAGCAGTAACAAAATGAGGAAGGACCACATAGCCCCCCCACCATTGCTAAGGCCTCCACAGGTACAGAGTGACTTGGAGGAGGAACATCCTGAGCCTGCCCCTGTAGGCAGATGTAGGCATGCCCAGTATGCCCTGGCCTTGGCAAAGAGGCAATGCATAGCACATACATTGCCACTGCAGTGCCCCAGGGACTGATCTCTCTCTCTTTGACCTGCACACACAGTAAAATGGATGTCAAACACCACACCACCTATACCTGACCATGTATAGGCAGTGTATTGTGTGCATCTGACATAGTCAGCCCTCAGGTACCACCCTCACAACAGCTGCAGGCACAAGGTAAGCCAGTCTCCATAACAAAACAAACAAATGGAGTGGAATTTTCTGATAGCATATCTATGGTATTGATCAAGCATGTAAGGGAATGGGGTGGCTTACTGGGATAGCAGCAGACAACTGACAGCTTGTGGAACAGCAGGAAGTGCATACCCAGTACTGCCCTACCCACACCATGTAGTACCACTCTAGCTGACAAATACCATTGCAGTATATATGGTTTGCCTAATAACTGGGGGGGGGTCATAGGTCACATGCATGGATGCCAAAGTGGGGGTCTCATACCCACCACCAACCTCACACAGCAGATCAGCTGTAGAAAACCATACAGAAATGCCTGTCAAATGCCCCCACAAGGCAACATCCATGAAATCCCCACCCACAGACTCTTACACAGTGATATCATAGCAGGTCTGGCAGTGGCAGTATGGCTTTGAAAGGTAAGAAGTCTGCAACTACAAATGCCTATACCAGAACAATCTGACATGTGGTTGATACTGCTATGCCTGCAGTCTGAAAGGTAGGGCACACCACTAAGATAAATGGGACCAAAATATTAAGCAAATATCAGCACAGGCTGTGCAGATGTGTATTGTGCACAGTTGTGTCCCTCCCCCCATAGTCTCATAGAAATGCAGTAACATGTTCCTAGCCTTAAGCAGTATCCGGCTGTCACCCAGAGTGATGGCGCAATAGTAACAGAAAGCAATTGTCAGTAACACCCACAGTCAACTTACTGGTGCCATCCCAGGGGTGTCTCCTGCAGGCAGCCTGGGAACATATGATCATCAGAATGTACTGCCTTGCTACAGATGGCCTGCATCTGTCAAACCTGGCCTACCGGTCTCTGGAAAATGCCTATGCCTCACCCACAGTGCCCTGTTAGGGAGTGTCATGTGGTCCATAACACCAGCATACTACAGTCCACAAAATGCAAAGAAAGGCCATGCTGCTAATTGCTAGGAGCAAACCTGCCAGTCTCAGGGAGCCAGAAATCTGGACAAAGCCATGAATAATGGGCTGATGAAGGTCCAAAGAGAAAGACACCTGTGAAATACTGCTCTAATAATGTTATAAAGTTGATGGAATGATTTGTATTAGCATGGAATGTTTGATGGGTACAAAGTCTGAAACTGCAATGTCAACTGTCAGTAATATCTGACTTCAACCCTGAGTAACATGAAAAACACTTTTGCTTGAAAACCACACTTGTCTGGGTTACCAATAAGATATATATGAGTCATGGGTGTGGACATTCTGTGATACTCTGTACATTTGACAGGTAGAGCAAGGAATTTAAACATGGGAATGCACTCACTGCAGCCAGGCCTAAGCCTGGAAGATGTCTGCACCCACAGAACCCTGGGCCAAAGCAATGGGGAGTAACACATCCCTCCCTGATCACTCTTCCTATGCAACATCCTGACCCCAACATGTGGCCATCCAAGCAAAATGAGGTGGGCCATACATATATGTGTGACAAACACACACCTCCAGGCTGGTTAAACAGTCTGACACATGCAAGACCCTCCAAGTGCAGTCACCCATTGAGGAAAACCCAATGCAAAGTACTGGTAGCCATAGGCAAGCATATCTGCCTAGGGCACACCCCCCCCCCCACATATCATATCTCCTACAAATCTATCTGCAGTCTGCCAGTCACCCTGATCCTGTCTAACTTATATTACCCAACTGTGGACTGGAAATCAGACCAGGCCAGAACATAAATGCACAGAGATTCCACCATTGTAATATATCACCAAGGTGCTGGACTATTTCCACAGCACCAGCAGTCAATTGGTTGTAGGCACACCCCTCAACAGGCTGGATTGTGCAAGAATGTGTAGCATTTGGCCCATAAACGTGGTGTGTGCATCATCCATCCTGTATTCCTCTGGTAAATCACTGTGACAATCTGAGGAGGTATGCCACGAGGTACCTCAACAATACATGACAGTGTCAAATGGCATATATAACAGATGATTGCTAAAACAAGCCATGTAACCCTAGCAACCCACACATTACTGAGAGAAATTGTCACAATCACTGTATGGCCCATTGTCCCCACATGTCAATAGGCTATCCCCAGATATCATGCACTAACAGGTTAAGAGGTATGGCTGTAGCACAAAACAAACCGGACTGGAGTACAATAATCCCTGGAATGGAGTCCCACATGTACTATGGAAGGACACGCATTGGGGCATGCTCATACACTTAGAGAAATGTCAGTAGGACCTAGGAATGAACAGGCCTTCCCCATCCAGTGCACTTCCTATTGCCCCACCTTAGCAGTCCGGAAGATGTCTATCACCATAGAAGCCACTTTTGTTAAAGCCAATTGCATAAGCTCTGTGGTGCATGCGGTAACTGCATAATATTACAGTACAAATAACTAGTTAGGTACGAGTTCTAATCTCAGTCCTGGCAAATGTAAACATGTGTGTGTGTGTGTTCACAGCTAAAAGCTTTTGGGTCCATTCAAACCCAGTACACTTCCCCTTTCTCTACTTTAGAAGTCCTGCAGATATCAGTCATCTTATAAGTGCCTTTCATCAGTCCTTAGCCTCATAAGCTCTGTGGTGCATGCGTTAACTGCATACCACTATAATACAAATAATTAGTTAGGTAGAAGTTCTATTTGCAGTCCTGGCAAATTTAAAAATGTATGTGTGACAGTTGTGTGTGCAAGACAGAGGGAGTTGTGTGTTGGTTTATAGGTGAAACAGTTTTATGCCATTCCCACCCACAACATTTCACACTGCCTCATCTTACCAGTCCAGATGATGTCAGTCCCTTATCAGCAACCTTGGCCAGCTCTTGACCCTGTAAGCTCAGTCATGCATGTGATAAATGCTTAACACTATAGTACAAATGATTAGTTTGGCAGGGGTTCTACTCTTATATCGGAAAATGTATGTTTGTAAGCAGAAGTATTATGATACGTTTCCCACCCACTGCCCGACTTTATCAGTCCTGCTGATGTCATTTTCCATATTTGCACTTTTGGCCAACTCTCGGCCTAGTAAGTTCTGCAGCGCATGTGATAACTGTGTAACACTATGGTACAAATAGCTACTTAGGTAAGGGTTCTACACTCACATCTGGCAAGTGTATAACTGTGTCTGTTTGTAGGACAAAGCATTTTGATAGGTCTAACACTCACTGCCCTCCTTTATTAGTCCTGCTGATGTCATTCCCCATATCAGCACCTTTGGCCAACTCTCAGCCCAATAAGCTCTGTATCATTTGCGGTAATTGTGTAACACTATGGTACAAATAACTAACTAGGTAGGGGGTTCTCCTCTTACATCTGGCAAGTATATCTGTTTGTATGACAAAGTATTTTGATAAGTTTAACACCCACTGCACTATTTTATCAGTCCTGCTGATGTCATTCCCTTTATAGGTTCACAAGTGTGTAGTAGGCTAATGGCCCAGGAGTCGTTACAAGCCTAGCACATAGAAGGGCCCTGCCATTGTGCAACCCGATGTTACTTCCCAGTGCCTGTATCAAGTATAGCCACTGCAGTGATCCTTGGGTTGAACTATTACCCATCCACTCATCAAGATTTTTCTGGAACAGGGCCAGCTAGGTGCTCTGCATAACATGTATGGGAAGTGTATTCCAGGGCATGTGCAGTCTCTTGATGAGGGACCTGTCCCACCAGCATGTTGTGGTGATTGTGGTACTGGGGTGGAGGTCTCTGCAGTGTGTGGTGTGGATGGATTTATATGTAGTATTTCTAAAGCAGCTGGGTCAGACATGGCTTTGTAAGTCAAGCACAGATAGCTGCTAATTAGGTTATATGCCACAGAGAATAGCTTGGGTCTTCAGAGTCTGTCTGTGTAGGATGTGTGTTTAATGCCTAGGAACCCCTTTGTGAGGTGCTTCTGTGGCCTCTCCAGCTGTAGCAGGTGTCTAGTGAGGTACATGGCAAATGGGCCATAATACTTGAGGAGTGGTCTAATGAGGGAATAGTAGACAGAGATCATTACCTCTGTCTTCCTGGATGCAAAACCCTTGGTAATGCAATGTGCCATATAGAAGGACTTCCTGACCACAGTGGCAATGTGATGCTTGAAGGAGAGGTTGCTGTCAACCTGTGTCCCCAGAGTTATTATAATGCCTGCGGTGTTCCTTGGGCTCCCATTGATGTGGTACTTACTGGGAACCGAGTGTTTTACCAAAGGGGATGATGATACATTTTGTGGTGTCAAGCTTCTGGCCAAGGTTTCCACACCACTCATTGGTCTTAGTGAGGCCTTTCTGTAGGATGTCTGCATCACTTGTGGAGTTCATGATAGCTCCCAGCTTGCAGTCCTCTGTGAACTTGTTCAGTCAGAGTTCCTCTGTGTTGGACTGGACTCCTGAGAAGTAGATCCTGGACAGGACTCTACCCAGAACTGATCCCTGTGGGACTCCACTTGTGACTGCTTGCCAGTCTGACTTGTTGTTTGCCACTGCCACACTGTGTGTTCTGTTTACCAATTTGCAAACCACCCACTGATATAGGAGTTGATGCCCAGTTTGTTGGGTTTATCAATAATTCCTGACTGTTGAATGGTATCAGAAGCCTTGGCCAGATAGAGGTAGGCTGTATGCAGTACCTTGCTGTCATATACAGCCCTGGTGACTCACTAAAAGACATCAACCAGGTTGAGCAGGCATGATTTGCCATTCACAAAGCCAAACTGTGTGGGGTCCAGAGTTAGGCGATCGCCCATATCTTTGTCAGTCAGGTCCTTGATGATGTGGTCCATACCCATACATAGTAGACTTGTTAGGCTAAGGGCTCGATAATCCCCAGGGTCTGTAGATGCTACCCCTTTATGGAAAGGGATGACTGTAGCAGTGTGACATTTTGGAGGGACAAAGCCTGAGGTGAGGCCGTGACTGACCACAGTACACAAATGTGGTGCCAGGTCTCTTTGTATGTCATATAGAACACAGGCACAGATATGCTGGGGTCCCATGGAAGCTGTATTCTTTCCTGTGGACAATGCAGGTGTAACCTGGCCTGCAGTAATGCTGGATACCTGGCATTCATCTGCCATTGTGATTGTCCCCTTTGGGGGGAGAGAGGGGTGACGCTGGCACTGAATGTGTTGGCAAGACTGTGGCCAATATTTGTTTTCTCAGGATAGGAATTAGCATTGTGCAGTAACTCACAGCACTTGTGGTTATTGCTGTGGAGGTTGTT
Organism: Protopterus annectens; assembly: GCF_019279795.1. Classification (NCBI taxonomy): domain Eukaryota; kingdom Metazoa; phylum Chordata; order Ceratodontiformes; family Protopteridae; genus Protopterus; species Protopterus annectens. The sequence goes on along the minus strand of NC_056731.1, from coordinate 607,261,665 downwards.
GATATAACTATCAAAGGCTTTTGTGATTGTCATCAGTGTCTACTGCAATTCTGCCTTCATAGCTGCCTGTAGGTGATTCCATGAGGGATCCCAAGTTGTGTTTGAGGCTAATAAGGGGGTTCACCAGTCTTGAGGCACCACCTTTTTCTGCAACAGTGTCCTCCTTCTGTTGTACACTTTAGTAATGGCAGGGGACCATCACATTGGCTTCCAGTATTTGGAGGACAGTGTATGGGTTCTGTTGGCTATGGCTAGTACCATGCATCCGTGTGCATGTTTGTGCAGTGCATATGTGTATGATTCAACAGTCATGCAGCTATTTCCCATTGTCATGGGTGCAGTGAAGTCATCCACCCCTGTTTTTATGACTGCAAAGTCAGCTTTGGAGAGGTTTTGTAAGGTGGTTACCTTT
>NC_056731.1:607243753-607256253 GCF_019279795.1 Protopterus annectens | reverse complement strand
CCACTATAGGGACCAAGTCTGTGGTTTGTGTAATGCTGCTGTCCAGCAAAGAGTATTACTTTACTTTGGTGAAGTCCATAAAGCCATGTATGTGTTCAATCAGTTGTTTGTAGTGGGCATGGCCACAAAGTCATAACACAATTTGACACCACTCCAATTTAGTAATGATAATCATGCTTATTGTACTTACCATGGCTGTGTCAGGGCAATGCAACAACCAGTAGCTGTAGAAATGTCACTCTTTTGGGGGCACAGTAACTAAGATTACACATGTGTATAACATGTACTGCTATTTAACTGGCATTTTGCATCCCATGTCTGTTTTCATGAGATGGGCACACACTTACTCATACTGACATGTGCATAGGTAATACCTTATATGCATTTATTTATTTTTTATTTATTTTATATTACATTTGTTAACCATGATTGGATATAGGTCCATTTTCAGTAGAGGCCCGGGGAGAAAAGCTCCAGACATACATTACATGGATACATACAGTGAAATATTACAAAATGGACATTTGTTCAACAATAGATACACACATATGCAAAATCTTCTAAAATACACACAGGAAATATTAGAAATTAACTGTTAAGGGAGAACGCATACATTTTTAGTGGTTCACATACAATTTAGTAGTACATGGTTGTGCCAAGTTATCATCCTTACTTTAGTACTTTCCAGTAGGTAAGAGACATGTAATCAGTTTTCTAATCAATTAATGAATCAGAGTAATACGATGAAAGTTTCTTCATGTAATAAGGTTTTCATTTATAGTTGGTATTTGAGTATAGATTAGTCAGGGTTTGTACAGGGACAAAGCCAATGCATTTTTAGGTGTTTTGAATTGGGTTAAGGAGGGAACTGTAGTAAGTTCCGCAGGAAGTAAGTTCCAGGTTTTGCCAACATAGTTGATAAATAGTGATTCACCAGCTGAATTGTTGGATTTAAAAGTTTGTACTAGCATTCTGTTGGAGCAGTGATGTGTTTTTAGGTTACTGTAGGGAGTGATAATATTTTTCATTATGGGTGTACCATCTGGTTGGTAGAGAACTTTGTGAACAACTATTAATTGGTTATATTGAAGTTGATAGGGTAGTTCTAGCCAGCCTAGTGATTTAAGTTTTAGACAGTGATGTGTTCTATAAGCTGATCCTGTGGCAAATCCGGCAATATTACTGTAGCAGCTAGTAAGTTTATTGAGATCAGATTTGTTTAGGATTGCGAAGATGAGTGATGCATAAAGAAGGATTGATAGTAAATGTGTACAGGCAAGCACAGTCCTAGCAGATGGGGTTAGGAATTGTTTAATCTTATATAAAGAGCCTAGTTTCTTATTAACTGTTTTAATAGTTTTGTTGACGTGAGCAACAAACTTAAGGTTGTTGTCGATAATTACTCCTATAGTACTTGGTTCTGAGGGAATGATGGTACCATTGTTAGATGTTATGGTGAGAGATGGTAAAGGGACCTTGCGAGTGGGGGTGAAGAGTAACAGCTTAGTTTTATTTGGGTTTAATAGTAGGCGGCGATCAGTGAGCCAGTGCTCTACTTTGTTGAAGGTGTTTTGGAATAAAGATTGTAAGTCTGTGGGGGAGGTGGCAGCACAGATTAGGGTCGAGTCATCTGCATACTGAATACAAGTTGCATCTGGGATGACTTTATGCAGATCATTAATGAAGTTGGAGAATAGGAGAGGGCCTAATATAGACCCCTGGGGGACTCCGAGGGTGATTGGTAATAGGGAAGATAAGTTATTTTTCCATAGTACAGTTTGTTGTCTGCCACTTAGATAGGAATGAAACCAGCTAATTGCTAGGTTATCTATGGAGAGTGTTTTTAGTGTCCCTAAAAGTAGCTCGTGGTTTACCATGTGAAATGCCTTGGAAAGGTCTAGGAAGCGGGCTGAGGAGAGCTTGTTGTTATTAAGGTTTTGATTTATTGTGTGAGATAAGGAAAGAAGGGCAGAGGTTGTACTATGGCAAGGTCTAATTCCATGCTGGGAGGGGGCTAGGAGATTGTTCAGGTTAAGGTAGGCTAGGAATTGCTAGGAATTGTTTATGAATACATTTTTCCATAATTTTAGCCAAGTGTGACAGGATGGCTATAGGCCTGTAATTTGAGAGTTCAGTGGAATTCTCCCCTTTATGGAGAGGAATAATGTGGGAGATGTTCCAGATAGAAGGGATATAAGCTTCAATAATAGATCTATTGATTAGTATTGAAATGGGATAAGCTATTTCATCAGTGGCTTTTTGGAGATACTCTGCGGGTAGTAGGTCTGCCGCTAGGTTGGTGGGTTTCAATTTCTTGAGTAGTGACCTAATAAAAGATGTTGACACTGGCTGACATTTGAAGAAGGTGTGATTACTGGGTGTGTGATCTGTAGAACTTGGGCTACTGGGAGCTAGTTTTCTGGCAAGGGATTGAAGGGTTTCTGTAAAGAAAGTGTTAAAGGTATTAGCAACTATCTGTTCTATGTCAGTTCTATGTCTAGCAACTGTCTGTTCTATGTCAGTATGGCACACTGTATTCATACTCTTGCTGTGCAGTCATCCCTCTCAAGCTGTTACAGCAGGACATCTGCAGGATGCCATGCATACATGGGTGCAATGGGACAAAATCAGTGACAGTGTCTCAATATTGCTGTAACATACTTGAGTCATTCAATAGCACAGTAGCCTGGAGGATGTCCAACAGCCATATGGCAGGAAAAGAGAAGAAAGGCTAGGAGGGTGGTATTGAGGGTAAGAGTTGATACTGTTGGCAGTATGACTGGTATAGGGACCAAGCTAGCTGATATGATGGCCAGGGGATAGTTGATATATTGTGTGTGTGCCAGAGACCACATGGAAGGGGATTATGGCTGGGTGTATGGTAGGCAGGTCACAATTGTGCTATCATGGTGTGGATTGGAGGAGGAAGGAGTAGGGCTTCTGCTGAAGGAAGAGTATGTCAAGAGTGTTTTTGGAGGATCACATAAGTGTCTGATATGTTTCTGAAGCTGTAAGCTGATGATGTAATGATGATTTCTGTTAGCACATATGCTATGCAAGCTGGTTGTGCAATGGATGGGAAAGAGAAATGTGACATCAGTTGGATGATGTGGTGATGACGGGACCCAGTGGTGATAGATTGGTCATTCCAGCAGATGGCAACAGGCATGTTGGTGAAGGGAACAAATGGGATGGGGAATTGATGGGTATGTATGGTGTTAAAAGGAGTGGAGACAGTGAGATGGTAGTGGAGTTTGCAAAAAGGATGAACATGGCTGTGGTGAATATGCACTATAACACAAAGGAGGAGCATAAGATGACATACAAGAGTGGAGTAAGATGCACACATGTGGAATATATCCAATGTAGGAGGGCCAGTTTTAAGGAGATTGGAGACTGTAAAGTGGTGACAGGGGAAAGTGTATTTAGGCAGCAGAGAATGTTGGTAAGTAAGATGATGTTGGCGATCGATATGAGGAGGAGTGTGGGGGCAGCACCAAGGATCAAATAGTGTGAATTGGAAAAGGGTGATTGTGAGCTGGAGTTCAGGGAAGAGTTGAGACAGGTACTAGGTGGCAGTGACAATCTAACAAATATCTGGTTAAGTACAGCAGAGCTGGTAAGTGAGACAGTGTGAAGGGTGCTTGGAGTGACATGGATGGAAGAAGCAGTACAACGAAACCTGTTAGTAGACTGAGGAAGTACTAGACAGTATACAGAGACAGAGGTTGAGGAAGAAGGAATGGGATTGGCAGAGAGATGAGGAAAGTAGGCAGGAGAATGAGGAGATGATGTGCATGGCAAAGAGATAGGTGGCAAAGTCTGAGGATGGGCATATGAAGAGTACTATGACAGGTTGGACACTAAGGAGGGATGAAAGGAATTGTACCAATTGGTTAGACAGATACAATGAGCTAAGAAAGATGTGCAGCAGATAAGGGAGAAAAATGATAAGGAGTTATATGTACTCACAAGTGAGGAGAGCGTGTTGAGCACATGGACAGTGTAGCTTGATAGGCTGATGACTGAAGAGAATGAGACAGAGAAGGTTGGATGATGTGGGTATGGTGAATCAGGAAGTGCAATGGCTTAACAAGGAGGATGAAACACAATAGGCCAGCAAATACAGTTCCAAATGCTTTATTGCATATCGAAAAGGTGCTAAGAAACACCAAAATGAAGTCTAAGTCCTCAGACTAGTTTCGGCAAAGCCTTCTTCAGTGAGGAAACAATAATTAGTAGAAGCAATTCACCAGTGAAAATAATCCTTATAAAGAAGCATTTATCCAATAGGAAAGTGGTATGTTCCATATCATTAGTAGATGCCAGAATATATATAACGGCAACCTTAATGATAAATTGAATGTATATGGAAATCATAACCAAATATTGGGAATATAATACCATATATGAAATTCTTCCATACGGAATATGTTTCAATAAAAAATTAGTATGCAAAATACATGATATGAACTCACTTATACATTAAAGTCAAATAATCCATATCTGGATAACCAGCTGTGAATCAGTTGTATAAATAATATATGAGTTGTACAAAAGTACATCTCTATCAAAAATAAACGCTGGTCCATGCAATATTAATCAACCTTAGAAGTGTGTATAATACATCTTTGTCTCTGAAATAGATATGATTGTGGATACAATAACAAAAGTCCATAATTCAATCAAGAGATATGTATTATATAGACTAGGTATCTAAATAGTAAAGTGGAACAATGTGGTAAGATCTAATCAGCCAATATATATATTGATTAAGTACAAACATATAAATCCTGCCTAATAAAGGACAAAAACTAAAATAAATATAAAAAGTGATGATGTGAACCAAAACAAATGCCACATCAACCAAAAAACATATGACTGACAAACCAGCTTGATATGTGTTTCATAAATGATCATTAAGTCCTGGTGGGAATAATGCCCCAAGATGAACTATCCAGTACTTTTCTTTGTGGCTAAGAATACTCTGCCAACCAAGTTGATTATGTCTATTTCCCTGAATCTTATCAATAATAGTGAACATAAATTTGGCTGATTTATGTTTGATTGAATGTTGATACAGAGCATTGGTGGGTTTGTGATTACGAATATCGCTCCGATGTTCACCTATCCTGATTCTCAAAGAGCGAGAAGTCTTGCCAACATAAAAAGCTTTACAATGGCACGTAGCCAAGTAAATCACCCAACTTGATGAGCAATTACCAAAAATGCGAGCATCATATACCTTACTAGTGTTAGCACTTGTAAATTGTTTGAGCTTGTTAACTTGGCCACAAGAGGTGCAATGGCCACAAGGGAAAGTGCCCAACAATTCATCCCCTGTGATGGTGAGTTGCTTGTAATTTGCACCTCCACTCTCCTGGTGTTCATAATGAGAAAATAAGGTACCCAAGGTTTTGCCTCTCTGATAGGAGATAGAGCATTGATTACCCAAAATGTGGCGTAGATGATCATTGGCTAACAGAATGTTCCAATTGTTATTGAGTATGTTCCTCACTAGTTGATGATTTCTGCCAAAAGTAGTAATGAATCTAATGTTCTCATCCTGCATGCGATCTTTCTTATCCTTATATTGTAACAATAGATGTCTCTCTTGTTGGTCCGTCCAGATCCTGGCTGATTCTATATCAAAACTGGAATAACCTCTATCCAAAAACCTGGTGTGTAAATCCTGTTTGGCCGTCTCATAATCCACAACTGAAGAATTAATACGTTTGATTCGTAGGTATTGAGATTTGGGAATGTTGCGGATGGTGTGGCGAGGATGCATGCTGGAAGCATGGAGTAACGAGTTGAATTGTGGGTATTTTCTATGAATCTTAACAAGGAGGATGCCAGGATAGCTATGAAGAGGATGAATACTGGCAAGCCTGTTGGTCCACATTGCACACCTGTGGAAGCATGGGGTTGTTTAGGGGAAATGGCAGTGGTGTGTTAGCCAGACTGTTTACTGATATCTTGGGAAGTGTGAGGTTGCATGAATAGTGGAGAGAAAGTGCTTGGGTACAGTGTTAAGAATGAAGTTGATGTGCAGAGCTATGATAACTACAGAGGAATAACATTGACCAGTCACAGCATGAAGTTATGGGTAAAAGTAGTGGAAGCTAGGTTACGCAGCGAGGTGAGGAGTACTGGTCAGCAGTATGGTTTCATTCGTGGAGAGGGCACTACCAATGCAATGTTTGCTCTAAGACTGTTACTGGTGAAATACAGAGAAGGTCAGGAGTTTCTCTGTGTCTCTCTGGACTTACAGAAAGCATATGACAGGGTGCCTAGACAGGAGTTGTGGTATTGTATGATGAAGTCATGAGTGGAAGAAATATATGTCAGAGTGGTACAGGATATGTACAAGGGTGGTGTGACAGCACTGAGGTCTGCATTGGGATTGACGGATGTGTTTAAGGTGGAGGTGGGGTGACATCAGGGATCAGCTGTGAGCCCTTTCTGATTTGCAATGGTGATGGATAGGTTGACAGACAAGATCATACAGGAGTCCCCATTGACTATGTTGTTTGCAGATGACATTGTGATCTATATTATGAGTAGGGAACAGCTTTTGGAGACCCTGGAGAGGTGGACATATGCTCTAGAGAGGAGAGGAATGAAGGTCAGCAGCACTAGAACAGAATATCTGTGTGTGAATCAGAGGGATGATAGTGGAATGTTGAGGATGCATGGAGTACAGTTGGCAAAGGTGGATGTGTTCAAATGATTGGGATCAACATTTCAGAGTAATGAGGACTATGGAAGACATGTGAAGAAGAGAGTACAGGCAGGATGGAGAGGGTGGAGAAGAGTGTCAGGAGTGATGTGTGACAGATGAGTACCAGTAAACATGATTTGTAAGGTCTACAAGAGGGTAGTGAGAACACCTATGTTATATGGGTTGGAGACAGTGGCACTGACAAAAAGGCAGGAGTCAGAGCTGCATATGGCAGAGTTACAGATGTTATGATTTGCACTGGGTATGATGTGGGTGCACAGGTTTAGCAATGTGTATATGACAGGCTCAGGCTATGTTGAATGGCCATGGGACAAAGTTGGATTGGTAGCATTACATCAGTTTGGACATGTGCTGAGGAGAGGTGCTAAGTATATTGTGAAAAGGATCATAAGGATGTAGCTGCCAGGTAAGAGGAAGAGAGGAAGGCCTCAGATAAGGTTTCTGGATGTGGTGAGAGAGGACATGCCAGTAGTTGGTGTGAGAGAGTAAGATTCAGAGGACAGGCAGAAATGGCAACAGATGATCCACTGTGGCAATCCTGAATGGGAAAAGCTAGAGGACAATGAAGGGGGATGTTGTAATGTCAATCTTGACAGATTTGGCAAGGATTTGACAGACATAACAAAACTCTACGTGTAAATGACTACAAATATGAGGCACACGTGGTCAGTGTGCAGAACACTGGACAGTTGAATAGTATGAGCTCAGTATATAACATGCAGTTTAACACACACATCTGCAGCAGTACTTTACTATGCAAATACCATGTATAGGTGTCTCACATTTCCAAGACAAACAAGTATATCCTAGTTGTATTCACAAGTAAGATATGGATATGTACAACATCCCAGTAGCTGGCCTAGTCACTACAGAGTCACATGGTATGGCCATCAGTGCTGTTCATCAGTACATCAGTACAGCAAATTTTGTTGAGACATATGCTTTCAACCCCCTATTTTCCATTATTACAGACCACCTACTGCATTCAATTACATGCTTACTTGTTTCACATGCCTTTTTTGTTTTCCTGGATTTTTCACAGATATATCATTTTATTTTTTTTTTCTCACACTATTCAACTTTGCACTGATGGACTGTCTATGACAGAGGTGGTTTAAATAGATGGCAGCTTGTCATTTGTAGGTAATGCTCATGAGCATGTGTGTCCTGAGCACAATTGGTGTTCCCCAGTTGCTGCTTGCATGTAGAGCAGCTGTGTGGTTATTACAATAGCCAATGTTATGGCAACACAATCCTATAATTGAGTATTCCATGTGGGCATTGGCCCTTTCCCTTATCTGTGAGGAAGGCATCCTGGAGGTGTGTGAGCTAATACCTCTTAGAACAAGACCTGTGGAGACAAGCCAACTAAATGGTGGAGAAGATTCAAGACTTAGGGGCAGGATATGAGTATTGGTGTCATATGTTTTGAATATTGCTTGTTTAACATGGTTTATCTGAACATGTTACTTCAGCATGGGTTTCAGTCTGACAAAGATCTGTGTTTGCATAGCTCTCAACTGTAGGGCTATCCACATAATGGCTAGAGGTTTGCTGTTATGCCTGGTCTGTTCCCAAGACATGTGTTGTCCTTGGCAAATCAGTAGCATACTCTGGTGATTGCAATCAGTAAATGCTAACATCCATTTGTTTCTCAGACTTTATATCCCTCAGTAAAGATATGTTACAACAAACCCTGTAATATCAGCAATTTTCTCAGTGTATAACAGCAATATTTCAAGTATGGCCATGTTTTTGGGCCTCTGTCCTAAATTATGTCAGGCTTTGTACAGATGCCATGCATTAGGAGGTTGATAGGTAGGGTCTACCATTATATTGTTCTGTCATTCCTGCTAAGGGGAAAGGGTGGACAACAAGTGGAACTCTGTACATTCAAGTGGTTGGTGTATGGAGAATGCTTTTAGATGACCTTGCAACATATTTTATGTGGGGGGAGAGTAACAAGTGTTTTAAAACTAGGCTGTTAGAACATGGGAGACATTTTACTGATGAGAAAGAAGACAGTTCTATAGCTGTTCATTTTAATAATTCTCCACATGGGGGTAGTAGTCATGAAAGAACATTTGATATGTACAGAATCAGTTTAAATTCTTAAATGTGATACTTTATCCCCTAGGGGGTTAAATGAGTTGTGTAATTAGTGGCTGTGTATATACATGTAATTAAGTGTAGTGGGTTACAAGGTACTGCTTTAGAAAAAGTCTGTTTCCCAGTTTGATCAAACAGTCATAAAAGAACAATTGTTATGTACAGAATCAATGTATGTTTTTAAACGCGATACTTTATCCCCTAGGTGATTGAATGAGGACTGTAATTGGACGCTGTGTATTTAAATGTACTTAAGGGTTAATTGCTTCTTCTAATTAGGGCAAATATTTCTTGTAATGTGTTACTCCTTGAAGGCTTTGGCAAAGACATCAGAGTAAAATGAACTTGTGTGAATTAATGGCTGTTTGTATTTTTGTTTCCTGTCTTCACTCATTGTACTTGTTTTGCTAAGAGGTCATTTTATATGTCTGGCCATTGTGTATGGCCTATCATGGTTTTGTAGCAGCGTATTGGTCACTTATTATTTGGACTGGGGGGGGGGGGCAGATGTGAGTGTCATGGATCCTTTTGTATCCAACTGTGCATGCTGCCACAGTTATGGTTGGTCTATCAGCAGCATATGTTTGTATGGGCATTTAGAGACATGCATGCATATATATATATATATATATATATATATATATATATATATATATATATATATATATATATATATATATATATATATATATATATATATATATATATATATATATATGGGTCTACCTGAGATGGTTGACAGGCCATATGATCGATATCCATTTGGTCGACAGTTCATTTGGTCAACAAGCATGTTATGTGGGGAGCGAAGCCCCCCACACCCCCCCCTAACTATATATATCAACCCCAGGGTCGCACAACATTGGGGAGGGGGCAAATCTGCTTGTCGACCAAATGAACTGTCGACCAAATGAGTGTCGATCATATGGCCTGTCGACCATTTCAGGTAGACCCATATATATATATATATATATATATATATATATATATATATATATATATATATATATATGTATATCTGTATCTATATATATATATATATATATATATATATATATATATATATATATATGGGTCTACTATGGTTGAAAATGAAATTACTAGGACCACTTTACTAAAAGCTCACTTGACTGAAAACTCACTTGACTGAAACTTATTTCGTTGAAAGTTATAAATGGTCTTTCCCCCACTGTAGTGCGACTCTGGAGTTAGTATTTAAAGTAAGGGGGGAATGGGGGTTGAAGCCCCCACATATCTTGGTTATATATTCCCTTTTGGAAAGTTATTTATTGCACTTGTAAGTATCACTGTGTATAGTTTAAAATGTTTATAATATGTGGGGGGGGATATGCCCCCCACACCCCCCTTACTTTATATACTAACTCCAAGGTCACACTACAGTGGTGAAAAGGCCATTTATAACTTTCAACGAAATGAGTTTCAAAGAAATGAGTTTTCAGTGAAGTGAGCTTTCAGTGAAGTGGTCCTAGTAATTTCATTTTCAGTCAAGTGAGTTTTATATATATATATATATATATATATATATATATATATATATATATATATATATACACGTCAGTATTTCTTGGTAATATATCTATATATTGTTATACATATATATGTATCTCCACACATATCTAGCTCTCTGTATATGTATATATTTCTTTTTTCATGTATATATTTGTAGATAATCATTCCTGATTGCACAGTGTGTCTTTCCTATTGTAAACTGACTGCACTGCATGATATCTTGTAAAAAAAAACATCCTAACATCTCACAGCTATGATGGCCTAGTGGAAAATTGCTGTGACTATGGTGTACAGCCTCCCAAGCTCAAGACTGAGCATGGTTGATTAATTTGCTGGTGTCCAGAAGAAGGGCTGCTTGATACAGAGTGATTAAGGCACTTTTAAGCAGTTGTGCATGGGTTTGCGTGGCGCTAATCGGCATTAAAACACAGTTAAACCGATAGGTGCTTAAACTGTGTAGGCTTCACTTACCGATGCCTACCAGTGTGCAGATATGCTTAGCAGAGCTGCCTTCTGGTTATCATTCACATTTAAACAATGTGTAAACCTGATAAGTGTAGCTCAGCCCTGGTAACCATTGCTCACATTCCAGTCTCATAAAACAGCAGAGTAATGACATTATGTAATACGTTTATTTAATTTCCTGTACATTGCATGCTTTTATGTGCTCTCGTTACAGTAGCAAGGGATGTGACTATACTGTTGAGGACACTTGGATATACATGGGTAGTATCACATGTTTTTTTTATTTTTTTATACATGGATAGTTTCACATGTTATATGCACTCACACTTACATGTTACACCAGCTACAATACACTGGTTGATGAATATGATTCCACACATATTGTATTATGAAATTAGTACTTTTGACACTGTTTTCCATGTAAGATTAGATTGCCTATTGTAGTACTCCAACCATGCACCTTTACATGCAGAGCTAGGACTCTGAGTACTACACTATCTTGTTCTTGGTGTTTCAGCTCTATGTTTTCATGTATCTCCTATTAGATATTACTATGATATTAGTATATTAACCGTAGAGTACTATGTTTTTTGGCTATGTCACTGAGGACTGCTGTCATGTAGTAATGGCATAGATTTCAGTTTCAGACTTCTATCCTTCAGGACATTCATCCTAATGCATAACATGTTTGCTGTCCACTTCCTGTCTGTCCTCTGTGCAGATGTGCATATGTCAGGTATTGCTAAGGCCATACAACTATGTAGGTGCCCACATAGTTTTGTGCTGTGGGCCTGGGCACAGCTGCTAGTTCCAACAAATGGGACGTCCTTTATGTGGGCCTTGGCCCTTTTACTTGTCTGTGTGAGGGACATTACAGAGGTGGTGGACTACAGACTCGCAGACAGTAGGTGGGAATATTTCACAGGACAGGACATTTGGAGACAGCACAACAACATGGGGGACATGTCTCCAGAATTGTGAACATATTCTATGTCATCATCAGTGCTGTTATACTCATGGTGGTGTGATAGGTTGACAGGGTTTGTGTGGACATGAATTTAATGAGTGACTTCATGTCTGACAGTGATATGTCTCTGACATACCTCTCCACTGACATGCTGTCCACAGACTGACCACATGTCTGCCTGTTATGTTTTTTCTGTTCCTCAGACAGTTGTTGTCCTTGACAAATCAGTCAGGGACTCTGGGTAATGCAGTCAGTAAATACTAAAATCCATTGGTATGACTGACTTCATATTCCTCATAAAGGATATGTTACAACAAACCATGTAACATCAGCAACTGTCTAAATTTCTAACAGCAATATGTCCAGTCTATGCCTGTGTTTGTGCCTCTGTCTCCAATGATGTCAGGCTTTGTCCAGATGTCATGCACTATGAGGCTCAGATGTACTTAGTATGATTATTTCTTGCCTTCATTCCTCCTACCATCCCAGTGAGGTAGTAGACCCACAGACATGTTACAGGGAAGAGGACATAGATATCACTCCTGATCCTGTACATTCTGAGGTGAACTGCACATTTGAGAGGTCTGTGTATGTCTGGCCATTGTTGACAGACTGTCGGGATTGTGTACACATGTCATGTGTACATGTTATTTGGGGTTTGTATGGAGGAGGTAGATGTAAGTA
>NC_056731.1:607198753-607238753 GCF_019279795.1 Protopterus annectens | reverse complement strand
TTCTACAGCAACAGCTGTGCATATATACAGAATCTGGAAGGTAAATTTGGACACTCAAACCCCTAAAAGAGGGTTGAGGACAACAATGTTTTGGGAAGCCAATTAGACTAGATTACATTTGTGCAGTGGACATGTGTGCAAAATGGACAGCTATGTATGGGGCGACATTTTTTTGTCGGAATAGATTACCATTTTTTTTAAGGTGAGAGTGGGATGTTGAGGAAGGATAGTAGGTATATTTGGAGAGGTAGGTTGGGTAGGAAGACAGACAAGACAGCAGACAGGGGTGGTATATGACACATGTGGGGGGTAAACACCTTAGATGGGGAGGGATGGTTGGTAATCGGATGCCCACGAGCCCCCAATTTGATACGGTGGGACTGCGGTCCCCACCTATGGGCAGTCACCACTACACCTTTGCGGCCCCGAAGGTGGCTGTGCTGGGGGCTGTGCATGAGGGGCAGGCTGACCCTGTAGATGTGCCACATGGCCCTCAAGCTGGCATAGCAGATCTCCAAATTTCTTGCGGAGCTCACTACGCACCAGACCCCGGTCCTAGCTTCTGGTGACAAGATCCTGTCCACGCCTGCACCCGGGGGACGAGCCCCATCCACTAAGGTGGTTCCACCCAAAGGTGGTGCAGGAACAGCAGACAAGGAGGTCCCAGGGTGGGTCCCAGACATGCTGAGGCCCAGTGCCACAGACAGATGAGGCGAGAGAGGCGAACCCACTGGGATCTTCCTTCCCAGACATGCTGTGGTGTTGCAGTTGTAGAACATATGTTGGTTAGTCATGAAAAATACATTCCAAAATTAGTTATAATGGGTGTATATCACATAATCAAAATCCCAAGACATCGAACACCATAAGCTCGAACTTGGAATGTCAAAATGTGATATAATCAAAAGCTCAGAACAGCAAATTTTTTCCCAGGGAAAAAATTTGCTGTTCCGAGTAACACACACACAACACAAGCACACCAAAAAAGTAATCCACACATATACACTTAAAATCCAATTTCTAACCCTACACTAAACCAGACATACACTACTATCTATCTACTTACCTTAACCCAAACCCTAACCCTAACCCTAAGGTCTGTAACTATTGCACCCTCACCTTACCCGCTCCATAACCCTAAGGTCCGTAACTATCGCACACTCACCTTACCTGCTCCCTAACCCTAAGTTCCCTAATTATCGCACACTCACCTTACCTGCTCCCTAACCCTAAGGTCCCTAACTATCACACACTCACCTTACCTGCTCCCTAACCCTAAGGTCCCTAACTATCGCACACTCACCTTACCTGCTCCCTAACCCTAAAGCCTCTATCACACACTCACCTTACCCACTCCCTAACCCTAAGGTCCCTAACTATCCCATTCCCACACTTACCTTAACCCTGTCTGTAACCTTCGCACCACAATGGAGAAAATAGTGAAGTGGCAAAAACAGCCCATTGAATTCTTTTCCTAGGAAAGAATTCGATGTTCTGCAGTTTTGCTATTTTCAGTGTTTGCTGTTTTGGGTTTGATATTATAACATTCGACGTTTTACTACTTCGATGTTATAATATAAATCCATTATAACAGCATGCATGAGTATTCCCATTAACCCAAAACAACATATTTGAAACAGTTGCATAGCAAACAGAACACATGCATATATGGAACCACAGTGGGCATTATAATGGCATGCAGGTTACATTGATAGCAACAGGCCACCAATGATAATATTTGAACAGGGAACATTAATAGAAAAACATTTCAATATTTGAAGAACAATAGAACACATGTTCCAACAATAGATTTTGTGGAGAACATATCCATTGATTTATGTGTTTAGATTATTGGTGCAGATAAGGTGGGGGAGAGAGAAAGATGTCAATTAACAACTATATATGTTTGAAGTGCTCACACCTTTAATGATCATTGCTCTAATCATTACTCTACAGGTATTACCTCACTTTACATCGAACTATGGCCTTGGGTTGGGCAGTGGTATGTTTGAACACAGTGTATACTTACAGGCTTCGTACAGCTCATTTATACCTTTTCTTAACTGGTATACCTGTGGAGGAAATTTCTGTTAACACTACCTGACTGTTTCTACACATATTCACATAGTCAAGGTTACATATGTGCAGTCATAACTGCATGTGTGCTAGTGCCATAATCCACCTTGATTTCTATCAGTCACCCTGAGTGTTGACTGCAGTGACCACTAGCTGTGATAGCGTGACCCTGAGGCACATTTCTTGGAGGAGACTACTTGGTGCATGTACTTCTCTTGCTGTCATTTGCAGCTTTGGGGTTAGACAGTGGGTGTTGTACACGGTGTATAATTACAGGATTTTTACAGCTCATTTATACCTTTTCTTACCTGGCAGACCTGTGGACGAAATTTCTGTTAACAATACTTGACTGTTTCTACACATATTCACATATTCTTGGATGAGGTTATGCATACAGCTTAATAACACTCCTGGGATTCGAACCATGCCAGTTTGTGCAAAATGGAACACAAGGTTGTGTTTTATCACAATGAGTTACCGAAGAACTGCGGCTTCTTTTCTGACTGTTTTCAGTACAATAGTGTGTTGTTTGGACAATCTCCCTTGTAATTCTGATATTCATGCATTGCAGATGCTTGTTATAATCTTTAGTCAGACCTTGACATATTACAATATGGAAAACAATGGTCAACACAGCATTACTATCCAGGGACCAGATCCTGGTGCATGGAACATTTCTTATACCTAATCTGTTAATGTCAATCTACATCCAAACTACCATATACCAAAGTACACACAACAGTCTGGTGTTTAGAATTTTATTGACAGGTACTGCTACACTCTTACTGATATATATCCTGTACATCAGTATTACTCTGCTAATGTCTTGTTTATTCAGTACAAACAGCAGACATTACTAACTACTGGCAGGTGACATTCACTGCACTCTATTTATTTGCCCTGACTACTGCTAGCTAGATTCATACTCACCAGCCTCGTGACACAGCCTTAGCAGCCTGCTGGCATGGACTTCCAAGTTCACAGCCCTCTCTTCTGCAGCTGTACAGGAGATAGAGAAACATTTATGCATACCTTTCCATGTCATACTTAGGCTGGACTTTAATACACAAGAATTGATAGTGGTACTTACACACTGTTGGGACATTCCACGCTCACACATCTTGGACCCTCTGCTCCAAGAGGTCCCTGTTCCTTCACTTCAAGTCAGCATAGTGATGTCGGACCTGCTCACCAGTTCAAGGGATGCCAGTTGCACTGGTGAGGTCATAAGCAAGACTGTCCCAGGCCTCCACTTTGTATTGGGAGTCCTGGTACTGGTCCTGCAGCAGTTGCCCTTCATGTTTTTTACAAGGAGTCCAACCATGACCCTGGACTCCTGCATGCCCCATCACTGTGCCCAAAAGTGCACATCTTCTCCAACACCAGCCATAGTGCCTGTAGTGATCAGCTTAAGTAGGGCTGGATTCCTGCCCTTTGCTGCAATTGGTCTATTTTGAATATGCTGAGCTGAGCAAAGTGATGGACAAACCCACTTAGCTGAGATAAGCATTGCTTACAAAGGTAGATACTAAGCACTGTTTACCAGTGTGCAAATCCACTTAGCTACGCTAATTATTGGTAAACATAAGAGTTTAAGCACTGTTTACTCCAGGTAAACATAGCTGAGCATAATTAAGCGATGTTCAGCTTTCATTTTATGGACTGTCAGGATTGTGGGATCAATTCCTTCTTAATGCCATCTTATGGTATGTATGTTTCCCTTCCATAACATCCCCCTTTGTGCTTTCATTACATTACATTCTTTTTATGGCTATACTGTATGGGACACGTGTTTATATGTGGGGTTCACATCTGTACAATACTGACACCTCACATTTGGAACTGCTACACTACCCTGGTCAACAAATATATATTATTCACTACCTATTTATAAAAATATATATTTTAGTCCTGTTTCACATATGAAAGTGAATGGACTACATTGGGGCTCTAACTGTGAATGCCTGCATGTTAGGCAAAAGTTCCAGCCACTAAACTATGCCACTTTGACTACTTTGGACATATATTTCTATTTAGCTCCTTTAGATGTTTAGGCTCTGGTATGCATACTTGCGTGGCACCCACACCCGCTTAGCTACGCTTAAACTTTATTGGGAACAGGAAAAAAAGAGTTGAAATGATGTTCTATTTTTATTTTTCATAAGGGTATGCACAGTGCTTTCTGCCTTTTAGGGCAGGACATCTGGACAAAGAGTGACATGATGGGGAGACAAATAGGGACAGAGTTTAGATATTGCTCTTGCCAACTTAGAAAGTTGATAGAATAACAGGCTTTGCATTGGCATGACTAAAATAATGAGAGACATTTGAGTCTCAGACATTATACCCTTCAGCAAAGACTTTAATGATTTTACACTGATTTGCCAGAAAACCATTCTTTTATGGAGAGTGGACCAAATATATGAGGCTAAAATCTGGCATTCTGTGGGAATCTGTACAGTTGAAGGTATGTGTGTGTATTTGCACACATTTTCTGCTTCTGCAGGATGCAGTAGTGCCGGACAGTGCTTTAGCAATACAGGGGGTGTGTCACAGAAGCTGTGACACACCCCCTATATTGCTTTCCTCTTTGCCTGTTTCATTTCATTGTCCGAGGACACTGAAATGATTTATTTTACATTTCAGTGTCTGTGGACATTGAAATGCTGGCATAATATTAAAGCTATGCTCTAATATTATGCCAGTATGGCTTAGAAAGTGCCGTATGGCACTTTCTGAGTGCAGGGGGCGTGTTTGGTGTCCATGCAGTGCACGGACACACCCCCTGTGCTCGTTCTTGTTTTGTGGCCGTCTAGTGTAGACAGCAGCACGCCCTCATGAATATGCGGGGTGCCCTGCTGTCCTAGACTGCCACAGACTGCTCCGTGCAAGAATAACACTATTCTGAGCGTGATGAATCCTGGGGCAGACTATCAGACTTAGTTAAATCTGTGGATTTACTATGCTTTTTTTAAGAAGAAAAAAAAAAACATTGTAAATCCACACAAACAGGAAAAGAGGGCATTATCTCCTCAGCTGATATGAAGATGATGTCACAAAATAGGTGGCAAGTAGATGGGGTTATGGGGTGCAAGGGGTGAGGCCTAAGTCCAGTTTTAGCCACAATGAAAGGAGGCATAGCTGGTAATATCAGTTATTAGAATTTCATAGTTTTGTTGTTCAAATGTTTATGAAATGCATATTTAGGTAAAACCTGTTATTCTTTTAATTTTTTAAGGGAATTGGAGATTTTTGCCTCATATCTGTCTATGATTTTGCATAACATCAGTGATTCTGCCTTAGATTTTTGCCATGTTCCTCATTAACTTTTGTTTTTTTCTTACTCACTGTCAGTCAACAGCACAAGTCATTACAGTTTCACAGTTTCTATCATTCAGTGAATGCATGTCTATTTAACACTTATTGTTCTAGTGATATTCCAAGGGATTTGGAGTTGTGTGACTTTTATGTTAATAAACTACTTCTTGTAGTCAAAAATACAAGGTTTGAACCCTTTCAAGACCATTTGCCTGCTTTGTGATTTTGAATAATTCACTTAACCAGACAGTGTTCCTGGGTCACTTGTGATAATGGACAGTTTGTCCATTGGGTTTACCTAGGTAATAAATGCATCGAATAATTTTACAGTCTGTCTTTTCTGTCCACCATTATTCTTGTCTTTGTCCAGAATTCTTGAGCAAAGACCTTGAGAGATATTTTGGTCTGTTCCTTGTAAAATTTGCGGGCTCTGGCAAATTGTTGCAGATTGCAGTCTCTAAATAATTAATGGCATGTGAGTTTTAGACTTTGTATCCTTTGGAAAAAGTTGATAATTCAAAGTTTGTTATTTTAATAACACTCTAAGAGTATAAGAGAAACATTTAAAAGCTGTTCTGGATTTTTCTGTTTCTTGATCTAAGTAGTTGAGAGGGCAGTGGAGAGTTGCATTGTATGGTTCTGACATCAGCAAAATGAGAGACATTTCTGGGTCATTATTTGTAAAACTATTCAATCACTTGATCTTAAGCAAATATTCAAGGTCTACAGTCATACAAATGACTGTAACTGAGGTGTGTGTATGTGTACGCATATGAGCATGTGGGTCAAAGATCAAAGTGTAAGCAATGTAGTGGGTAGCGTGAACTAATAACTGAGATGGAAAGAAAGACTAAAGGTGCTTGTCACTGAGAATTTGTAACTAGAGATGTTAAGAGAGAGTATGAAAATAATTTGCTTATTTTTGTAAGGGGTGCTGGACTGTTTCAGCTTTCACTCGTCTATTTTGTTTGAAGAACTGGATGTATGGTAAAGCAAAATATATTATAACTGCTGTATAACTTTTTGTCTTATAAATAGTGTAGAAGGAAAAAATTATGTTGTAAACAAGTAACTGTTCTGGCAAGCAAATAGAGAGACTAAGGGTATCAAATAATTTTCTGTAAGTATAAAGTCCCCAGTTTAACCATGGTATGAGCTTTCTTCCTAGTTGTTAGTAAATGTGTCAATTTTAACCCATCTGTTCTACATTGTGCAGAATTGTGTAGTACTCCACATTTTGAAGATGAAAGGCTGACAGTGGTCATAGTTTTCTGTAATTAGTTTAATAGCTGATGTTATGGATTGCATGGCATTCATGATAGTGCAAGCCTGCTCTTATCTGTGTTGTTTAATTACTTGATGCTAATTGGCATTGTTTGCATTTTTTATTGGGGGGGGGTGCTTGGCTTGCCTACATGGGGCCAAGGATTTTTGTAACTTGTTGACTATGACTGGAGGCTCTTTAATTCTTTTGTCTGTTGGTGCTGTGGATGTTATGGTAATGACAAACCAAAGAAGCCTCAGCTTGAGAATTAAGGATATGCAAATTTAATTATCTCAGTTATTAAAACGGGAAATTCTAAAAGTCTTCTGCTGAGGCTTATTCATATGAGGGCAAGGCAGTCCATACAGCCTACCTCGACCTGGCAAAGGCCTTCGACACAATACCCCACTCAGGTATCATCGAAAAACTCATCGGCTTAAATGTAAACCCATACATCACAAGATGGGTTGCAAACTGGCTAAGTGACAGAACCCACAGGGTCAGAGTTGCTGGCGCCATGTCAGACTCAAAGCCTGTCACAAGTGGTGTCCCACAGAGCTCAGTCCTGGGACCACTCTTGTTCGGCATCTAATTTTCTGAAGTACAAGCAAACACAGGAGGGTTATGGCTGACAAAGTTTGCAGATGACTGCAAACTGGGCCATAGTCGAAACACATCTGACATAGATATCCTTCAGAAGGGCCTCACAGAAATGGATAACTGGTGCCAGAGCCATGGCCTAAAGTTAAACGCCAAGAAATGCATAGTCATACCCTTCGGGAAAAACAAGGTTACCCCTAGCTACCATATAGGTGGCAATCCACTGAGCACAGAAGAAGTCATCAGGGATCTGGGGACCCAGGTTGACAGTAACCTTTCGTTTGACACTCATGTTGCCAAAGTACGAAGTGACCAAGAGACACAGGCAGAACGAAGCAGTTAGGAGCCAACTGTACCAAAAGTCGTTGCAGGAAAGAATATCTCCACAAAAGTATTTCCTTAACGCAGGTTTATTAACAAGGAATATTACAAGCGTTTTCGCACCTGTACAAACAGGGGCTTCATCAGAGTAAAAATTCAAAGTTAGCGCCAAAAATACCAGCTTTTAAAAGAAGGTGATGTCACCATCGACGTCACTTTCAATTTAAACCATAAAAGTTGTATACACACATACATTTTCACAACCTTTTCAAGTAACAAAATACCACATTAAAACCTCGTTGTTGTCTAAAAGGTATTACAATGTATGATTAAATGCATATAATAGCTGACAAAGCAAACATTATTTGTTTTTTGTTGTTGTTTTTTGTTGGTTGTTATTGGGGCACTCCTAGAAATATAAAAGTATAAGAAGGATGTCATGTGTCATGTGTCTGACAGCAGTATATGTTTTTTAGATGTCAAACTGCAATTGAATGATGGCATATTAAACACTAGTATTTATAGAAAGGATGTTAGTAATGGAAGATATACGCATCACAGTAGTATGCACGCGCCACATGTCTTTCTAGTGGATATGATATGAATTTATTATCCAAGCTTAAATCTGATGTAATGTGAGCTAGGCAGACATCACTTATATCAACTTTTTCAAGCCTCACAGATAGTCAGTGTAATAACACCATTACTCAACATGAAATAAGGTGCGTCACAACTTTTAATGGTAGGTCAAGTTCAATTAGACAAATTATTAACAGGAACTGGCCCATTCTGATGGCATTGGATGAACTAAAAACTATATTGGGCACCAAGCCACATTTTACATATAAAAATATGAGGACGATTAAAAGTTTACTCTGTTATAAAGATTTTATAGACCCTGTTATACACAATTGGCTGCTAAAACTGGTACTTTTCCATGTTTTAACTGTGTTGCCTGTGCTTACATCTTAGGGAATGGTAGTGATATCTTCACTCATCCTGCCAATGGACAAGTATTTAATTTTAAAATTACAGCTACTTGTAACACCACTTTTGTGGTTTATTTGGCTACCTGCATCTCATGCAGTTCATTTTACGTGGGAAAAACAATACGTAAGCTTAAGGAACGTGTTATAGACCATAATTCTGAAATTAGGAGAAATTGTGACAATAATGCACTATGTAAACATATTAAAACTTGTGGTGAAACACATACATTTAAGTTTAGAGTGATTGATGCTCTATGTCCAAATGAAAGAGGTGGTGATGTCAACAACCTTTGAGCTCAAAGAATTTGAATGGATATTGAGATTAGCTGCTGACACTCATCCTGGTTTAAACAGCACTGTCAGTTTAAAACCTTTGTTAGTTAAGCTACGTAATATTGTAAAGTAAATATTTTATACTGTGTATCTACACATCTTTTAATATATTTATATGTATATGTCTTTAATTTTAATTTGTTTTCTGTCACATGATTTCATTTGGCTGCTGGTCATGTGATTTTAGACCTGTATTTAAGCTTCTAGAGTTTAGTGTTTGAATGTATTAGTATTGAAGAAGGGTTACGCCCGAAAGCTCTGCTTTTATTAAACTGGTTTTCTCTGCAAGTTTTCTCTTTTGAGTTCGTGTTTTGCAGCTGGTTTTACTTGTGCTGTTACTGTTTCTGCTGTTATTGGGAATTCCTGTTGGAGGTCTATCTCAGCCCTTAGCCTGGATATGGCAGTTGGAACTAGCTTGAATTCTTTAAAGTCTCTGATTAATATTGAGACCAACCCTTTACTGAACTGTGTGGACTCTACAAACTCTGCTACTTTGTCTGATGTTGTTCCTGAGCCAGAAAGCCTGGCAGAGTTTCATAAAATCTTGCAACAATTAGAGAGAAAGGTAACTGCATTTAAACGTTTGCAGTGGCAGCTTTTTTAGCTTATGTGGAAAGAGGTATTGTCCCACGTGGGCTTAGGATTCTTAAAATGCCTTCATATGGCAATACTTTTCCTGAACTTTTAAAATCATGGCAACAGTTGAACATCAAGTTGTCTTTAGACTATATGTGCTTAATGAATGATTTCTTTGTTAAAATAGAAGATGAATATAAAAAGAAATCTTCACCATGGAAAATGCCATTATGGAACTTTCTGTTTTTCTAAGTTAATTCATGTCTATCAGCAAATGCTAGATAGACTGCATACCGACATAAGAATGGAAGCTACTAAGAAACGTAAACTTTTACGTGACATTGGGGACTTCCAAAAGGGAATATTTTCTCTTGGCCTAAATCTGATTATCATACAACCTCTAATTATCAAAAGCCTACTTATAAAGAAGCACTTGATGCCTTAGATACTTTTGATGAACCTGTATGCAACACTAATGTCGAGAAACACCTACAACTAAAGAGATTCCCCAATACAACATCTGATGCGATAGGCGAACCTACGCCTACGCCTGTAACCAGCAGCATGCGATCTGTTAGGATACTGAAATAAGAATGATGGCGCTTGACAACGTGAATACGCTTAACTGGAAAAAGACTCAACAACT
The DNA here is from genome assembly GCF_019279795.1 of Protopterus annectens. Lineage (NCBI taxonomy): Eukaryota > Metazoa > Chordata > Ceratodontiformes > Protopteridae > Protopterus > Protopterus annectens. Next base: position 607,228,630 of record NC_056731.1, on the reverse strand, counting down.
TACTTTTAGCTTTGTACCTAAGCTGCCAGTTAGAACAACCAGAAGCAGTTGGAAATAAATCCCCAAGTCGAGGGGCTTGTTGTCTACACAAATTACATCTACAAACAAAAGGAAGAATCAAAGCCCTTTAGGACTGAACAAAGTAAGTCGCAAATGAACAGTGTATTAAACCTCTCCACTTTTGAATTACAATCAGCGCACTTTTCGCTTTTCAGTAAAGGTTTTAAATTTATACCATATGGTTGTGACAATATTGTCTCTGCTTTAACAGAACTAAAAATCTTTGTTCAAATCTCAACTTAAGACTGCTATTTGGTAATACTCCTGCACCTGAAAAATGTTGTAAACGTAGTAGCACTTTTATGCCAGTTAGTGTTCCTGTACTAAAGGCTTTTCATGACATTTGCGAGTTTCAGATTAGAGAACTCTATTTAAAACCTGTTAAAAACAAGGCATATAATTTAAGCTTCTCTGAGTATAAAGCCTTAAAAGTTTACAACAGTGTAATGACATTATTATAAAACAAGCTGATAAAGGTGGCAAGGCTGTCTTAATGAATCGTGATAATTATTTTTCAGCTGTTTCTCTGCTTTTAAATGATGATACTGCCTTTAAAGTTATCACTAGAACTGATGTAAAAAATTGTATAAGTTATGTGAACATGGTTGTGTATGAGCTGCAGCTTAATAATGACATAGATATTGATCTTTTAACTATTTTACAGTACCTTGTCCTCTGATTCCACATTTATATGGGATCCCTAAGATTCATAAATCCCTGGAAAATCCACCCATGAGACCGATTGTCTCTGGAGGTGGTTGGGTTACTGAACCCATATCAGTTTATTTGCATAGGCAATTAGAAGTTTATTTACCTAAATGTAGTTCTATTCTAAAGGATACTTGTGATTTATTGTCAAAGCTACGGGTATGGTATAATAATGTAAAACTGATTTAAATACCAAGAAATATTATTTAGTGACGCTTGATATCATGTCCCTTTTCACAGTTATCCCCAATGATGTGGGAATAGAACTACTTAGAGAATTTTGTCTTCTCAACCTAGTCCTGACCATAGGCTCATTAGCAATATCTGTTGCCTTATGGATGTAGTTCTGAGGAACAATGTGTTTATGTTTAATAATACCTTATTTCTTCAGTTAACAGGCGTAGCTATGGGCACATCCGTAGCAAATACTTACGCTAATTTAGTGCTTTACCAATGGGAATGCAATTATTTGTTTAATGCACAAAATCTATTTCTTAGTAACATTAGTTTCTATCAGCGATTTGTAGACAATTGTCTACTAATATGGAATGGTACTTTGGATGATTTGAATATTTTCATTGATTATTTAAATTCTAGTACTAATTTTTGAAATTTAAAATGGATGTGTCTGACAGCAGTATATGTTTTTAGATGTCAAACTGCAATTGAATGATGGCATATTAAACACTAGTATTTATAGAAAGGATGTTAGTAATGGAAGATATACGCATCACAGTAGTATGCACGCGCCACATGTCTTTAAAGGTGTAGCAAAATCTCAATTTATTAGAGCAAGTAGACTAACTACTGATAATACTACATTTGTTTCACAACTTGATAATATGGTAGAGGACTTTCTTTCTAGTGGATATGATATGAATTTATTATCCAAGCTTAAATCTGATGTAATGGAAGCTAGGCAGACATCACTTATACCAACTTTTTTGGAAGATAGGTCAAGCCTCACAGATAGTCAGTGTAATAACACCATTACTCAACATGAAATAAGGTAATGCCACAACTTTTAATGGTAGGTCAAGTTCAATTAGACAAATTATTAACAGGAACTGGCCCATTTTGATGGCATTGGATGAACTAACTACGTTGGGCACCAAGCCACATTTTACATATAAAAATATGAGGACGATTAAAAGTTTACTCTGTTATAAAGATGTTTATAGACCCTGTTATACACAATTGGCTGCTAAAACTGGTACTTTTCCATGTTTTAACTGTGTTGCCTGTGCTTACATCTTAGGGATGGTAGTGATATCTTCACTCATCCTGCCAATGGACAAGTATTTAATTTTAAAATTACAGCTACTTGTAACACCACTTTTGTGGTTTATTTGGCTACCTGCATCTCATGCAGTTCATTTTACGTGGGAAAAACAATACGTAAGCTTAAGGAACGTGTTATAGACCATAATTCTGAAATTAGGAGAAATTGTGACAATAATGCACTATGTAAACATATTAAAACTTGTGGTGAAACACATACATTTAAGTTTAGAGTGATTGATGCTCTATGTCCAAATGAAAGAGGTGGTGATGTCAACAACCCTTGAGCTCAAAGAATTTGAATGGATACTGAGATTAGCTGCTGACAGTCATCCTGGTTTTATCAGCACTGTCAGTTTAAAACCTGTGTTAGTTAAGCTTAATATTGTAAAGTAAATATTTTATACTGTGTATCTACACATCTTTTAATATATTTATATGTATATGTCTTTAATTTTTAATTTGTTTTCTGTCACATGATTTCATTTGGCTGCTGGTCATGTGATTTTAGACCTGTATTTAAGCTTCTAGAGTTTAGTGTTTGAATGTATTAGTATTGAAGAAGGGTTACGCCCGAAAGCTCTGCTTTTTATTAAACTGGTTTTCTCTGCAAGTTTTCTCTTTTGAGATCGCAGATATACCCCAGGGATTACTTCAGTGTCACTGCTTGACAGAGGCACAACAAAATAATAAGGCATAGTTTTCTTCAAACTAAAGGGGTGGCGAAAGCCACATAACTATGGGCTAGGCTTATAAATGCCCTTGGGCAGATAGCCTAGTATGAACCTATGAACCTATGAACCTATAACTGCATAACTTAATATCCTGCACATCCAAAAGTATTCAAATATTCGAATGGTTTATTGTAACCCCTTGAGTTCATACCCTTAACTGTCCTTATTTTTGCAGAATGTCCACAATTTTTCTTCAAATGTTTGCCCTGTCTCTCATAGCATTTTAAATTTTTCTGTAGATCACTGTTGATTTTAGTCAGTCAGTAATGAGAGTCATTAGAGTTTTATATTTCCTATTGTTCAAAAAATGCATATTGATGCAACTTGTATTGTGCTATTTACTTTTTAAGCGAATTAAAGCAATATTTAAAAAAAATGTGCTCTTGATTTTATCCCCTCCAATTATTTTGGCTTTGTCTAGGGTGCTACCCTAAAGCATTCCGATCTAAAGTATTTATATTGGTGTTATTTCACCAAACCAGAAATGGAGTAGCAGGCTGCTCATGTTGCTACATTTGCTTGGAATAGTGTTGTCTTTATCAGTGCTGTTTTACTTGGAGGCTGCTGGAAAAGTAGCACATGCTTATTTGCAGCCTCATTAGTTCAACAGGTAGTACATTCACCCGTGGTATAAAAGACTGTGGTTTCTATTCCCATGTGAGATACATGAATTAGTTTTCCAGTAATGACACTGCAGTAAAACATAAGGGGGTGCTACACTCCTGAATGTGCTTGCGTTTGTGGTAGCTCATGTGGATGTAAAAGATTCCATGACACTTAGAGTGAGTGGGTTTGCCATTTCTATAACCCAAACATGCTATTTACACTTTTTTATGTAACCCCCCCACATGCTATTTACATAAGTTTACACTATTGTACAATTTCAATATTTGCATGCTATTTACAGTATTAACAATATTTGCAATATTTTTATATTTTAAATATATACAATATATATGTAGGGTGACATAACTCCTTCTCACCTGAATACAAAACGTAATTTAATTCAACATTATCCCCACATCCTTTTTTTCCACAACCAAAATCTTATCCTTTCTGAAATTTCAGCAGTAGTCCATATTTTATTAAAGAACACTTCTATTATACCATGACCCCCCCCCCAAAACGTGCACGCTGATTGGTCACGTTCATAATCGAAGTATACTAATGGAAAAGGTCCAGCCCGGACTTTTTCCATTAGTATAACTTTTAAAAACACTGTCTCGCTGTGTTAAATGGGTTTAACATAGAAGCTTTAAAATAAGCAACGGAGATCTCCGCTGCTTATTTTAAGCTGGCTATGTTAAACCCATTTAACATCGAGACAAGATCTCCGTTGTTAAATGAGTTTAACATAAAAATAAGCAACGGAGATGTCCGTTGCTTATTTTAACTGTCTCGCCATGTTAAACTCATTTAACATAGCGAGACGCAACGGAGATCTTGCTTTCTCCGTTGCTTTGCCCACAGCTCTGATGTACTGCCGCTGATGCCAGACATCTGCGAAGGGCAGTAAACAGGCATTATACTATGCCATTATTTAAGAAAAGTAACAGTTTCTTTTCTTAAATAATGTCATAACCCTGGGTGTGGGTAATTTGGCTGACCAAACCACGCCAACCGTGGGTAAATTTAGCATTACCCACACCCAGGCGTGGGTTATTGCTATATTAATCTATCATCCCATATTTCTCATATCCCACAGAACATTATTTTTCTAATACTAACATAGTTCTCCAAGTATCCTGGCCATGTTTCTCCCAGTCAGTAGTGAATACCACCTTAGATCTCCATTAAAAGAGGCCATTGGCCTAATGGGACTAACCCAGTCAACAAAAAGTATAAGTAAATTAATTATGTTTGCTACTATATCTCATTATATCTTTGTACTTTGACTATTTTAATGCATCAGAATCACTAAGTGGTAATGGTTATTATATATCAATTTATCTGTCACTGTAAAGTGATCTTGGAGTATTTTTTCCCAGAATTCACGTCAAGCTTTGTTTATGCGAGTCATGGCTGACATAAGGAAATTATATTTTTAACTTCCATGTAAATAGAATGGTAGTAGTTGCAGTCACAGACATCTTGCACAGCTTATGGAACCTATTTTCCTTTTCACTTTGAATTACTCAGATTTATGTTTTCACAGCAGCTCTTAGCTCTTTAACAGTAGTTGTAAATGTCCAACAAAATAAACTAGCTGAACTGCATGTTTTAAGGCTTCTTGTTTTTAGTACAAGTGTTGACAGATCTTCTACCACATTCTTCCTGAGTTATCAAAACTATCAGTGTAATCCAGGAGGTGTTAACTGAACATTCCTACTCCTACTTCAAAGAACTATTAACAGACATTTAAACTACTTCGCTATTTATTAGTATCTAAAGTGGGAAGATATGGGTTTTATCTTGAATGTTGGTAAAATGTGCTGTATTTTTAAAACATTTTTTCATTACAATGCAGAACAGAACAATATACGTCCTACGTTCTGTTCTTGAATTTGGGTTAATGATATCGGTTCACTTTCTGCTGAGGCACACATGTCTGTGCCTGACATTTCCCCCACCTCTGTTGTATTTGCTTTCACACCCTTGACGTGTTATACTGTATCATGCTAACACAGCATCCAAATCCTTGAGCATGGCAAATTAGTAGATGTTCTGTATTGTGAACATTGCCAGGATTTGTAAGAGTATGGCATTCACTGTTTTTTTTTCATAGAGAGAAAATTCTTCATTTTTAACAGTGGATTTTGGGAGAGTTGTTACCATGTGCCATGTATTCTGTTTTAATTGGTATTGTGTTTTAGTGTCTTTTATTTTTTTCATATGTCCTACATACCCCAACAGCAAGCTACTGTGGTCCTATTGTGCCCCAGCAAGAATGGAGCCATAACCACACCCCTCCCCTTATGCTAAATGTTTTAAAGCAGTTCTGTAGATGACTGGGGACATCACATGATACATGCAGATAAAATATTAAAAAATGGTGCATGAATATGGAACCAAACAGTTTGACTATATGTATATTTTATTATTTTTTAAATGCAATGGAAAACTATAAGAATCAATTTTTCACATCATAACACATTAGAAAGTCATTCTGTCCGGATGTCTTTTCATTACTCCACCAAATCCAGATACTTTAGTGGTACTGATAGAAAGTAAGGTCCTGGTATGTACAATACTCACATCTGGTAAACAGTCACATCTGGTCAAATAACATCATCATTAGGAAATGCTGTCTTCTAACAAATCAGGCACCATATTAGTTGAAACATGGTCATCATAAGTATAGGCCTGTAGGTTTAGAATAATCTCTTTCTCTGATAATTTTGTAACAGTCTGTTGAACAGGATTCCTTTCAGACACATCTGCATTCTGAGTTAAGAACAGATCACTCCTGTACAAATGCCATTGTTTACATGTACACCTCTCACCAGTTTTAGCCTCAGCAATAACAAACCTTGATGTAATTGCTTGATGAGTCACTAGTGTCCTCTTGTTTCAAGTGTCTGTCGGTTGAATTCTGGAATGTCAGTGTTTCTCTTGGCTTTGAGGAAGACAGTGTTGCAGCGATCGGTCATAGTAAAGTTTCTGTTTTTTGCTGAGCTTTCTGCACGCAGACAGTATACTTTGTATTTTCTTAGGCTGAAGACAACAGATAGGTAAGTAACTTTATCTTCATTCTCTTATTCATGAACAACCGAGCAGGTGACAGGCGATTGATTATAATGCAATATTTCTACATTCGAGCAAAGCTAAATAATAGTCATATTTGAAGATGGCAACATATATTTTCATGATGCTTTTTACAGTTTTATATGCCTCTTTCAATTTGCTCATTTGACTGCAACTGCTTTGGTGAGGAGGCTATGCACTGAAATTCCCAAAATTCCCAGGTCAGAGAACATTTATGAAATTCTTGATTGAAAATTCTCGGTATCAATATCACACATTCAAATGTCAAGAATTGTTTGACATGAAAACATGGATTTCATTAGTGAAATGATTGCCTCTTGGTCTGATGAATTCTAAATACTTGGAATAATAATAATGGAATTCTGACTGTCTTTGAAATAAAATAAATCAGTAGATATTTCACTGAATAGACCGTCCTGCAGTCCATGCAGTATTATAATTCCTTTAGTGTTGTTCGTATGAAATATATTGCAGATCTGACTTTTTTGTAAAAATTCTATTTAATTATACATGCTATGCCAAAGCATTTTAGCATGTGCCCTTTCTTTTGCACTTCACAATAGACACGTGTGCTTCATGGATTCCTTCTAACATTTCATAACATTTCATAACAAAGTTCTTATGGCACAGTTGCTCATATTTGAATAAAAGTCCTTGAGATACAGTTATCTCATTTTGGGAAGTATGGGTATATGGGCATGATAATAGAACCATTCTCTTTTCAGCTGTTTATCATGCCAAAACCATATTTCTGAACAATTTCAACCCCAAGTTTTTTTCAGTACAATATGCAAAGTTTTGTAGTAAATTATCTGATATTCTAAACAAAGCTGCATATTGTCCAAAATGTAGTCTGACAGCCACGTGGAGTCCTTTCGATTCACTGGCAACACTGTCATTAACATCAAACTATCAGATTCTCTGTCACCACAAAACCCTTTCAGATATTTTTTGATGAGAATGGCTTGTCACGCTAATCAAAAACTTGGCAGGATATACAAAAGTATGAATATTTGTCTCATCTATTGCCAGACTGTACATGGTTAGTTTATTCCTTCTTCCATGTCTTCTGTATTCTGTTTATATTTGTAGAGGTCTTTGCCCATCTTAGCACAATAAACTAGAGCAGAGTTACATTTAGAGTAGCACATTTTTCTACAGGCTACCACAGCTGGAAACATCAAAGTTTATCTTTGAAAAATCTGCAAATCTGCATTGGTTTGTTTGTCCATCAAATGGCAAGTACAATTTGCTCATAATCTGTTTTTCTAAGTGCACATCTCTATTTTTTGCCAGACTACTCAGCATAGACTTAGGCCATATGTTTATAAGCCACTTAATATTCCACAAGCAAAATAACAAATTTAGGATTACTTGTCACTCTGCTGTTGCCAGTAAGCTTTAAAATAATATACTCTATTCAGTTCGATACATCTCTGAAAATTACATTTAAATCTGAACTAAAAAAAAATATCCTCATCATTCAAACCATGACCTGGACATTCTATCCTTATTAAAGGGTCCTACGTTTTCAGTTGTGGAATTAATTCATTTTAATGTGGAAATTATGTGCTTATTAATTTGTTTTATATTTTATTCCTTCTGTTCCTGTTTAAATATATACCAAAAGGAACACATCATCGCTCAAAGTAATACCAATGTAATTTTCAGTTAAACCAGAAGATGGCAGAAAAATCACACAGACTTTTGAAATGTGCACTAACTTTTATTTCAGTGCAAACATTTCTTTCTTTCTTTCTTTCTTTCTTTCTTTCTTTCTTTCTTTCTTTCTTTCAACCAGGAATATCCAGCTAAGCATTGCCTCCTGCTTTCAGTAGATTCATGGAAAAAAACCTTTCTAAACAGTGTAAGTTCAACTAGTAAAAATATCACTGATAAATATATAGAGAGCTATGTTGAAGATAATGGGGGGAATTCAATAAAGCCTACACGGTGTGATTTTCTGTGTAGCCATAATGGCATGGAGCTTATACAGCAGTAAGCAGCCATGTGATCCAGTAAACAGAGCAGAGGGGCGTGTTCACCTCCGTGCAGGCACGGAAGTGTCTGTGGCATGCAAATCACTTCATAAGTAGGTGAATTGCATGCAAATGTGGGTGCTGTAGCGATCCAGCAAGCAGATAGGCATTCCTGCAGACCCCGTGTTGGTGTCCGAAGTGTACATGGAAAATGTCCATGTAAAAAAAATAAAAAATGAACAGGGGCTGTAAAAGCCCATGTAGAAGGTCAGAAATTGCATAGTAGGCACAGATATGTGCAAAACTATGCCCTGTGTGTGTGTGTCCAAAATGTAATGGGAAATAATGTAAAATATATTTTTTTTTTTAATACCCATATTATGTTTGCACAGCATGCAGCAGCATGCAAACATGCCGTTATGCAAAAAAAATTTAATGTTTAAAAATGAAAAATAAAGAAATATATGGTGATAATGCATTATAGGGCCTTGCATGCAGTATGTACAATGGTAGATATCTATGGTTGCTAAGGAGTCAGGCCCTGGAATGGTGAAGTATCCATGTTGTGTGCACGGATCTGTATGCAAATGAGCAGGGGTAACTGAATAGAAAAAATTGGTTACCATGCCTGCAGATAAAATCTGTGTAGCCTCAGAACCTTGCTGGTGTCCACAGGAAAAGTAGCTGACATCAAAAGGGGGCGTGTCACCTTATGTTTAAACACATTGGAGCTCAGCGGCACCCATTTGTGTGGTGCACAGCTCAGTTAAGCAGGAGATGTGTCCTGTGCTGCTAAGCTTTATTTAGCTTTGGGGCACATGTTTTAGCTGCTTTGAGTGTGTTTGCATGGCACACCACTGTGCTTAGCAGGGAAGGCACTGGAAATTGCCTGTAACAGCCAATTATGTGTAAATTACTGATAACCCCTGTTCCACTTACATTGGGCCATTCAAACCCCTCAATGATGTACCTGGCAGGTAGAATACATCATAGTTAGCCAATCATACAGGCTGTATCTGCAGCACACCACCATAAATTATGCATACACCTACAATCTGATTCTCCCCCCATACTCTGCACCATTGGAGTACAGACTTGGGAATTTTAACCAACAGAATGCTAGGGGCTGCTGCTGCTCTGCTACATCTGTATGTGCTAGATGCTGAGGTCAGTGCTGATGCTGCTGACAATAGGCCTAGACTGAGGAGGAGAAGAGTGCTCAGGCCCAGGGTAACCTTTCAGAAGCTACATAAGCTGGAGATTGCTGAGCACTACAGGGTCTACAGGAACATACTACAAGAACTCACCGAGCTCTGCTGCCCTCAACTCAGACCCAGAGCAAACAGAGCGGAATCCATCCCAGTGGAAACAAAGGTATGTGTAGCCCTTGGAATACTAGCTACAGGTACTTTTCAAAGACCAACTGGGGACATGATGATGGTCTCACAGGCGTCAGCATCCAGGGTACTCCACCAGTTCTCATCTGCTATGCAAACACATGCCAGTGAGCACATTTATTTACCCTGCACCCCTAAGGAGAGGGCCAGCAGTATGCATCTCTTCTACCATGTAACACACTACCCTGAGTTACTGGGTGCCACAGACTGCATTCATGTAGACATAAAAGCACTACCCAGCGAGGAGGGTATAGTCTAGGTATTCTGCAAGGGGTATCACTCCATCAACTGCCAGGTCATGTGCAATGCCCAGGGCATTATCATGAATGTGTGTGCTGGCAGCCCTGACAGTTATCATGACTCCCATATCTGGCACACATCACAGCTGTACCAGATGTTTGCCAGGGTCCATCCCGTATGGCCATCTACTGGGGGATGCTGACTATGCACTGGAACCATGGATGATGACTTCCTTCAGAAATGCACACACACCTACCAAAGAATGCCATAATAAGGCACACTCACAAACTAGGAACATCATAGAGCATGTGTTTGGGCTGCTCAAGTCACAGTTTTGGTGCCTTGATATATCTGGAGGAGCCCTGCAGTAATCCCAAGCCACTTGTGCACAGATGTTCACAGTATGTGCCATGCTACACAATATGATACTGCGGAAACAGCTAGATCATCACATGGAAGGGACACACAGCCCACCACTAGTGCCAAGGTCCTGAAAGCCACACCCACAGGGGGACTGGGAGGAGGAACCCCCTGAGGCTGTCCCTGTAGGCAGACTTAGGTATGCCCAGTATGCCTTGGGGTTGGCAAAGAAGCAACACATAGTACATGCACTGAAAACCTAGGATCCTAGGGACTGACACCTTACTCCGACTCACATACATACTAAAAAGGATGCCAGTCACACCACACAACCTGTACCTTTACCATGTATTGGTTGTGTACTGCATGCATCAGACAGAGTCAGCCCTAAAACACAGGTATCTCAACTACTGTGTTCACAAAGTAAGTCACTCTCCTTTACAACAAATGTAAGGGGTACTAGACTATGGCAGCATATGTATGGACCTGCAGCATGTATGCAAGGGAATAGAGTGGGCTACTGGGCTACTTACAGAGAACTAACAGGTATGTGGAACAACAAGTACTCTGTCCAATACATGTCCCCATAATATGCATTAGGCCACAAGGCAGCAAAACCCACTGCAGTATGCAAGGGAAATGCCAAAGAACAAGGTCATAGGACAGATGCATGACTCTCAATGCTAGCGTCCCCTACCCCCAACATAGTAGTATTCCCATGTAACTGCAGTAACAGTATGTTTACAAGGATATAACTGTAGACCACACAATCCAAGGGCTGTCCCAAACAACCTAGCTACATATTCTATTTTCCACAATATGTGGAGTCAAAGTGTATGTCTGTCTGCTGTTGATGGTGTGAGGAATTAAACCTCATGTTTGGGTGGCTGGTGTGGCTCAGTGGGCTAATTTCATTAGCATGGTTGATGGTGTTCATGGTTTGAAGCTGGCTACACCTACAACTCTTGCATGTGAGGTACTTCTATGGTAGGAGTCTCACAGACTGTCAATATGTCACAATCTGTTACTGCAAGAAAGCTGTGCAAAGCCAGCAACAATGGAGGGACAGAGGGCCAAACCTACAGACATTATACATGCTCTGAGCAACGTAGAAGGTGGCTCATATAACAGCAGGTTGTAACAAGTCAGAGAAGTAGCAGGATGTTAACTCACAACAATTCAGTAGGCTCCATTTAATAGTATGTTACAGAAAAACACAACTGTATGAGGAGCAGAGCAGACATATGGGGCGGAATGCTGGACATCCTGCAAAACATGTACAGTTAGAGGTGTGAAGACTGCAACCCTGTGTGCGGTGTTACATCATGTACCCAAGTCACAGCATACCTATTGGCTAGACAAATGTAGAAAGTGCAGAGAATATCAGTAGCATGGGCTTCCTGGTGTGTATGGAGTCAGTAACGGAAATGTTTGACATAATTTCCTAACATCAGTCTATAATTATTTGCCACTGATGTACCAGAAAATCACAATGTTATGTAAAATGTACCATACATATGATGCAAAACTCTGTACAGTCTATTACAATCTGTACAGTCGCTAGGTATAAGTCACATATTACATTCAGCACAAAGGCAGGGAATCCCTTGGTCAAAATATCAAGGAGATACTGGACTGTTGAATCAGGTTCAGCAGCCAATCGGCTGTAGCACACAAAATCCCAGACTGGAGTTCAGGTAGGTCTGGCCTAGAGTCACCTTGTAAGTACTGACAGTTGCACTGGGCATAATCCTACACTTAGCTAACCTGAGCCCATGTCTTATGTTTCATCTGACTAAAGAACTGATATGTGAAAATATGTCTGTGCATACAGACAGCTATACATATGTATCTGCCTCTCCCTATCCCTTTCAGACATGATTACCCTATCTATTAGTATGTGGCACATTATATATATATATATATATATATATATATATGTATCTATATCTATCTCTCTCTCTCATATATATATATATGTGTGTGTGTGTGTGTGTGTGTGTGTGTGTGTGTGTGTGTGTGTGTGTGTGTGTGTGTGTGTGTGTGTGTGTGTGTGTGTGTGTGTGTGTGTGTGTGCGCATGTGTGTGTGTGTGTGTGTGTGTGTGTGTGTGTGTGTGTGTGTGTGTGTGTGTGTGTGTGTGTGTGTGTGTGTGTGTGTGTGAAGATAGGTGAAGGCTGTCAGCCTAGCTAGATAGTCTTTTGTAGATAATTCTCTCATTTGTAAATATTAATGTAAGCCATATTCTTGTTCTCTTAAATGTGAAAAGACTGTATTGGATGCTGAACTGAAAAAATGTAACAACAGTGCACTCTACTGTAAGAAAGCTGATAAGTCAAGCATTGTGAAATTCTTTGATCTAAAACTCGGAGCCGAGATATCTAGAGGGAGGGATTCTGCCTATTGTTTTGAGGCCAGAGTTAATGACTAGAATTTATATGTATAATTTATTTTATTGCTCTGGCTTCCTGACCACCTGCAAGATTAAAAGAGCTATTAACCTCTGAGTTTTTGTTAGCCTGGGAACCAGAAAGAAATGATGTAATTTGAAATGACTCAGTGGTACTGTGTTATCAATTTAAGGACAGAAAGAATTAGGGCATTTAGCATTCGTCTTCAGAACATCCATCACCAGCACTGCTTTGCTCTATATGTAAGTTTATTTTAGAATTGTGTTTTCTCTTAGATATTGCAAGGAAATAGGAAGATTAGATTAGTTTTTTTTTCTGTATTGATGTCATAATTTTTGTACTGTATTATTTTAAGCATTTCTATGAGATCTCTACACTCTTGACTAGCACTGTGTAGTAAGAAGTATTGTCTTGTGTTTTTTTATTTATTATTAAATATTTTTAAACCTTTCAACTGTGGCTGTTTTGTGTAGAGATAATTTAAGCTCTAAGAGTACATTGCCCAGTACAAACCCTGACTAGCCCCACTCAAACATAATCTATAAATGAGAACCTCATTATGTGAATAAATATCTGATCTTCTAACTGTTTAGAGTTTTGTATATCTCTCACCTATTGAAAGATTTAAAGTTAAGATAATACCATGTATGTTAACCACCTTAATGTATGTGTTTCCCTTTTTTAAGATGAAATCTCTAACTCTTTCTTTCTCAGCTAACTTCCAACTGTTTATGTGTGTATGTGAGAAAACATGTACTTGTGTGTATATATCGTTAAACAAATTTCAATTTTGTGATAATTCACTGTAATAATTTCACTGTATTTACACTTGTTATGTACATTTGGAGCTTTTCTCCCTGAGCATCTGCTGAAAATGGACTTGTATCCAGTTGGACTTTCCCAGTTAACAAATGTAAAATAAATCAATAAAATAAATAAATTGCATGTATTTAGTGATACCTGCCAAGCCACTCCGATAAGCCTTGACTGTTCAGCTGCACTTATCATTTGGATAATAATATTGCACAGTAATAATTGGACACCCTATGTTAAAGGCCTTTTTAGTAGCTGATAAATATTAGTGGGTAGTGGCAAGTGGTATTACCATATAGTCTGGGTAAAATGGGGCACAGCTGAAGAACCTATGCCAGCCTTCCCCAGGAGTGTCTGTGTGGTTGTATATAACTCTTATCTCAAAGTGTGTGTGTGTATGTGTGTCAGCTACTTGGGCAGGGACACGAAGCATTGGTTGGACAGAGAGGGTGCTGGAGGTTTTAGCAGCTTGCCCACTAGACTGAGATCTATACACTATAGCTGTGCAAGTAGGAGTCTTACTGGGGACCTGGAGAGAAAGGGAGAAACCAGCCCCAGACTGACTGTGATCTCTGTGTGCTCTTAAGGGAAATTGTACTTTACTGTGTGTGTATTTATTATACTTTCCCTATATGGATGCCCCTCACTGGTGTTAGTGGTGAAGATTGAGGCTCCTTGATTGCTGGGCCAGTGCACTGGTGTCACATATTAATTGTTTAGCAGTGGTGGGATTTCCACACCACATATTAATTGGTTGGGAAATACTAATTGGCTTGTAGTGGTGTTTGTTGTGTGAATTCCTGTAGCTTGTGTATAGTGATCACTAAAGCTGTTTTTGTACTCTAAATCAGTAATGCAGTGAATACTCAGAGTTGAAATCACATTTGTTTTATTTCTTTTGTTAGCTTAGTTAGTCAGGGAGAGCAAACAGTATGTCAGCAGAGGAGTACGAAAGCTGACAAGGAGCCAGATGGCTGAGATGTGCCAAGCTATGGGACTGGTGCATGGAAACCTAACTAAAGCAGACATGATTGCAGATTTGGTCACAGCTCCATCAGAAAACAGCAACCAGGAGGATGATCAGACTGGCAATGGAGATGTACCACACTCAGAGAATTAACAGCTCAACCTTTCTGCAGAGGACTTAAAAATCCATCTGGAGCTAAGGAGACTTGAGTTGGAGGCCAGGCATTTGGAAATATAAGCAGCTGAGAGACTGAGGCGTCTAGAGAGTGAGGACAATGAGAAACTGGATTGTTTGCAGGCTGAGGAGAATGAGAAACTGGTATGCCTGGAAGCTGAGGAAAAGGAGCGGGTCAGTACCACAGTACAAACTACCTGGACTTGATCCACACATGCAATATAGATGGCCATACTGGGCATGCTCACACACTTAGAGGAATGAAGGCAATGTCAGTCAACAACATACTGAAAGGTCATACTGGGCATGCTCACACATTTAAACACATGAAGGCCATGTCTGCAAATACCAGTGGACCAGACATATCTGGCAGTCGCAGTTCTTAGTGCAGACATATGTCAGTATGGGCCACTCCTGCCTCTCACACACAGTGGATAGGAATACAGACACATATGTAAGGACAATGCACTATAATAAGCCAAAGGTAGAATGACATAGATGTGAGGATAGAGGGTGACTGTGACAAGGAGCCATCCGGGTCTGTCCCACCCAGCACACAGCCAAAGGGCCCCAAACACATGAGGTGCAGATGTTACTCACTGCAGATACTAGCCACCAGCACCTGTCAGCATGACAGACTATGTGGTGCACATGCCAGCTGTGCAACATGGCTGTACAAGGAAGTAGTCATCTAGTAGCTGTATACACGTACCTGTGACATATGACCCCATGTGTGCCCACATGTGGCATGTCAATATGAATGGATTATGGCCCATGCACACACCGCCATCCCCATAGCAGTATTATGGCAAACCTCCTGGGGTCATCCAATGTGTAATACACCTTTGGGAGAGCTGTAGCTCAGTAATCTCCATGGCACATCCCATAACTGTGTACTGCTGGTAGTTCTAAACCCAGACTTGGCAATTGTGCAAGTGTGTGTGTTGTGTGTGTGTGTGTGTGTGTGTGTGTGTGTGTGTGTGTGTGTGTGTGTGTGTGTGTGTGTGTGTGTGTGTGTGTGTGTGTCTGTCTCTGTCTGTGGAGAGAGAAATACTTTTTAGGCTACTCAAACTCCGTACATTTCATATACTCAACTTTGGCAAGGCTGCTGTTGTCACTCATCTAGAAATACACCTCTGGGAAAATCGTAGCCCAGTACTCTTCGCAGTGGTCCTGTAACTGCATACTGCTGTAGTGTGATAAAGTAGTTAGGTAGGTGTTCTAACCCCAGACCTGACAAGTGCGTGTGTGTGTGTGTGTGTGTGTGTGTGTGTGTGTGTGTGTGTGTGTGTGTGTGTGTGTGTGTCTGAGTAGGCTGCTGATGTCACTCACCTAGAAATACACCTCTGGGAAAGGAATAGCCCAGTAATCTCTGTAGCGCATTCTGCAACTGCATACTGCTATAGTGTGATAAAATAGGTAGGTGTTTGACTTACCTTGGGGTGTGCCAGACTTGAGGATGGTGCTGGAGGGGTGTCTATGTCAGATGCGCATAGTATATTCCCTATACATGGTTGAGCACAGATAGTGTCATGTTTGGCATCCCTTTTACTGTCTGTGGGAGTCAGAGAGAGGTGTCATTCCCTGGGTTCCTACTGTGTCAGTGCATATGTTATGTGTTGCCTCTTTGCCAAGGCCACGTCATACTGGGCATGCCTCCTTTTGCCTACTGGGGCAGGCTCAGGTTGTTCTTCCTCAGAGTCACTCTGTGCTTGTACACACCCTGGCATTGGTGGGGGGCTGTGTGGCCCTGCTCCATGATGTTCCTGCTGCAGCTGTTTCCACAGAATCATATTGTGTAGCATAGCACATACCATAACAATTTGGGTACATGTAGCTGGTGAGTACTGCAAGGCTCCACTGGATTTGTCCAGACACTGGAACCATGACCTGAGCATCCCAAACACATGCTCTATTATATGTCTAGCCTGTGCATGTGCCTCATTATGGCATTGTTGTTCAGGTGCGTGAGCATTTCTGATGGGTGTCATCAGCCACAGCTCCAGTGGGTACCCAGCATCCCCCACTGGGTGGCCGTAGGGGATGCCCACATTGGAAAATCTGTGGTACAGCTATGTCAGATGCCATATGTGTTAATCATCATAGCTTCCAGGGCAGCCAGCACACACATTCATTATAATGCCCTGTGCATCACATACAACCTGACAGTTGATGGAGGGGATGATCCTGTGGTTGATGTAGGCCCTACCCTGCTCACTAGGTGGTGCTTTGATGCATATGTGCATGCAGTCTATAGCACTCACTACCCCAGGGTATTCTGCTATTTGGTGGAAGAGAAGCATATTGCTGGTCAACACCTCATGTGTGTTGAGGAAATATATGTGCTCACTGGCATGTGCTGCCATGGCATCCAGGAACTGGTGGAATACTCTGGATGCTGATGCCTGTGAGATCCCCATGATATCCCCCATTGTGCTTTGGGAGGTACCTGTGGCTAGCATACCTAGGCCTATACATACCTTGGTATCCACTGGGATGGGTTCCCCTTGGCCAGTTTGGTGTGTCAGGTGTGGCTCAACAATTTGCTGTAGGAAGTCTCTGTCCACCCTACAGTGCTCTGCTATCTCCAGCTCATGTAGCCCCTGGTAGGTTACCCTGGGTCTGCACACTCTTCTCCATCTCCCCACTGTGGGTTGTTCAGCAGCATTCACATCCTCACCACCCTCAGCCTCTTGCACATGTTGTTCTATGTTGCCTGCTGCAGCCCTTCTCATTTTGTAGGTTTGTTTGTTAAAATTTCCCCACTTGTATACACCAGTGGTGTAGAGTGTGGAAAGAACAGAAGGGAATGTGTTTGCTTAGTTTATAGTAGTGTTCTGGGCTGGGCTGGTCTGCTGTCTGTGTAATTGGCTGATTCTGATACATTTCACCTGTCAGCTAAGCTAGTTCTCCTTGATTACCTTCCTACTGCTGTTTTCCCTTCCCTTGGCCAACCCTGTTTAAGCCATGTGCGTGCCACGCAAATGGAGTGCGCAAATGAGCACAGAGTTGCTATTTCCTGGTTTAACTTCCTTTTTCTTCCTGTAAAACCCAGTGCGCAGTGCGCACACCTGCTTACACTTTGTAAAGAGTGCTAGGCAGGTTTGGAAACACCTCTAGCTTAGCTGTGCTAACCTAGGAGCAATCCCAAGCCACAGGGCTCCAATCCACTTACAGTATGCCTGACACCCCCCCATGATATCACCAATATCCTAGACTCTTACACTCTTGCGACCTGCCTCATACCCCGGGGAAATCTGGGATTCACTATCCTTCCCCTCATTTGCATAGGATTACCTGCTAATGCATAGTTACATGTCCCACACTGAGCCTCCCCCTTAGCAACCATTACTCACTGGCCAGGTTGCCTTATGCCTGCCATTGACTTTCATGGCAGAATACTGCTTTTAGTTAGAATGCTCATTTTAAGTTTATTTTCTTATTTTCTCCCCGATCTCATTTGCGCGCCACTGCCCTATGCTTAAACAGCCGAGATCGGCGAAAAAATAAAAGTAGATTTTTTTATTTGTTAAACTGTTTGCTGTGCCAATGGCCTTATACTTGGCCATTGGCATGCTTCCTCAATGATATGCAGCCTTTATTTGGAGCTGTCATAGCTCCGTTTTGGAATTTGCAGAAATGTACTCGGTTACTAACCGAGTACATTTCTGTAGATTGCATTAGTTTTGCACGGACTATTGCAAGCTTCGTGGATTGCAAAATCACCTCATTTGCATGGATTTATCCTGCAAGTGAGGTGATTTGCATACCAGGGCTTAGTCCATGCAAGATTAGTGCTGGAGCTCTCGTGCACGCCCCTGCCAGCTGTTCCTGGATCGCACGGCAGACATTGCCTGCGTGAGCTCCTGTACTCATCTTGCACTCCGTGCAAGCTTCTGAGAATCCAGGGAAATATGTGCGTATATCAACATGAACAGCAGCTAATGTGATACTGCCTACATTGCTGACATTCTGAGTATGTGTGCACAACTGTGCATTAAAACCAACCCCCCCCCCCCAATGCAGATAGACCTAACACCTGTGTACTGGTATGCAGATGCTGCCACAATGACTGATACAGTATTACAGTGATGAACACAGGAAGCTTACTTGAATGTTCCTCTGCTGTGGATGATATGGCACCCACCTCCATGATGTATGGAGTGATGGATGCTTAGGAGCTGGTGGTTGATCCCAGGTTTGGCAGGAATTCCTCTGCGGCCGAGAGTGGCTGTTCTGCTGCAGGCCCTCTACCAGTGACACCACAGGCCCTGGTCACAGCAGCAGCCCTTTGCCATGCAGCATTGACCATATCTGTTGCTTGGTGTCAGACCTGCTCATAGGTTCTGTCCTGTAGCCCTACTTGGTTGACTGCTGTGATGAGGTCAGCCCACAGTGCTGCATGTTGCTTACAATGCTGGCAACTCCTGGGCAGCAGAATGTTATGATGCAGTCTGAGGCCATCCAGGATAACATTATTTTCAGCATCTGAAAATGGCAGGTGTCTCTTTCAATACATCCTTTCTGAAAGACAACAAGAAGGAACACTTCACAGGACCAGATACATTGCTATCCACTATGTACAGACCTTGCACATACAAATTGGCCTGCATGTGGCTATCACCAACATAGTAGCAATACTGGTTATGTCCCTGTGTGCCATGGCACAGTGCTTTGTATGTCTCCACACCCATCAATGCCATCTACTGTGGTGTGTCCCCTATGGGCAACGACCCACTACTATGTCATACAGTAATTTTCAGAAAAATAGGTGTGTGTTATTACAAGTATATGGGGACAGTCCAGCAACATCAGTGTGCCATAATGACAGACAGCAATGCAAACCTGCTGTAGTATATCTTCACTGTAGGTGTCATACCTGTCCAATACACAGATGTTTGCAGAATGTGTATGTGTGCCTGATATATGTGGTCCCATTGGCACAAACATGTGGATGTCTGACAAACGGTTGGTCAAAAATTGATGGTTGTTCTCAGAATATAGAGACTGTGGCTGTCACATGTCAGAACTCACAGAAAACAGTTATGCTACAGTAATGTCTGTTACTCTATTATTACTTTGCATGACCAATATGTATATTCTGTTGCTGAAGATGGGCCTGTGTCCCCTCACTAATAATGGCTATTACCTGAATTCCTGCTGTATGGGGTTGCCAGGTATGTTAGCCATAGCTGTCAAGTGATGAGATATGAATGTCGACAAAACAGTGACCTAGCCAGAGTACATCAGGGACACCTTTACAATGTCTGAACTATTTCCGTGTGACATTCACAGACTGAGAGCAACTGAATGACAGTACATCATGTGATATGACAGGTGTGTCCATCCTTACTTACTGTCAATACGTCCCACACATAATCCAGTAGCATTCGTACAGGAGCTGACCTTTGTAGGAGGGAGTGAGAGGGCCACAACTGTGATTTAATTCAAAGCAGGCACAGTTGAGAGGCATGCCTGTAGCTGTTGGACAGCAGAGTGTCACCAACATGTCACTCCCAGAGATGTACTACAGGCCTACTGTTGTAATCCCTATTGCCCATAACTGCATCCTCCCATCTGCATCCCATTATATGGGGACTTATATTACATACCTGGTAGAGTGATGTAATCCTTTTGTGAACAAATCCTCAAGAAAAATGCTACACATTTTACTTCATTTCTCTTATTGCAGTTTGTTATTATTGAACCAGTTTCATTTATTGTTCAGGTAAGTAGCACATTCATGAGAATGATTGTAGCAGTCTGTGACAGCTGTACAAACAATTAGTTACACATACTATGAGCTAGCTCACCCTTTTACATGTGTTCCAGTGGAGAGAATGATATCTGTTATGGCACATTTTATTGCTATTATACTTTCTTATTATTGAACCAGTTTCATTTATTGTTTGGGTAAGTAGCACATTCGTACAAATGATTTTAAGAGTCTGTGACATCTGAACAAACAATTAGTTACACATGCTATGAGCTAGCTCACCCTTTTACCAGTAGTCCCTGTGGAAAGAAAATCTGTCATCATAACATATGTAATGCAGTAATAGGTATTAGTACATGGAACTGGATTTGAACCCTGGTCTGTGTCTAGCAAAATGTACTTTGTACACAGCATTTAACAAACTGAGCTATAGAGTCACTGGTGATATCTGACTGATTTTTCCTACAGCTAACCTGGAAACAAAATATGACCTGCTACTAATACAACAGTGTTATAATACAGTACAGTGACAGTTGGACACAGCTGCATGGAATGCAATCATGGCATAGAGACTAGGTAACCTACACATTACTAAATAAACTGCAGGTGTACACAATATATTGTTACTGGGTTGGCATATCCGCTGTCATTTCACAAGTATTGCACAACAGTTCATTACAGATGTCTCCATGCATGTAATGGTATACTTTGGAGTTTTTATTGACCAGCAGTTAATATAAAGGAGGTGTTGCAATACAGCTGTAATTCCACAGTTATTGTGATAGCAACTTTATTTCATTTACTTAATCAAGGTTACTGCTTTACTCTATCCTGCTTATTGCAGTTCATTTGGCAGCAGTCACTTATTGCAGTCCAGGTCTATGACCACATTCATTACAATACAATCAAAACTGTTTATATACCTAATGGCAGATAATACTTTACTCTTTATTTTATTTTTATTTATTTTACATTTGTTGACTGGGATAGTCCAACTGGACACATGTCTGTTTTCAGCAAAAGCCCAGGGAGAAAAGTTCTAACATACAATATGAAAACAGTTTAAACATAATAATTAGATGTTTGAAGATACTTGTTATACAGTCAATAGTATAAGGCCTAAGAAAACATCTAAGAATTTACTAAATTACATTCTGCAAGAACTGTAGGGAATTCATACAGATAAACTTTATATATAGTCTATTTACACAACATAGGGTCTAAACATTGATAGCAGATAAGATTCTGAGGAGAAATGGGTGGAGGTAAGAACTGTATATTCTATAGAAACAGGTATGGCTAGAGGAGGCCTTTCCTAATAGAAATTAGATATGGAGTTAATTCAGGAAGTGGTAAAGGTGAGAGGATAATGTTCATACAGGTGAGAGCAGGGACATAACCAGTTTACATTGAAGTGGTCTTTTATAATTTTCTTGAAGGAGGGTAGAGAGTTTTCAGAGGCAATGATGGTAGGAAGAGAGTTCCAAATACTAGCAATATAGTTGGAATAGAGTGAGTCACCTGCTGAGTTATTAGATTTGGTGACTTTGACTTGGAATTTGACACTAGAGTGGAGATTTCTTGAATTGCAGTGAGGTTGGAGCAGATTTGTGAGTGATAGTAGTTTGTCTGGTTTATGAAGGAGATTATAGGCAAGTATTAGATGATTATAGGTCAGGAGGTGGGAGAATTTTAGCCATTCTAGAGACCTGAGGTTTTTGCAGTGATGGGTATTGTGTGTAGACCCTGTTGCAAATTTTGCTATTTGATGGTAACATGTGGACAGCTTGCATAACTCTGTTTTGGAGATGTTGGTTTGGATAGGAGAGGCATATGTAAGTGTGGGAGAAGGTGGGTATGTGTTATTTCAAGTCTAGCTGAGGGGGTAAGGAAGAGTTTATTCCTATAAAGGCTGCCTTTTTGTGAGTGTTTTTAATGGTTTGGTTAATATGGATATCAAATTTCAAATTATTGTCAATGGTTACATCCAATAATTTTGCATGTGAGCCAGGGGTAATAATGGTCCCATTCCTGGAGACTATCCTAAAGGAATTTGCTAAAATGTCAGTATGGGATGAAGTTAATGCTAACAGTTTTGTTTTCTTAGGATTGAGGAGTAATTTTTGGTTGACAAGCCAGGATTTCACAAAATGAAAAGCTTTTTGAGTATCTGTAAGCAGTTGATTCCTTAAGTTTGCTGTGCAGAGTAGTGTGGAATCATCTGCATATTGAATTATTGAAGCATCATTGGTGGAGGTGTGGAGAATGTTGGTAAATATGGAAAACAGTAAGGAACCCAATATGGACCCTTGTGGAAAGCCAAGGGTGACGGGTAGCAGTGGTGATAGGTTATCCCAACATACTGGCTGTTTCCTACCCATAAGGTAATTTTGGAACCAGGAAATCATCTTAATTTCACAGCCAAGATTATTGAGAGAATGTATAAGCTTTTCTTGCTTATATGACTATAGATTGGAAGATACATCCATACTCACCATACTCATGTCACAACCTGTCCAGACGCCCTGCATGCACCTCAACGTTGCAAGCTCTCACCTCTGCAGCTGTTGGGAGAGAAGCACACCATTATGCATACCAGTTTAGCAGACATTTAAGGTTAAGTATTAGTGAAACACAGATAAGCATACTTACACACTGGTGGAACATTGCCCACCCAGAATTCTTGGACCCAGGTGGCCAAGACTGCCCCCTTCCTTCTTTTCAAGTCATGTTGGTGGTGACAACACTGCTCAATTGTGCAGGGGATACCAGTTGCACTGGTGAGGTCCCTTGCCAACCGGTCCAGGCCTCTGCTTTTTGCTCCAAGCCCTGGTAACCACCCTGCATGAGCCGGTCTTCATGTTTTTTCACTAGGAGTCCAACCATGACCCTGGACTCCTCAATGCTCCACAGCTGCCCCCAAAAGTGCATACCCTCTCCAACACCTGCCATGGTATCCTCACAGATTGAACTCCAATGGATTATTTTGTATTCCTATCTATTGTGCTTAATATACCCTGTTTTTCTGTACTTTAATGCCATTGGCAGTTTTTACAAATGCGGCACATCCCTTAGCACCATGCAAACTCACTGAGCTCAGCTGAGCAGTGCTTAAACTGGTAATGCTTAGCGGTGCACAAACCAGCTAGGCAGAGCTGCACAGTGCCAAGCACTGATAAAACAGATCTTATTTAAACTTGCTTGGCATGGCTTAACAGGGCTTAGCAGAATTTAAAAATATTTGGCATAATTTGTGTTTGGAAAATAAATGCTTAATAACCCCTCTGTGTACTTGAACTTGTCACTCTAACCATTTGGCTATGTGGATGTGCAGACTGCTGCTATACTTTTACATATACCTCTCAACTATGTTTAAACACCGCTGAGTACCACAGCACACCACGCAAACCTGCTCAGCTATGCTTAAACTTGACCTTTGCATTCATAATTAAATGCATATGGTTTCTAGTTTTACATGTCTGACACATGTCAATTGCTGCACACTGCAGTGTGGAGTGCAAACATGCAAAAAAAAGAAAAATATTTAATACATATGCATGCGTTCATATTCGTGCAGGGGGTGTGTTACTCATCTACGGACACAGTAACACACTCTAAACTGATTCAATAACCGTGTTACATGGGTCTCCCTCAGTAACATGCCTTCATTAATATGCATGGTGTGCTACTGAGGGGGTACCGCGTACACGTCCACTATACCTTCCATGTAGGCTGTACACTATGCCTACACAATTTTTAATAAATCTGGGGGAATGTGCTTGCCTCTAAATTCCTAAACAAGCACATATATATAGTCACGGTAATGTGGGTTAATTTCAATAAAAACACATATAAAACAATAAAAACGTCATGCACAAAGTTAGGAAATTAAAATGACTATAAATGAATAGTAGGTGCAAGCATATAACACAGTGGACCTAGAGATGGGATTCATTCTGATTAGATGAGCAAATTAGCAAGGCTTGAGCTGCTAATCAGAAATCACTGCAATGAAATCCAGGCAAGACTATGTAAGTCGCAACAGTCTTCATGGTTGAAATGCTAGCTGATGTCCAAAGTCAAAACTGTTGCAAAGTCAAGAAGCTATAAGTGAACCGCAGAGGAACAGAATGAGCGATAGTTTGTGTGGAACAAGGCAGCAACCATGTACCATGTAATGACAATCTCATGATGCGTGATGTCTGCACATAGAGTGAGTGAGCATGTTTTGAGCAAGCTGTGGGCAAGTGCAACATGCAACTACACAGCAACAAAATGCAAATGCCTTGGTACTGCACAGTAGGAAATGAGGGGAATATAGCAAGCAGAAGTAAACATAAAACGGAGGCATAAAGAAAAGCAGGTGGGGATAGGAAATGCACTCCACATTTTTTGTGAGGATACATACAACTATATATACATAGCTTACATGTTTTTTTATCAGAACATTTATTGAATGTGTGGTGGGTGTGCATACTGGTTGAATTTGTATTATGTTGAATTGGTTGATGATGGAATCTGTTGAAGAGTAGTGTTTTTTGTGTATGTGTTCTAAAGGACAGTATTTAAGAGTATATCTATGTGTGTGTGTGTGTGTGTGTGTGTGTGTGTGTGTGTGTGTGTGTGTGTGTGTGTGTGTGTATACCATTTAGGGTTGGAGAGAGTGATACGTAAAGGACTAGAGTTTAGGAATGTATGTGTGACTGTTTGTGGGCTAGGTACAGGGATATATGTTAAGAGCATTTACAGGGTATGGTTAGAAATGGGATTTTGTAAAAGGTTAGATTTTGTGTTGTTTGTGTATTTTTGTATGTAGTGTGCACCCAAGCTGTTTTGTATAGTTTTAGTGTTACAGGAAGGGTTTTCCTATGGTAAATGTGTAGGCTGGGGTTTAAGAGGAGGACACATGTCAGGGTTAGGGTTAGTACAAATTAGTAAAGTGGAATGGGGTGTGAAAGAATTCACACTGCAAACAAGTATTATGAATCACAAACAATGAAACTTAACACAAGCATGAAATATGATGATTATGCATGTGCAGGCAGCATGCATGCATAAACCCTAGTTCATGGTGTATTGGTGGCAAGCTGTAGATTTTAGCTATGCATTATGTCACAATGCAGTTCACCAGATACAGTGATTCATAGACATATGTGGAACTTAACCCCGTATGTATATGTGATGTGCCGACTGTGACACAACACTGCCACTGTGTGCATGTCATTGCATGCAATGGCCTGCCATCTTAAATACCAAACCATGAAGGAGTAGTAGTAGCAACAATGGTGACAGGACAGTACTTTGCATCCAGATTCTGGCAGCAGAGAAGCAGAGTTGGCATAAGACACAGCCTTGTGTAATTAAATTGTTGTGCAGTTCTGTAGCAACAGTTACATCTCTGGTGTGATGTACTTGTCAGCCTTTGCCTTGCAGCATAGCACAGGCACATATGTTAATCTGTACTATGGCCTGCATGTAATATGGACCTGCATATAGCCCATATGTAGAATATGTAGTTGCATATCTGCCCTCCAGGTGAGGGAAGACAGACCACTACCAGGACTGCCTGTTCCTATAGCAACCCTGCATATCATACACATATGTGCTGTAAACCTGCAATGCAAAGACAACTTTTGTGTCACCCTATATGTAATCACGGCAAGAAGGTGCACAGCCTAGCAGCAGAGTGGTCAGCCCCTGGAAGGAGGCCATGTCCCACTGCAAGCCTGAGAAAAAGGAGTTCCTAGTATCCCTGCATGAAGATGATGACATCATGTATTTCATATTTGGAGAAATGGATGCAGGATGTTAGTAGACCGTATTCCTGTATCTCAGTGGGAGATGCAGTACTATAGCAAGGGTGGGATGAAGGGGCAGCTGTCTCTGGTGCAAAGTGTTAGGGGGTGTGATCGAGAATTCCTACAATCCTTTTTCTGTACTAAAATGGCAGTACAAAAAGGCACTTCAAGAGATGGGGGTGTATCTGTAGAGGAAGCTGATTGGTATAAAAGTATCAATCAACTAATCAGCTTTCTTCACTATAATTACCTGAAGAACTGAGGGGGTGGGGCATTATGATAATCAGATTCACTTTTTTCTATCATATACTGTATATTCACAGGTCAAACAATTGCTATAGTGACACTTACATAGTCTGGGCCAAGATAAACAATTGATATCAGGACCTATGCAGGGACTATTGGTGATGCCATATGACAGACAGCTACTGACTGTTTCTCTTCTTAGTGGTCCTCCACCCCTTATTCACAACAAAGATACAGCTTCAGCAATACCTGAGGTAGTGTCTGTACATCAGGATCACTCACCATCCCTGTTGGGTAGGATTTCCCATGGCTGTGACACCAGCAGTGCTCCCCCTGTGGGTGCAGTGGCAGCAGAGGAGCATACTGCCCCTGACTGAATTCCCTAGAACTAATTTTTACATCCCTGAGTGGCTAGCCCTGACACAGCAGTCACTGTTTTTATTTTATTTGGTTGGTAACCAGGTACACTCAATTGACAAAGTGATTCTTTTCAAGGGTGACCTGGAAGCAGCACTGTCTAGTTAAGAGACTTGATCAAAGTCACAGCAGGCAAATAGAGGTAGAATCAAAACATCATGCTTTTGACTGCAGGAAGATGGCTATTAACTACTCAGAGCCATAATCCTCTGCACTAAGAGCCAGGTGATTTCCCTCATGGCAATCTTTTAGTAAGCTGCAGGAAAACCAAGCTTTAAACAAGGTAAAAAGTAGCTCTACACAGAATTTGAATAAAATGTGCTTAACTGGTCTTCTTTAACAGAATGTGCATTTCAGCAATCCTTTACTTAGAAGAAAAGTAATTTCACACAATAACCTGGTTCAACTCAATATAATATGTATGTTTATATCCTACTGGACAACAAACTTTCTCCAACACGGTATAAATATACAGATACCATTGGGTAAAATAAACAAATCTGCTACTTTACTGCATCATATTAAGGTGACACACTGCGTGGATTAAAAAAAAGCAAATGGCCACCATTTTTGACACTCACTATATGTGGCTTTGCTGTTTAGTGAGGGTAAAGTAAAAAAAAAATAAGTAAAGAGAAAAAAGTGGTGTGTGTGTGTGTGTGTGTGTGTGTGTGTGTGTGTGTGTGTGTGTGTGTGTGTGTGTGTGCGGGCATAGGAGATAAAGACAGACAGAAACACACTGAGCAAGTGATAGACTCAGAGAGAGTCAGGAAGTGAGTGAATGTGAGAGAGAGAGAGAGAGAGAGAGAGCTTGACAAACTTAGCACATAAACTCTTAACTCCTTTGATCCAAAATTCTGGATAAATCCAGTATTTCTGTGAGGACCTGCGGCATTTTGGTCAATGCCACTTGCCAAAGTGATCCACTTTCATTAGCAAAATTGTCAAAATGAGACCCCATTTAAACCAAATAAATACTTTTAATAGTACTTGATTTTCCATAGTAGTGCTGTTTTTGATTTTACGGAAAGTTTTTAAATATTTTGTTTGTGCAATTTGGTTTAAAATTTTAACGTAGTCTTGATTTTTCTTGCTTAGAAATACTGCTAGTCTGGTATGGGAGCATGCATATTTATGAAATTGTTTTTCCTATGACTGTATGGCTGAAGTTAGCTCATTTAATTATGTGTGTATGGGAGCAAAGGCCTCCATATCCTTGGTGGATATTATTTTACTTTTGCAACAGCTGACTGATATAATTCCTTACTGCTTTCATTTTTGTTAGATGTATTATAGCTAACTCTGTATGAAATGGGCTTGGGAAGTGACAAACATGAAAAAAAGGAATAAACCTCCCACAAACAGTATAGATATTATTTAATTTTAAAGAATGTTGCTTTATATGAAGTATCAGTATTAACATCATAACCAATTGCTGTAGAAAGGCAACATTGTCTTCAGGGCAACATGCATACATCTCAACTATCTAGAACTTCAAAGAGTGTCCAGATTTTTGCATTTTTTTGGTCTGTCTCATAAAATTTTTGTTTTTCTGGCAAATAATTGGGCATGATAGTCATTATATAATGACAGACATTTGAGTTTCAGACTGCATAGCCTTCAGAAAATACATACAATATTTGTTATTCTAGCAGCTTTCTAAGTTTATAATAAAAATATTTAAAATCTGTCCCTGATATTGGAACTTTGTTAATCCATTATTTGTTGGATTTATTCAGAACTGTTGTGCTATGAGGCTGAGAAATATACCAATACGCATTTTCTGGGACTTTTAGCTTCTCACTGCATTTTACAATTATAATTAAAGTATATTTATTTAAGATTTGTTAATCAAGAAAACCCAACCTGGAACAAGCTAATTTTCAGCAGAAGCCCAGGGAGAACCACTTCAGATACATGTCTTTGTAATGTGGGAGGAAACCCACACGAATGCAGGGAGGACATGCAGACTCCACGCAGAAGGCACTCCAGCGGAGAATCAAACCAAAGAACCATGGATTATCCATTACTATGGTGCTCTGTTAGTGCTGTCTGCTGTTTATTTTTATTTTATTATATTTTTTATTTGTTAACTGTGCAAGTCACAGGGTTATCAATCCTTTCTAACCATGACCTTGCACAAAACTACAAGAGCAGGCACACTATATGTGGCAGATCAGAGTAGCCAATTAGAATTATTTTTAGGAGGTGGGAAGAAACTGAAGTACCCCAGAGAAATCCAGTACAAAGGCAGAACATGCATATTCCATGCAGATGGTGATCAGAAATCAAGACCATATGGTCCACTCACTTTATGTTATTTGTGGATGGCAGCTGTTCTGAGCTACTGTTGTTCTTGTTCCACCAATCATGTCAATGACCAATTGTAATAACAGTCAGTCAAACTGAAGGAGTGATTCCAATGTCATTGGAATACATACCTGTTTGCTAAGATTACCACCTTAAATATGAAAAGGTATTTCTATACTGCCAGAATATGCATGTGTTAACCTGTGTACTTTGATTTTTGTTTGATAATGGCCATACTGAATATTTCCTTTTTCGCTGCCTGTGCAAAAAATACTGTTTACTAAGGATGCACACAAACTAAGCATGCAGAGTGAACTTTTTTACCTGTACAAGTTGGACACAAGTGTGATATATGCTGCATTTGCTCTTTTTTGCTAGTTTCACTGCTACACGTACTGACAACCTTCAATTTAAAAACAATGACATTAGTATTTGTGATCTGGGGGAGTATCGAGGATGGAATAAGACACAGCTGCCCACCCATCCTGAGATTAATAAATTAATAATCGAAGAACTATCATAAACAATCGCAGAATTCGTAAATGAAACAAAAGTAATTTAG
>NC_056731.1:607118753-607196253 GCF_019279795.1 Protopterus annectens | reverse complement strand
TCCAAGGATGCATCAGAGTTAAAATGCAACAAAAAAAAATCAAGAGACGAGGAGAAGCCAGAAGGAAATCTGTGGGACATGAGAGAAAACATACTAGAGATACCTAAGACAGGTAGAAGGAAGGACATGAGAAGACTCCTTCACAAGTACCCTCTCCCTCTTACAAAAGAAAGTGGAGGAAGATTTAATTAAGAAGATGAGGGCCTTCTACAAAATATCAGGCAAAATAATTGTGTTGAAGCAGATGAGTCTGCCATGTTTTATTTATAATTAGGAGCTTACCCAATTCAGCACAACTCCCAAGTCATATAAGAATTCAAGAGATCTTAAGCAGCAAAGTTTTTTAGAATAGGGGAAGAAGGATATCAGAAGCAAAGGTACAAATATTAATATGTTATGGGGGGACTGGAGATTATCAAGTATTCATAAATATGCATTAGCCTTCTAACTTGCACAGTTTATTCAGATGTGGTCTCAAAATAGCAGTAATTAAATTACGAATACCTAAACAGTGTGGGGTCAAAAAGAGCTAAGTCAAAAGTGGATAGTTATGTAGGAGGAAAAGGACATCAGACTGGGAAATAGCATATTAGGAGGGATACAAAAAATATAATATGAAGTCATGAAGAAACTATAAAGAAAATACAAAAGAGGCTAAGAGAAGACTGTAAAAGTAAGAGGCTACTAAAATGGAAGTTAAAGAGGGAAAGGCAAACTAATGACTTCAGTGAAGTAAAAATGAGTATGGATTTGGCCAGAATCAATGGACAGCTTAAGAACAAGTTAGGGAAATGGGAAGGGAAATATTGAAGTATAATGCTAGGGAGTATAAGAAAGCATTATGGGATAAATGGATAGGCGTGAGGAAGGGGCAGACCTAGTACAATCTCTAGGGTCCTGTGGGAAGGTAAAACTGAAACAATAAGTTTGTCAGACTACAGAGTATAAACAAAGAAAGAAAGTATAAAGCTAATGGAAGAGGATTGTGGCAAAGTATGAAAGAAAGTAGAAATTAAAAAGATGATCTAAATTCAAAGATCATCAAAAGAGAGTAACTTATAACTGGTGCCCAATGTTGTTGAGGTTATATAGAGGGAAAGAAAAATAATAGTTCATGTTGGATACGCAGGGCTGAAAAGGTGGGAATTTTATATGTAGTGGGAGTCAGGAACAGCAAAGCAGAATTGGAAACACTATCAAAGACCTTTTACTACGACATTATATTGTATTGATAACTCTCGGTAATGGGCAATCCCCCAGTAGGTGGCAAGGAATACAGGAAAGTTCAGGGATGGGTTCTAGCAAGTAATGTTAAATTATCATTAGCCAAAGAATGGTAAACTGAATGTAGGAAAGAGAGCTGTGATAAGTCACAGTAGAGTAGCTAGGGTGGGGAGAAGGGGAGGTGCAAGGTATTAAGGGGCATGATCAGCAGATTCATTTTTTTTTTCATTTTTTTTTGCTCCTCAAATAAATATGAGTGTGGGACATTAGAGGGTAAGGGCCTTAGGTGCTCTTCCTTAGGAGGGAAGGAAGCAAGTTCAGATTGGAGAATGGACTTTTTTTTGCCATGCACAGCATGAGGGTGTAGGTCGTTAGTACCAGACACATTTCCTTAAAAGAGATGGGAGGAGAGTAGGATCAGAGAGTGGACCTTTTCTTTTGCTTTACAATCTAGTGTGGAAGGGCACCAGATCAGGAATCAGCATTGGACACTAAATGAGCCAGCTACAGCTCTGTGGCACCAGGTACCAAATGAGCCAGCTACAGCTCTGTGGCACCAAGCATCAAATGAGCCAGCAACAGTTCTGTGGCACCAAAGACCAAATGAGCAGCTACAGCTCTGTGGCACCAAAGACCAAATGAGCCAGCTACAGCTCTGTGGCACCAGACATCAAATCAGCCATCTACAGATCTGCAGCATTGCGCCCCAAATAAGCCAGCTACAGCTCTGTTGCACCAGGCACCAAATGAGCCAGCTACAGCTCAATGGCACCACGTATCAAATGAGCCAGCTACAGCTCTGTGGTGCCAAGCACCAAATGAGCCAGCTACAGTTCTGTGGCACCAAAGACCAAATGAGCAGCTACAGCTCTGTGGCACCAAAGACCAAATGAGTCAGCTACAGCTCTGTGGCACCAGACATCAAATCAGCCATCTACAGATCTGTAGCACTGCACCCCAAATAAGCCAGCTACAGCTCTGTGGCACCAGAGACCAAATGAGCCAGCTACAGCAACAAATGAGCTAGCTACAGCTATGTGGCACTGCACCCCAAATGAGCCAGCTACAGCTCAATGGCACCAGGCACAATGAGCTAGATAATATATATATTACATTACCTGAGCTAAAAAAACTATATTATTTATTAATAACCTGTGAAATTTGCTATGTGGATGTTTTTAAATATTAAACTGTGTTGAACCATGTAAATAATGTATATAATTTAGTGTGCAATTTGTTCAATAGGTTTGTTGTTTCAAAACAAGTTTTTTTTACAGAGTTAAAATCAATAAGAATATGGGCTAAATTAGGAAATGAAAAACAGGCTCCTTTGGAAGCAAGTCAATGTGTATCCCAGTATAAGGAATAACTAACAGTATCAGATGATAAAAAACAGCTTGAGGATGGAAGTCCGTTTGTCAAGGATGAACTATGAAGTAAAACTTGAGCATACACATACCTAGAGTTATTGTAAGACGTTGTTTAAACATTTGAGGTTGTGTGGCAAAGATGAAACATCCAATGTATTTATTAAAATGGATGGGTTACTTCACTTCTTCTGGCTTTTCCTGGTTAGGGGTTGCCACAGCAGAACTCTGGTCTGCTAATGATTGTCAGTAGATTTTTTTTTTTATGGGTGCCGAGGGCCAGCTTGATGCCCAACCTTCAATGAAGGCACACCTTTCTATGCATGTCTTTTGAACACCACTTGACCACAGGGAGGACATGCAGACTCCACACAGAAGGCACTCCCGTTAAGAATCGAATGGGAGAACCTCTTGCTGTAAGGCAGCAACGCTACCGCTGCACCACCGCAGCTTATACGGAAGGGTTACTTCACTGATCATGATAATTTAGCAAATATTTTTCCTAAAACAATCCTTGCTACTGCTTCCTCTACATTTTAGTATATGTTAAAAATTAGTAATGATGTCTACATGTAAATATCTAGAGATAGTTTTTCTGATATACTAAAGAAAGTAAAATCTAATTCTGCCACAGGACAGGATGGTTTGATTTTCTTTTTTATCATTGGTAACGATTACTGTTGGATGGTGCAGTGGTGCAGTGATTAACATTATCACCTCACAGCAAGAGGTTCTTTGGTTAGATTCTTGGCTGGGTGCCTTCTGTGTGGAGTCTGCATGTCTCTCCTGTATTCTTGTGGGTTTCCTCCTACATTACAAAGACATGTGTCTGGAGTAATTCTACCCAGACCTCCACTGAAAACTGGCTTGTTCCAAGTCAGACTTTCCTGTTAAACAAATAATAAATAAATTGGTTCCCTGTTTTTTTATATCTGTTACAGAACTATTTCAGAGCTGGATGTGTTCATTGTCCTTAGGATATGGAAGAAAGCAATTGTAATCCCAATAAAAATATCACTCCTTTTACCACAGATAATTACATACCCATAAGTCTTGTATGCATACTGGGGAAATGTATTGAACAATGTATGTGCCAGATGTTATCATTTAAGGATAGGTTAGGTCTTTATATGTTTCAACATATATTCATGGAGGGGTGCTCCTGCCTTACAAACTTGGTTAGTTTTTATTCCAGCATTGTAAGGATATTATTCACTGGATTATCTGCATTTATTTTGATAAAGCATTTGATATGGTATCTCAGTTTGAAATTATTAGAACAACACATTCCCTGGTTATTCATTCATATATTATCAATTGGAATAGCAAGTTGGTTAAAAGACAGGAGCAGTAACATATAGATAGGTGATGCATTATCTGATGAAATACAGGTTACTGTTCAGGTACCTCAGGAATCAGTGTTGAGACCATTATTGTTTGATAGGTTTATCTCTGCTTTTTTTTACCTAACAAAATGTATTGGTAAGCAAGTTTGCAAACAATACAAAGGTCACGGCCATTGTCACTAATATGAATGACCAGAACAAGCTTTAGGAACACGTGGATAAGAACCTCACTAAGGAATTCCTTCTTCCACCGTTGAACTAGTGAGCTGCTCATCCTATACAAAAAAAAAAAACTGATAATCTGATTAATTTTAAACCTTGTTAGATGGATGATTTAAAGATAGTTCTGATCTTAATGGTTACAAACTCTTGAGTAGTCAATAATGTAGTTCTGAGTTTGATTAAGTAACACTGAATATTAAAAAAATAAAGTGATCATGTTTCCTACTTATTGTAAAAGTCAAAAATCCGTCACACAACAGCTGCAGATCATGTTAATTAATTCAGACATCAAGGTGTCTGTCAAGACAATGAAAATCTGATCAATTCTGCACACAACTGCTGCCTGGATCATGCCAGGAAGGATACTGTTGTGGACCATCTGGCACACCAGATGCACCAATGAAAGAAGAAGATGGTAGGTAAAAACAGTAATGCAACATAACAGGCAAGATTACTCAGAACCTTTAAAATTGAAACAGAAGCAAAACAGGCCATAGGAGATACTGTCATGGATATTTTACAAGCACAATGTACTACATATTTCCTGATCAGGAAAAACAGTAATGCCCACCATCAGCAGTAGATGTAGATGTACATAAAGGAGAACGGTGCACTGCCACATTCATTTAGTCTGTACCAAATGTACCATTGCAGGAGTCTATAGAAACAGACATTTGTAGTGTAAGACCACTGGCAGTGATGTTTGACAAAATTATAAACAGATGCGTATTGCATCCTGGAAAATATCCTTATAAATCGTATATGACCAATTGTAAAAAAAGAGAGACCTTAACCAAGAATCATTCAACAGTAGCACATGCTGTGCTGAAATCACTACAAAACCTCAATGTTAATGACCAAGAAAGTGTGACCGCTTTTGTGAGTGACAGTACCAGCTACAACTAAAGCTTTAAGGAGACACTTCATGGAGTTCTAGGAGAGTATATTATGCATCTTCCCCCGTCCCCTGAGGATGACACATGGATTCACCATTTTAAGACAATGAATTTGTGGCACTAGTGAACTATGTCTTCGAGCAGTCTCAAAAATGGAAACAGGAATATACAGCATTTCTTGAAAAACTTGAGAAACACATCATTGTATTATGAAAATAAAATCCAAAAAAATGCTCACGTATTATTCCACTTCCCACAAAACGTACTGTTGCTAAGAAGAAAAAAGAGAATGTGTGGGAAGCAATGTGCAGAGTATGTTTTATATCCCAAGTAGTTCACTGTAAAGTTCCAAATACAATACGAATCAGGTTCAGATGTCTCCTCAGTGTAAACAGCCTATGCAGGCAATTGCTGACACCCAAAACCAGCGGGTGTGTTCCTCTTCCTAGTAGTACAGCCACAAACTCTTGTTAGTACCACTTCACAAAACAAAAGCTTGTCATGCACAATCAAGTAAATACAAGCGTTAAGCGGAGGTTATAAACATTTATTAAATAAAAATGGCAAGCGCTTTCAACTTGTGGTCTTCTTCAGGCCAATAACAACTAAAGTGCTTGGTGCAAACATTTAAATATACAAACATTAAAAATGCAATGCTGTCACATCCTCAATTAATTGAAGTGCATACATTATTTAAAAATTAAAGGGACAGGAGGTACTGCCCTAATTTCAAGCATAGCTTGTTGTAAGCAGCTTCTAAAATCATAAATAAAACATAAAAAATGTACATAAAGCATAAAAATGTATGGCATGTATATATATATATATATATATATATATATATATATAGATATAGTCAGCCATGCTGTGTTGCTAAACAATCAATCTTATAAACATGCTTTATACATAAAAAGAAATAATATCTCTATTCTTTTAACAGAGCTAAAATGTGCATCCACTCATGTCATGTGTGGAATGCATGCATCCAAATATCCATGTCATGTACTAGTAGAAGTGGAACAAAGATATGGAACTATGATGTTGCATGTGTGCATTTATGAAAAAATATGTGTAAGCAGATAATGCATAAAATATGTATGTGTGTGTCTATATGTGTAAAATGTACACATATATAAGACAGTTGACAATAAGACTATGTGATGTTATATCAAATGCCCCAAATGAAAGCTATGCAAAAAGGGGACCGGAGGGGGGTGGGGGTTGGGGGAATGACAAGATAAAGAAAGTGTGTGGGGGGTGTTTGGGGAGGGGTTGGGGGGAGGGAGAAATGACAAGATTAAAGAAAGTGTGGAGGGGGAATGAATGTGAGGGAAAGAGGGGGGGGAAGGTAAGGAAAAAAGTGAATGAAACAAATAGAAATGTCAAGGTATGAATGGATAGGTATGATGTTAATGACCAAGAAAGTGTGACCGCTTTTGTGAGTGACAGTACCAGCTACAACTAAAGCTTTAAGGAGACACTTCATGGAGTTCTAGGAGAGTATATTATGCATCTTCCCCCGTCCCCTGAGGATGACACATGGATTCACCATTTTAAGACAATGAATTTGTGGCACTAGTGAACTATGTCTTCAAGCAGTCTCAAAAATGGAAACAGGAATATACAGCATTTCTTGAAAAACTTGAGAAACACATCATTGTATTGCCACCTATGCCAATGCTCCTGAGATGGAATACATGGTTTCACCTTTGCAGTATCGTGATATTTGCAGTTTGCGACAGCTTCACTGAACATGGGAATGATGCAGTATCCAAGAACCAGCTATGCACACTGCTGCACGACTAGTAGTCAGAGATTGAAATTCAGATGATAGCTATCATAGAAAATTCATTAGACTTAATCATAGCCTTTGCAATTGTGTACTTTAAGGAAAGACTTCCTGCAGTTTCCACCTGCATGGCATGTCAATTCAGAGTTGTTATTAAGCTGGAACACCCACAACAAAAGTCTTTGGAAAAGAGGTGAATTTCATAATTAGCTTAAGTCCAAGCTCAAAGAAGATGATATCTAATTGTTCATGTCTTCTTTTAAGGCCAGACTTGAAAAACTGAACAAGTACCTGTATAGTAACCCAATCATTTCTTTCTTAAATTCAGTCTTGAGCAGTAGGAGGCTAATTAAATCCCTTACATGACTGTTTGCAAGCACTTTTCAACTACTCAAGCTCTGCAGATCTCACAGTAACAGTTTTACTCTCTACTTTACCAAATCTTGTCAGCTTCCACATGCTATCTGGCTTCCTAATGGTAAGGAGACCACTCTCAAGATATCACTATTGATAAGAAAATATTGTTAATAATCATAGCTGTAATGAAAAAAGTTGTATAATGTAGGATATATGCATATCACCTCACCCACTTTCTATGTGTGTTGGGGGGAGTGTTGCTGCTATTTTATACATTTATGGGAACATACTTATTTTCCTGCTCCAACTCCATTAATGTTTTAATAAATCAAATATGACAAAACATAAAGCTATTATTTCAGTTTCCTAAGCACTTCAGGGACGATATACCTCCTACATAGACTGTTTCACTGCACACACAATAATTCAAATCACTACTGCAGATTTTCCCTAATGCTGATGGTACAATTTTTGATATACTTGCATGAAATCTGCAATTACAGATATTCATAAAAGCAGAAACAAAGAAAACTGAATAGTTCAAGATATGTGCATGTTATCCATCAACTTGCTATGCCGTTTGCTACCATCTTGTGCTGCTATGCCTAACAAAGCACTGTAAAACAGAATATGAAAAATAATTAGAATATGAAAATACATTACAGTTTCCATAGTCAGCACAAACAATAATTAATAACTCACAGAATATACTTCTCATGTAGTGTCTTTCCCAAAACAAATGTAGTAAACTCAAGCAAGCATAGAGATGATATCCACTATTCCCAACATACTACCATTAATAAGCAAATATCTTTAATATCATTACTGCAGGATCAATAAAAATAAAGCTCTGCAGCACAGGATGTCTACATCTCACCCATCTCCTTTATGTGGCTAGATAACCCTTAAAGGATAGTAGAAAGAATTGGCCATAGTAATGTAGTACAACATGCTGGCACCGGTGGATAGCATGCATCCATCAAAAGGACCAATAGACAGGTAATATGTTGTATAGCTACATAGTACTCTGTATAGATGTTTACTTCACTCAACTGACACAAGACCAAAAAGTACCCAGAAAAAAACTGTACTGCTGAAAAAACAAAATAAAAACATAAAAGGCACCCTGTAAGCAGCGTAATATTAAAGTGGGGCAAATAACACACTTTGTTAGCTACATAGCAATCCTAATGTAAAACTGTAACATAAAGTAAAATAATACAATTAACTGCTATAGAAACCATACTTTTAAACTGTACTGTTAAATTATTAATGAGATATAGGGATGGCTCTGTGACATAAAGAAAGGCACAGTAATGAACTGCCTGAGTAGACAAACATGTAAACTGTAGTGTTAAATTTAAAAACAATAACAATAACATGAAATAACATAACACAACAACACAGTGACACCAAAGTGAAGATAAAAAATGTAGCAAGACACAGGAACAAGAATGCCTGCAGAGGCCTAACTTCATGAAGCTGAAGGATACAACCCTTACTGTGACCCAGGAGATTGGGGTTGTTCAAATAGTGACCTGCCAGTAGAGGACCCAGACAGGGAATGAGAGGAGTGAAGGACAAGGCATGCTCAACTCTCGGGGGTGTAGACGCACTGGAAGAACATGGTGAATTGCAGTTTTTATGGGCTGCTAGCTGACAACATCCCTTGTGAAAGTGAGGAACGACCACTACAACCAGCCAGTTACAGATCCCTCATGAACCCTGTTAGCTGAGCATCCACAGAGAATGTTCAGGGATAAGAAAAAAACCCTAGAATTATCGCCATTGGCTGTCAAAATGATGGCTTCCTCCTGTTTATCTAGTGATGAGCAATGAATGGGCTAGTTGGCTGGAAAGAGGCTGATTTCTTAAAAAAAATGGGCAAAGTGTATAAGAAATGTCTGCACAGACCAATAGTTAAAACTGTACTGTTGAATTAAAACTTCTAGCAGTGAAAAGAAATAAGCAGCCACTGACTTTCATATCTGCTGCTGTGTTCAGAGGACCCCATGAGAATGAAACTTGTCTTATACCAAAACTTTACATTTACTTAGTTGGGCAAAAAAACTTATGATTAGTGTGCAACATTTATTTATTTATTTACATATAGACAAACACACACACACACACACACACACACACACACACACACACACACACACACACACACACACACACACACACACACCCGCGTATACGCGTGTGCACACACGCACACACACGCACACACACATACAAATCCAGCAGTGGTCCATGGTTCCAAAAATGTGCAGAGATTAAAAAGCAGATAAACAGTCCAAAAACAATCCAGCATTCAGAATAATTAGCAAACATGAATCTTCCATTTTACTGAATTTACTCCAGCAGCACAACTCAACAATCTGGTTTTGCAAAAGCGTCTTCGGTATATATCTGCCATTAATTACTTTAGCTCTCATTATACATAATGAATAAATCATATGACTAAAGTAAAAAAGAAATCAAATGAATCAATAAACCCAATCACAGTCTGTTAAGAATGTAATCATGAAATGGCAGGTAGTAAACAAAAATAATCATTTTCAATGCAAAGCACTATACATGTATATCCAAAAAAAAATCACTAATAAAACATTCATCTTTTATAAACATGTTTAATTTATTAATTTCCATTAATTTAACTCAATATATTCATGGCTTCCTATCACCATTTAGTGGCAGTCTAAAATAAGGTAATTAATAAAAATTAAAAATATGTATTCAGCCTGTTTTATAACTTGCACCCAAATTAATTATTCACTTTCTTTATTATCTACTTTTTCATGTTTCTCTAAGTTTGTTAAATTGTCTGCCTGCACCTTATCAATATCTAAAAAGGTAAATAGTGCTGTTGAATGTATTAAAGTGTGTTTATAAAGTTTGTTCCATTTTACAATTAATATAATTTCTAAGAACTGCTATTTTTTCCTGACATTCTCTGGACGTTTGCCCAACATAAAATGCATTGCAAGAAAAAAATAGTCATATAACCACCAGATTTATTTTACAAACAATTAATTATTTAAGTGCATATGTTCTACTTGTATTTACAGATGTGAAATGCTTACTTTTACAAATATACATACAGTATGTATGATTAATATTTGGGGAACATCCCCGGGACATGGAACCTGTTTATCTTTGTAGACTTCTTATATTCTTAGTTGTCTTAAACCAGATGAAATATTCTCCAATATTCCTCCCATATCTATAACCGGACTTGCAAACATTTGGTTAATTAGTATGGCAAAGTTATCAAATATAGTTAAAAAGGCTATAAATTAGTGGAAATATATGCTTTAGATCTGAAGTATGAACAGCCGTAGGCTCAGTTTAAAAATGATATGCAAGTACATTCCATGCATTTAAAGCACAGTAAAGTAAATAAATATAATGGGGATGTTAAAGATCATGAAAATAATGAGTCATATTCAGTAAAGTTTGTGGAATCCAGTGCATTATGCCAATATCAGTGCTAAAACTGGGGATAACAATGTAAAATGTAAATGTACCAAACTGAACTCCAAATATCTCAGCGTACATAGGAGTATCTCGATATTAATAGCACGCTAAACAATACCCACAAGTAATGCATAAGTAATGAAAAATTGCTGTAAAAGGATGATGTACATAAACAAAGTTATGGAAAGAATGTCACAATTTAAGTATCCTGACAGCCTTAAATACATATCTGTAGCATAATCTCGCAAGTAAGCTTAAAGACAACTATGGAATATCACTTTAACTCCATTATTATAAAAATATGCTAACCCTCACTAATCCATACATTTTCTAATTAAAAAATTACTAAAGCAGAAGGGCAATCACAGCCACATTGCCACAACTAACATTAGCTAACAATGGGTGTGGGACATGTGTGAGGAGCACAGATAATGCACACATCCAAGGTAAGTGGGAGACAGAAAAGAAGGTGTGGGGTATGGGTGAAGAAGAGGGACACACAAGAGGGGCATGGACAATTGTTTAGGGGATGGAGATAGACCCCATTTTTTTTTTTTTTTTTTAAGAATAGAAGGAAAGATGGGTGGCCACAGTGGTGCAACAGTTAGCGTTATTGCCTCACAGCAAGAGGTTCTCCGGTTCGATTCTCTGCTAGGGTGCCTTCTGTGTAGAGTCTGCATGTCCTCCCTGTGGTCGCGTGGGTTTCCTCCAGGTGCTCCAGTTTCCTCCCACATCCCAAAGACATGCTGTAGGTGGATTGGACACTCTAAATTGGCCCTAGGTGTGAGTGTGTGCATGTGTGTGCCTTCTGTGGAAGGTTGGGCACTGGGCTGACAACTCGACACCGTAAAACTCCACTGCCAATCATGAGCAGACAGGTGATCCATTGTGGCAACCCCTAACCAGGAAAAAGCCAAAAGAAGAAGAAGAAGAAGAAGAAGAAGAAGAAGAAGAATAGAAGGAAAGATACAGATAGGGAAAGAGGAAGGAAAGGCCATCACAGCAGATATAACCATAGAACAAGTGTCACAACACATGACAGATAAAGGCTAGAAAAACACAGTAAAGTCAGGTAAGTTAGCCGGACAGAGGACAGCATAACACAGACAACGGGAAGTTTGCAAACAGGGTGGTGATGCATAACAGACATGGTGAAGTGCAGAAAAACATATCTACCTATGCACTATCAAGTTGCAACATGTCGCAAACTGGCAGTCATACCTGGATTATATGACCAATGGTAGATGTGTGTTGTAGGACACTACATTAGGATCACAGTATTGTATAAATAAATACATATCAAAGTAGTCTGTCAGCAGTGCAGGTGTAAGCCAAGAAACATCACAGATGAGCACATGCAGATCAAAGAATGCAAGATAACTCCTGCAAAGGACAGAACCAAATCTCCGAGCATGCAAACAACTAAACACAGTGACAAACAGCTGTACTGCAGAAAAGAAGCAAAATAGCTGCTAAATATCCAAGTAGGTGTACACAGCCCAAACAAATGTGTAATAGAATGCATATATGTGACATACATATGCCACGCCGAAGGCAACATACAGGTGTAGATGTATATGTATGACTGTCAGTAGCCAAAATTTTGTGCAGACGGATTTCAACAATGTACATTGGTTAACTCACAGGTATAATAACAATAAGGATGTATTACAAGCAGGAGCCAGTGACTTGTGTGCAGATGTCCTGAATCCATAAAATGGCCATACATTTGGCACATGTTCTCCATGTCAACAATGTAATACATGGCAATGGTCAATAATTGCAACAATTAAAACATATCTGCAAAATATGATATGGAAATATGAAAGTGGATGTGAGGTGGACAATCTGGGCCCACATCAGGGAAAAGAAGGACAGCAAGGTACATTTACACTTTGTAAATGCATGTGTACAGTATGGGTTCCTATCGGATTGACAAAGTTTCAAAACTTTGAATATCATACAGCCAAAGATCGAAGTTCTGAAACTTCAAATGTTTTGAATGGAGATCACTATACGATGCGCATAATGGGAAAT
This sequence comes from Protopterus annectens, assembly GCF_019279795.1. Taxonomy (NCBI): domain Eukaryota; kingdom Metazoa; phylum Chordata; order Ceratodontiformes; family Protopteridae; genus Protopterus; species Protopterus annectens. Next base: position 607,183,532 of record NC_056731.1, on the reverse strand, counting down.
TTACCTTTTTCCTCACTGTAGTGTGATCTTGGAGTTAGTATATACTTTTTTATTTTAGTTTCGAAGTTTCAAAACTTTGATCATATGGTCTCGGCTGGATCTGTTCAAAGTTTTGAAACTTCGGTAATCTGATAGGGACCCTTGCAGCACAGAGAATGCTGTCAAAGCCAACTCAAAATACATTTAAGCAAATGGCTAATGTATGTCACATGGGCAGACTGATTGTTGATATCCACAGAAATGGGCACGTATATAACTCACATATACATAGTAATGTGCAATCAGGTAACATCAACAGGAATTGGTAAGCAAGCTAAGAATTTCAATGCTATATACATATCCTGTCATGCCAATGTTGCATAACCAACTGTAGGTGTATGTCAAACACCCTTTTCGTTACTGAGTACAGGACACTCTAGTCACTGTAGCACATCAATGATACCTCAGTGAATGCTCACATGTAAAAGGTAAAATTGCATGTCAGTATGTCTCCGACTATGTCCAAAGACATGTACAATCAACAGTTACTGTGTACAGCTATTGCCATAAGGTGTGAACTTATGTAAGTAAGTAATGGGTGTGGAAATATAGCATACAGTAAACAAAGCATAATGAACTGTTACAGAATAAATTATCCTTGCCACTGTGTATATGTTATGCTACACTGGCATTTCATGCAGTCAGAAAAGGAGGACTTCCCATAAGGTATGACATACTGGTATATGACCCCACATAGTATCAGCATTGCCAGCACATAGAACAGAACCTCCACATCATGACACTGGGACAGCATGACAACTGTCATCCAAAACAAATGGGAAATTACATGTCCTTCTGTTGCACATACATGATATGGCAATACATAAATGCAAACCATACCACAATGGGAGTGCTGGAGTATGAACATCTGTTGCCTTGGCAGTTTTCATCAGTAAAACACATGTTTAGAGGATAATTGTTGCAGCACTAGCTGCAGGTTAACTGCCACAATGCAAGGATGGCTGAATGTTCAAGGAAAGGGTAATGTCTTCATGTGTGTCACCCATACATTGAAGGATAATTAATGTCACAACAATAACACATAAGCATGGGAGCTACATGGTATGCATGCATGTCAGTGCATATACAGTGGAATCAATTATATGGTGATTAGTATGTTGGCAACATAACACAGTTGGTGCATTCAGACAATACTTATGGACTGGAAGGACCAGGCTAATAGGGATGTCGCTCATGAATGACTTCATGGGCTATCTTCCTGAATGAGTAGAGCATAGCCCATCCAATATCCTGCAAGAAGCTTTTCAGTATGCCCCTCATCTGTTTTTGAAACATGAGTCACTGCCTCACAGATTGCCATTGTCTCCTCCAGGGTGCAGCAGGCATGATGGCCCGGGCAGGTGTGGGTCCAGCTTCCTCCTCCTCCTCCTACTCATCATCATCATCAGAGTACTCAGGCAGTGGCTTGGCATGTGCTCATCATCTCTGTCTAATAGGCAGTCATCCATGGGTTACAGACTCTGTTAAGATGAATTGCAAAACACAACAGAAATTAAAAGAAAGTGTCTGTCATGCTGAACATTCCCATGAAGGTCATAAATTAAGTTAAAATGAAACTGATGTGCACATCTGCAATCTAACATACTTAATTAACATCCCACCCACTTGTGAGTTCTGCAAATGGAAATATGAGATTGAATCTGTAATAGGATGCACTGAATTCTTATTTAAAAAAGTTCAATTTGAAATAGTACAAACATTAGTAAGTAGCACAATTATAATTAAAACAATTGCTGCTAGCAAATGGCTCCTAATGCACACAACACCTTTCCTGTCTCACTTTAATAATACTTATACACATGCCCAATAACAGAATTTGATGCATGCACTCAGGTCACTCAGCAACAAGTACTGTTATGACGCTGTCATAGTTCTTGCTGGTGTGAATGACGTGAGCTGTACCTCACTGGACTATATGAAGAGAGACATGGTTGAGTATGTGTCCCAGGCAGGTATGTCCCTAGCCTTGAGCAGCATACTACCCTCACCTAGAATGATGCCACAGTATAAACAAAAAAATGATTGATTTCAATAATTGGCTTAGTTTTCAGTATCATTCCAAGGGGATCCAGTTCCTGTCTGTCTGGGAAGCTATGGTCGACAAACCTAGCTGCTTTACCAGAGCCAGTTTTCACCTTGTACCCCTAGGCTTTTGGCTGCGGGCAAAGGTTCATAGGTTCATAGGTTCATACTAGGCTATCTGCCCGAGGGCATTTATAAGCCTAGCCCATTGTTTTGTGGCTTACGCCACCCCTTTAGTATGGGGAACTATACCCATTATTTTGCTGTGCCTCTGTCGAGCAGTGACACTGAGGTAATTCCTGGGGTATATCTGCGATCTCCCATCCATTGGTCAAGATTTCTCTTGAACAAGGCCAGCGAGGTGCTCTGCCTCACATGTACCGGGATTTTGTTCCACAGCATAGGGAGTCTTTGGGTGATGAATCTATCCCTCCAGCACGCCCTATTAATAGCCGCGGTCGTTTAAAGTCTCTCGCCCTTGTGGCTCTGATGGATCTAGATTTTTGAGGTGAAGCATATTCATCAAATCTGGGTTTGACATGGCCTTGTATGTTAGGCAAAGGTCACCTCTGAACTGAATAGAGCTGGAGTTCTTTCAGTCGGGCAGCATAGGACAGATTTTTGAGACCCTTTATCCTTTTGGTGAGGAACTTTGTGGCCTCTCCAGCTGCTGCAAGTGTCGGGTCAGATACATTCGAATGGGGCATTGTACTCAATCATTGGTCTGATGAGTGATGAGTAAAGGGAGACTATGACCTCCCTTGATCTAGATGAGAATCCCTTCATGATAAGGTGGGCAATGTAGAAGGACTTCCTAACTACTTTAGCTACATGGGTGTCGAATGACAGACTACTATCAACCTGGGTCCCCAGGTCCCTGATAACTTCTTCTGTGCTCAGTGGATTGCCACCTATTTGGTAGCTAGGGGTAACCTTGTTTTTCCGAAGGGTATGACTATGCATTTTTAGCATTTAACTTTTAGGCCGTGGCTCTGGCACCAGTTATCCATTTCTGTGAGACCCTTCTGAAGGATATCTGTGTCAGATGTGTTTTCTACTATGAGTTTGCAGTCATCTGCAAACTTTGTCAGCCATAACCCTCCTGTGTTTGCTTGTACTTGAAAAGTAGATGCCAAACAAGAGTAGGCCCAGGACTGAGCCCTGTGGGACACCACTTGTGACAGGCTTTGAGTCTGACATGGCGCCAGCAACTCTGACCCTGTGGGTTCTGTCCCTCAGCCAGTTTGCAACCCATCTTGTGATGTATGGGTTAACATTTAAGCTGATGAGTTTTTCAATGATACCGTGGGGTATTGTATCGAAGGCCTTAGCCAGATCGAGGTAGGCTGTATGGACTGCCTTTCCCATCAATGGCTTTGGTGACTGTCAAAAAAGTCAACCAAGTTTAAAAGGCATGATCTGCCTTTGACAAAGCCAAACTGGGTTGGATCCAAAGTCTGCAAATTCCCTATGTCTTTATTTATGAGGTCCATTATGATCCTCTCCATGGCTTTGCAGATAAGGCTTGTCAAGCTAATGGGCGGTAATTTCCAGGGTCTGTGGAGGCACCGCCTTTGTGAAGTGGGACCACAGTTGCAGTGCGCCACTCCTGGTCCAGAGGTAAGACTTTGATTAAACAGCTGTCCTAGCTGTGGGTTTAATTCCTCATTGAGTTCGTGGAGCACACAGCCGGGGACACCATCGGGTCCCATGGATGCTGTGTTTTGCTTTGGAGAGAGCAGTTCTCACTTGGGCACTGGAGATGTTTGGGGGCTGCACTCATTTGGTATAGATATCTCTCCTTTGGGGAGGGAGAAGTTTGCACTGAACCTGTCAGCCAGTATGTTGGCAATGTCTGTAGGATCAGTAATCTTCACATCATTTTGAACTAGTTCTGAGCATATCTGGGAGTTTCCTCCTAGGTTTCTAACATAGCTAAAGAAGGCCTTATGATTGTCTTTTGAGTCTTTAGCTATTTTTCTCTCGAAATTTGCTTTGGATGATTTTATGAGAGCTCTTAGTTTTTTACTTATAGTGATCAAGGGTGTCTTACCTTTTAAATTTTGCTCTATCTTGTAGTAGCTTCCTCCTTTGTTGTAGAGTTTGTTTATGGCTGGGGTCCACCAGACTGGATGTTTGCCTTTGGTACAAAGAGTCTTTGTTTTGCTTGGGATTGCCTTATCCATGCAGTCCTGCAGGTGCTGGTAGAAGGCGTTTGTAAGTGATTCAGCGGCTTGAGTATTGTTTCCAGGGGCCTGAAAGGAGACCAAACTAGTCTTTAGAAGTGTGAAGTCGGCTTTGAAGTTCTTTACTGTGGTCTTTTATTTCAGGTGGGGTGGGATGAGGACCTCCAGCGAGATTAGTTTGTGATCTGATCTCACCAGTGAGGGTATACTTCGGTGTTGAACATTGTGCTCCCATGTTCGTGATGATGAGATCAAGTATGTTATCTCCTCTTGTGGGGATGGTGACTAGTTGTTCCATGGCATTTGAGTTTATGAATTCCAGGAACTTTTGGGCTAGGGTGTTTGGGCTTGAGTAGTGTTCCCAGTCTATATTAGGGTAATTGAAGTCACCTAGTATGATGGTGTTTGGTGATACATTTATCCCCTCTAGTGTTTTCAGGAAGGCCATGTGAGTTTCATGAGTTTGTGAGGGTGGCCTGTAACATGCTACAATTTGCAGAGCAGTCTTGCCTATGGTTAATTGCACCTGGATGGTCTCCGATGCATCGTGCATTGCCACCAGTCTTGAGGTGTGGGTGTCCTTGATGAATATGGATACCCTCCTTTCTTGGGATTGTCCGGATTTTGGGGCGAACGCATGATATGAGGTAAAACCTGATAGCGCTGGGGTGCTCTCAGGAGCCTTGAACCAGGTTTCTGTCACAGCACAGACATCGATGTTCTCCATACTGAGAAGGGCCTCGAGTCGTGCATTTTGAGATTTAGACTTCTGGCATTGAGCAGCATTACCCTTAGTTTTTTCCTTTTTGTGTTCTAGGGTGGTAGGTTTAGAATTTGAGCCTTGCCTAAAATGGCAAGAGCCTTTGCCAATATCTGACAGGTGCAATGGCTTGTCCAGCATGTCATCCCAGGCAGACAGATACTGGATCCCTTGAATGACACCAGTGTTTAAGCCAATTGTTAAAGCTGATCATCTTATCTCTGTATTGTGGCATCATTCTTGGTGAAGGTAGGATACTGCTCAAGGTCAGGGTCATACCTGCCTGGGCTATAATCAGAGAGCTCCTCAATGTCTCTTTCATGTAGTCTCAGGTCGTTTACACCAGCGTGGACAATGACTGAGTCATATTTGTACCTGCTGTTGAGAGACCTGAGTGCTATGTGGCGGATTCTAGCGCCCGACAGGCAGCTTACTGTGACCTTCTCCTTACTCAGTCTGGTGAGCGGGACATCAGTGTGTCTGACTATGGAGTCACCAATGACTAGTGTGTCTGGTATTGTGTTTGGCCTTAAGGGCTGTGACTGTTTGACACTCTGACTGTGAGGTCTATGTGTGTGTTGTGTTCTGAGGTGGTGGTTGTTTGGGTGTCTGCTTTGGTGGCCTCTGCTGTTTTGGTAGATTTTTGATCAGAGCCTCGAGTATGTCTTTGTGTGTTTATGTGTATGATTTGAGGTTGTAATGGTACTATGTGAGACTGGGTCTATAGTGTGTGTGGTAACCTTCTCCTCCTGACTGGTCTTGCCAGTCCTATGTTGAGAGAGCTCAGCCTCCAGTTTGGAGTTGCATCTCTCGCATGTATTTGTGTTTGTGGGAGGAGGAAAGGGTTGTCTGTGTACATGAGGCAATTGAAACATTGCCTCAATATTCCCAGGTTCACCAGCTGAGCAGGAGAGGACACTAGCAACTGATCCCTCGGCATGCTAGAAGGGTAGACGAAAAACTTTAAAAAGATTCGGGGCGTGGGTGACCGAGAAATGGAGGGTTGCCTTTTGGGGTACTATCTATGACGAGAGTGCCGGATCAAGGTAACAAGTACTGTAGGAGCAAGTGCTAGGTTTAATAGATAGAGAATAGTCTACTTGGAGTCAAGTACACTTCATCTGTTTAGTTATAGGATACGCCGATTTCACCAGTAGTCTAGTTCGCGGCAGGTAGTTTTAAGGAAAATTTGAAGAGTGGACTTTAGGTAGCCGAATAGTTTAAACCTGCTTAACCGGCACTGCCCTAGTGTGCAACAGTGGCAGCTCTTTATACCAGGGGCTGGAAAAGCTAGAAACTGGCCCAAAACGACCAATAAACTACTAGTTACTGGCTGAAACCTCACAAAACTGGACAAAAGGCAGCTCAATGCTTCCCACTCCCACTGATAAGCAAGGTAGCTTCCCTTCCCCCAAATAAGGCAAGGAAATAGTACACAAGAACTACAACCAAAGCCCAGGAATCAGCAACTCTGAAACTGGACTAAACTAGTAAAGCAGGAAAGCAAGGTAGCTTCCTTCCCCAAATAAGGCAAGGAAACAGTACACAGGAACTACAACCAAAGCCCAGGAATCAGCAACTCTGAAACTGGACTAAACTAGTAAAGCAGGAAAAACAAGAGATATTTTTTTTTTTTTTTTTTTTCACAAAACAGGCAGAAACAGGTACAGCAAACACTTATAAATGCTATGAATCAGCTACTACAGCTTACACAGAAGAATTTGCTACAAATACAGTCAAATAGTAACAAACAAGGATTCCAAGTGCAATATTAAGTTAAATGCAGTAAAACAGCTTCAATGTAACAGAAAGGCATACAGTTGCTAGGTATTCAGATGTGGAAAGCAACAAAAATATACTTAGTATCAAGAAAAGTCGCTTATTCAGCTCTCTGTAGCCTGGATTACTCTGCTGGCCCACGTGGAGTCTGTGCTGAGTAGGTACAAGCTGAAAGTTTTATACCAGGGGGTTGGAAAAGGCTAGAAACTGGCCCAAACGACCAATAAACTACTAGTTACTGGCTGAAACCTCACAAAACTGGACAAAAGGCAGCTCAATGCTTCCCACTCCCACTGGTAAGCAAGGTAGCTTCCCTTCCCCCAAATAAGGCAAGGAAACAGTACACAGGAACTACAACCAAAGCCCAGGAATCAGCAACTCTGAAACTGGACTAAACTAGTAAAGCAGGAAAGCAAGGTAGCTTCCCTTCCCCCAAATAAGGCAAGGAAACAGTACACAGGAACTACAACCAAAGCCCAGGAATCAGCAACTCTGAAACTGGACTAAACTCTTGCCTTCCCCATATTGCCAACATTACCGATGTGACATTAACCAATCAGAACAAAATAAGAATCATGCTGCTAAATGCTAGGAGTTTAAACCAAAAACTGCACTCCCTGGAAGCACTTCTATCACTAGATGTGGATGCCTATGTAGTCACAGAAACCTGGTTTAAGGCCTCAATAACTACCCTGACCCTGCAAAGCTACAATACCTTCTACACCTTTAGACCACAAAATAAACATGTGAAAACCAAAGGAGGCAGTGTTTCAATCTATATTAGAGATAAATTCACCTCACGTCTAATTAGACTGGACAACTTCATAGACTTACTCAAGGTCCAGGTTACAGTGGGTAAGATGCCCATTCAAGTCTTAGACAGTTATAGATCCCCCTCCATGGGTCATGACACCCACAAACCCTACTTAACCAAACTGTAAATGTTAACAAACACACTGATTATGGGGGATTTCAATTATCCCACCATCATTTGGAAAGCCTACTCTAGCCCAAACTTGTTAGCACAAAAGTTCCTTGACTTTGTAACTTCAAATGCCTTGGATCAAATTGTCCATAGCCCAACAAGAGAGCAAACATTTTAGATTTATTCCTCACCAACATGTCAATCAGGTGCACTGCTGTAACTGTTAGACCCTCATTAGTTAAAACTGACCACCTTTGAAGTGACACTAACACCAGAACTCACAAAGGTTGAAATCAGACTAAAAAAGCTTCACAAAGGCAAACTATATCCTCCTAGGTGAAGGTCTAAATGCATTTCAAGCACCACCCCAAGCTGAAAGTGGTAACTACATTGAAGCTTACACTAAAGCCCTGTACAGTCACTTGCGTAAGTATATAAACTTGGCTGTACCAGATAGAATCAAAGCTAGAGCCCCAAATAAAATCAAGCTGCCATGGTGGACTTCCATCATCAATAAACTGTACAATAAACACAAAAAGGTGTTGTCTAACAAAACAAAGACAAGTGCCCAACAATGGAAAAGCACCCTCCTCAGCCTTAACAGGAAAATAAGACAACTTGTCAAATCCTCCCAAGATCTCCTTTGAGAAAAACCTAGCAAGTACTGTTAAGGATAACCATAAAGCCTTTTATATCTGTGTACATAACCTAAAGGGTAGGACCCAAGCATGTGCAGAACTGGTGACCAACGGTATTACACACACTGACCCCACGGAGATAACGAACCTGCTAGAAGATAGGCTTGGTGAAAATTTCACTCCCTTATCCCCTCCTAACTTACAACAAACCCTCTCCCAATACCCAACTACCCCACCTTACATATCTGCAGAGCAGGTCCTCAAAGCCCTTGTCCAAGGCAAAGAACATGGCCTCTATGGGACCAGATGACATCCCAGACTGTCTTCTAAACAGGCTAAAACATGAACTAGCATCAACAATGAGCACCCTTTTCAATCATAGCCTAACCACAGGCTTTGTTCCTGCAGAATGGAGAAGAGCTACAGTTATTCCCCTCCAAAAATGTGGCCTAGCAACAGACCTGGGGAAGTACAGACCTATTAGTCTGACTAGTCTCATATGTAATGCAATAAAACGTAGCATTATGGACCTCATAAATAAAGACATAATTGACTTCCAAACCCTGGATCCTACCCAATTTGACTTTGTGAGGGCAGATCCTGCCTGTTAAATCCAGTGGATTTATTTGAAAGAGTACCAGGGCCATTGAAGTGGGTATATGTGTGCACACAGCATACCTCAACTTGGCAAAGGCTTTTGACACAATCCCACATTCAGGTATTATCAATAAACTCAGCAAACTAAATGTAGACCCCTTTGTTGGAAGATGGGTTGCCAACTGGCTCACAAACCGGACACACATTATCAAACTGGGTGACTCCACATTAACCAGCAGACCTGTTACCAGTGGGGTGGCACAGAGGTCAGTACTGGGCCCACTACTGTTTGGTATATACTTCTCAGAAGTTCAGGTCAAAACTAAAGGGCTGTGGCTGACCAAGTTTGCAGATGACTACAAACTAGGTGCAATCATTGAATCCCCAAATGATGTCAGTATACTCCTGGATGGTCTCACACAGACCAATGACTGGTGTATCAGTCACGGTCTCAAACTGAATGCAAAGAAATGCATCATCATTTCCTTCGGCACAAACAATGTTCCCTTCACACTATCAAATCAATAACAATACCCCAATACCCATGAATTGGTAAGGGACCTGGGATTGCAGGTTGACCATGACCTTAACTTCTACCACCACGTCTACCATTGTAAGGAAAGCTTTCCACATAGCTCACTTGACTAGTAAAGGTATCACCTCAAGAGCAAACAAATTTATAACTCCCATATACTCAGCACTTACCCGGCCCATAATTGAGTATAATGCCCCATTCGGTAAATACCATACTAAGCACCTACAGCACTTAGAGAGACCTCAGAGGTTTCTAACAAAGAAGATCAAGGGCCTCCAACATTTGCCTTACACGGACTGAGTAAAATCCCTGCTACTATACTCCGTATCATATAGACCTTTTAGGGGAGACTTATATCTGGCCTACAGAGCAACCCAAGACCCAAACCTAATGAATTTACTGCATATCCATAAATCAAATGGGTCTAGATCTACCCAGTCCAGGGACTTAAATGTGGCCTGCAACTTAAACAGGACATGCTGGAGGGACAGATTTATCTCCCAGCGACTGCCACATCTTTGGAACAGGCTACCAAGTCAGGTGAAAAAGAAACACCACAGTATCAGCTTCACCACACAGATCATAACGTTTCAAAAATTTATTCTGGTACCTCAGCCTTTCACCTTCTTGAAATGAGTTTTACATTACAACTTGATCCAGTTTATACACCCAGTTCTCTCACTAAACAATTAATCAATTTTCAATGCAACAGCCTCATTACCAACACACTATCAAAAAAATATTTAAACAAAAAAGTTAAAAATATGTTAAAATATCCTTCTTATAGTCATTAAATAACACAATAATTCAACATGTAATAAATACATTCCTATAAAGTTCAATTGACATCCAGATTCATACCTTTAGGATATAATGTCCTATAATTTATAATCATTCTACATTCTAATCTGTTTAACTCTTCTTTAAAACTACCTCCTCTACTCAAATGTTGTCAGGCTAATACACTAAAAAACAAACCATCCCCCAGTCTCCCATGTGCAGATAAAAAATGACTTGCTACAGGGCTGTTGTTCTTCCTCCTAATATCCCCCAGATGTCCCATTATTCTAACCTTCACCTTCCTTTTAGTTTGTCCAACATACCATTTTATATTTGGACAACCACATCCAATAATATAAACAACCCCTAAAGAATTACAATCAAAAGACTCCCTGGCTCTGTAGTCCCTTCCATTAATTTTGTGGCCATTAAGATTTCTAACCTTGATACATACAGAACAGTTTCCACAAACACATGTCCCCACTCTGTCCCCATTACTAATTATCATCCCATCTCCACTTAGCAATTCCTTGAAACTGCTGCATCTTCCATATGAGAAAGTGATATGTTTAGGAAATAAGAATCCTATTGTAACATCATAACATACCGTATGTCAAGATTCCCTGACTGTTTTTTCTAAACTGGCAGTAAAAGAGAAACATTTGTTATAAAAAGCATCTTATCTTTTCAATTTTTATGTTTCACACCCCTCTCATAGGCTCCACAGTATTTACCAAACCCTTTATTCTGTCGCAAAGCTCTGTTCTTGACTTCCAGTAATGTTAATTCAGAATAACTTTGTGCAATCAATCTAGTCTGAAACTCATTCAAATAATTGTCCTTCAATTTAATATCTGATGTATTTTGATAAATTCTCCTAAACTCCCCATAAGGTAATGATTTAATTAAGTGGGGGATGTATGCTGTTTGCATGAAGAAAATTGTTGACAGAAGTGGGTTTCCTATAAGGCCTGTACTGAACCCTGTTTCCACTACCAGCATAAAATTGCACATCCAAAAATGCTATATTGTCAGAGTTTAACTGACAAGTAAATTTCATACCATGTGGATTATTATTCACTTGTCTGAAAATTCTAAAAATCCCTTCTGTCTACCTCTACACACAAAAGTGAAATCATTAATAAACCCTTTATAACACACCACATTCTTTGAAAAAGTTGCCATAGGGTACATGAATTGCATCTCAAATTCATCCATATAAATGATGACATAAGTGGGGGAATAAGATGCCTCCATCGCTGTTCCCCTCTTCTGCAAAAAAACAAATTCTATTGTCCCATCTAAAATAGTTATGGATGATACAAAATTCCAGAATGGACAGCAAGTAAGAGGTCTGAGGACCTTCATCTATCACCTTACCCATTTCTTCCAATGCCCACTTAATTTCAGTGTTAGTGTACAAAGCACTAACATCTACTGTGGCCCAAAAATAATCATCTTCCCATACCACCACTTTCAAACAATTACACAATTCTATCATATTTTTCATGTGAGGAGGAACCCTAGAAAGATATTTTTTAAACTGAAAATCTGAAGTGTTGGTAATGAGGCTGTTGCATTTAAAATTGATTGTTTAATGGGAGCACTGGGTGTATAAATTGAATCAAGTTGTAATGTGTGACTCATTCCAAGAAGGTGAAAGACCGAGGTACCAGAATACATTTTTGGAACTTTATGATCTGCGTGATGAAGCTGGTATTGTGGTGGGGTTTTTTTTATTTTTATTTTGAGTATTTTGCAACATGTCTTGCCAGTTTATGTGAAACAGAGCACCTCTGTGACACTGTTCAAGAGGAACTTAGATGAGTGGTTGGGGCACCATAAATTCTTACCAGGGAAAGCACCCACAACCCTCTTGATTATGGGGAGTCATCACTAAATGGAATCTTGGGTACTGACTAGTACCTCTACAGTATTACATTGGGTTGAAATGGCTAGGTTTAAAATGACTTCCAGGTCAATAGCCTAGCAATCTCCTATGATCATATGATCCTATGTACATTATAAATATTATTAAATAAATGAACAGCATGGGAATGGAGTCCACATTTAAAAGGAGAACAGTCACCATGTCTTCTTAATTATTGAGATGAGCTAATTGTCTGAACAGCTACTTCATGGTTATAAAACCCATTTATCTGATAGAGTTGAGACACAGCTATATCTCTAAATTCCATAGGAATGCTTAGCTATACCTTGGATTATGACAGTTGCTGTAGAAATCTATGGGCTGTCTCTACACCTCAGCAATCCTCCAACAAAGTTTCTCTGTGCCACTCTGATGCAGGTCATCATAGTGACGGAAAATCTGCACTCCAGTCCAGTAAATACCATAAGTTGTCAGTGCTCCCTTGCACTCCTCTTCCAGATGTTGATCATTGTGAAGTTTCTGGGCCTAGCTCTCATCCGATGTCCCACTCCAGCATAGATGATAAGCATCTGTGTGGTCTCCTCCTTGGTCCAGTTGGGTACCAGACACATCACAGCCTCCTTGAAGTAGCCATCTCATTATTCCAATAGCAAATGTAGTTGAAATTGGAAAATAGGAAAATACTCACTGAGGTCCCACTAAGTTCGCAGATAGCAATGGTCTGATCCATAAATGTATAAGAATCAATATTTAAAAGCAGCACTTGTCATGTTATCAGACCACGGGAAAATAATAGCATGTGCTATACATGGTACCACTAAAAATCCATCCTTTTCTATCTCACTTCTCTCCCTCTACTCAAATCTCGCTGTATGATAAAAAAAAAGGTTGTATTCATTTTAATGGTGCCTAAAAATATATGTTTCCTTTGTATTACATTGCCTTAATTAATTATGCTTTTCCATGTTGCATGCTACTATTTGCTTTGAACTTTGTATATCTATCTCTATTTGTATTTGTATTTAAAACTGGTGTATAACTGCCAATATCTGTGGAGCTTTTCTCCCTGGGCCCCCACTGAAAACAGACTCTTCCAGGCCCAGTGAACCACCCTGGTCATCAAACTGAAATAAATAAATAAATAAATAAATATATTGATACCTATTGGATACTTGTGTGGAGCACCTGCCTGTTATGCCTAGCTATTGGTTAATGTGCCAAATTTCAAGAACTTATGCAGAAGTGTGCAAATGGGATTCTGAAACCTGGAATTTTAACGAAGCTCATTAATTGTGTATGGTGCAAATGGTACTTAGAGATGGGTGCACATCAGGTGCTCTCACTTTCAGTGATAACTGAGTCATAAGTAGCAGATAAAGTAAATTGCCACCTGTTAGCATTTATTTTTTGGCAAATATTACCTCTATTAATATTATTCATTCTCAAATGTAGTTTTATTGAAACTGTGTGCTTTAAGACAAATGTTTGTAACTTCAATTCTATCTGATTTACCTTTATGTATCTTCATTAAGGACATGCATTAATTTCCCATATACAGTTGTATAGATAAATTTATATAGCCAAAGAGAACGGTACATAAACACACATTTACAGATAATCTGTATGACCTACGTGTGACTCCATGCACTCTGTAGTGTATGTATGGAAACCTTTGGATGCTGACAATATTCATATGTACTATGTCCTTTTGCTGTTATGGATATTTCTTCATTGATGGTTATTAACACAAGTCTTATAACTACTGGCTCAATATAAAAAGAATCCATACTCTCATGGGTTCATAGGTTCATAGGTAAGTACTAGGCTATCTGCCCATGGGCATTTATAAACCTAGCCACAGAGTGATGGCTTTCGCCTCCCCATTAGATTAGTAACCTGGGCCTCTGTCAACTAGGCTCCTGAAGTGATCCCAAGGTAGAACTTATGATTACCCATCCACTCATCAAGATTTCTCTTGAAGAGGGTCAGAGAGGAGCTCTGTCGAATATGGATTGGGGTTCTATTCCAGAGTGAGGGGAGTCGCTGGGACAGGAATCTATCCCTCCAGCATGTCCTGTTTACTGTTGTACATAGGTTCAAGTTGCTAGAACGAGTGGTTCTGAGCAACTTAGCGGCCTGCTTACAGATGCTAAGGTTTTCTGACACTTTCTGTAAGTTGCTGAAATGACAATTTGTGTAGTTTTTGAATGCAAAATAGAAGCAGGTGCATGTGCCATGATGCTGTTGTCTTTGGACTGCCATTCAACAGACATGTAGCATAAGGGGTTTGAATCCTACAATCAGCTTTACTAGATATCACACGTTATGTTGATTTTACAACTATTACATATGCAGACATTGGTGTTACTTTTTATATGTTACGTTAATATCTGTCACAATAAGTGTTTCATAGACTTTTGCACTGCACAGGAATGCATATTGTTTGTGGTGACATACTCTGTCCACATAATCATCTGCATAACTGGGGCCCCACAGAAATATGGTCATGTGCATATCACTGACTTTCAGATGGCAAACAGACCTAGGGGTGACAATTTCTCTGCAAAGGAGAATGAGATAATCCTAAATGCCCTGTGACAACATGGAAGGAGACTCCTTGGATGTGTAGGGATTAAAGTATGGAGGAATGAAGTGTAGGTCGACATCACCAACATGATTAATGTTGTTGGAGGTCACAATAGATCTCATGAGGCCTGTCGCTGACACTAGTCTGACACGATCCTCCATGCAGCCAACAGGTTATAACAGTATGAGAAATCAAGTGATGCCACCAGTGATAGACAGCCATTGACACCCTGATGGCAATATTTCTTGCCTCCTTACAATTGGCAAGTGAGGAGTGAGGCATCCCCAGGGATGGGATAGAAGCAGGAGTTCCAGGCCAAACACTCATCTTACTCTGCATATCATGGATGGGTACTTTTCCGTTATCGGGGCAACAAGTCTCATGACGACAATAACTTCTTATAGTTGCATTCACATGTAATTCAGTGTAAAAAAACGGAAAAGTAACAAGTGAACTCCACTCCTTTGTAGTCTTCTCTTACTTATGTAAATTAATGGTTTACAGTCCATTAGTCATTTAGAAGAGATCTTCTTAGAAACTTTCTTTCCCAATTTAACTGGGGCAAAGGACATGAACAGACTCTTTTGTGATGAACTAAGTTCTACGCAACTAGAATCAGAGATGACTGTGAACATGTAGTTCACTGCACAAGTATTCTCCTTTATGGGTGTCATTCAGGACAAATACTAGCGAGTGGATGGTTGATTTAGATGACGACACTGTGGCTACCTTGGGGATAAAAGACAGATTTGTTCTTAGAGAAATTTTTGTGGAACATTAAGTACAGTACAACAGATAAGATATGAAGCTTCAATTTTCTCCTTACAGAAGTGACAGTGAGTAAGAAAAAAAAAACTTTACCAATACACCATTTACCAAAAAAAAACCAGTAAGGCATAACCGGGGCTTGCTAGCTTTGGTTGTATTGCAGCAGGGACTAATCCCTGCTGCTGGCATCTTTACTGACATCAGAATCAGAGAGTGGAACGTGTGCTGCCATTGCTAGTTTGGAAGTACCATCCAATTTTAGTTGTTGGGGGGAAGAGATTGATCAACTCTGCATGACAAGTTATACAGACTGACTCATTACAAGGCAGTAAAAAAGGGTACTTCATCTACGTGTGTTTCTTGGTCTTTCAAAACAAGTGGTTAAGGGCTATGCAATGTGTGATCATTGCATTGCGTGTTACACCTGTTCCCCTGATAATGGAAAAGCACCCATGGATGACTATAGAGTAAATTATCATGTATTGCTGTTGCATAACTCCAGCTCTACTCAGTGGCATACCGCCTGCTCAGAGGCAATCTGTGCCTGACGTATAATGCCATGTCCAACCCAGAATTAATGGACATGCTGCACCTCAGAAAATCCAAATCCCATCGAGCTACGCGCTCGAGAGACTTGAACCTCAGCACTGAAATAAATAGGACATGCTGGAGGGACAGATTCATAACCCAGAGGCTCCCTTCAGTCTGGAATAAAATCCCAGTCCAGGTTAGGCAGAGTCCCTCATTGACTCTCTTCAAGAGGAACCTTGATGAGTGGATGGGAGATCGTAGGTTTACCCCGGGTATCACTTCTGTGTCAGTGTTAGACAGAGGCACAGTATAATAACCTCGAAAAAGGGCATAGCAAAATTAATTTAAAATGGGTGGCGAAAGCCAAACACATTCTGGCTAGGCTTATAAATGCCCTAGGGCAGATAGCCTAGTATGCACCTATGAACCTATGAACCTATGAAGCTATGAAGCTATGAACCTATGAACCTATGAACCTATGTCTATTCATGTAGTGTTATTTTGGACTTACAGCAGCAGAATTGAATTATACATACAGATCCACACAGGGTAAAGATAATGAGCATAAATGTAATGACATGTAATCATACAACTGCAGAACAGACACAGCAGCTCAACCAACATGTAATGCTGTCTGCATTAAATATCCCAGGTCCATCTACTTCTACAGAACACCAGGGAACAGCAGGTGAGTGTCTCCATACTGTATTACTGTTCACTACCTGTTACTGCCTCAGCCTCATGTCATGGTACTGCAGTTTATTGTCATATTGATATTTCCCTAATATTGTACACTGCAGGTATCTCCAGTGAGGGCCCA
Source organism: Protopterus annectens (assembly GCF_019279795.1). Classification (NCBI taxonomy): domain Eukaryota; kingdom Metazoa; phylum Chordata; order Ceratodontiformes; family Protopteridae; genus Protopterus; species Protopterus annectens. The sequence continues at coordinate 607,166,653 of NC_056731.1, read as the reverse complement.
AGCCATGCAGGTTCTCACACAATACAGACAGACCAGGTATGTTATCACAACAGGTTTAATCCAAGGAAAAGTGCAGAAAGGTAGCAAAGACAAGGCTCCAGTTTCTTCAGAAACATAAACTGCTTTATTCACACAACACAAGTGCTTTTACTAGATGCTTCTTCAGGTGTATGCATATTATCACAGAACCACCTGTTTTATGCCATAATTATACATCATATGACAGAACCATTTAATATTTAAAAGAGCGTATACTTGTTAAAACATACAAAATTATATAAAAACATAAAATATATATATAAAACCTTCTAATCACTACCTACATAGTGGTCTATTTTTTAAAATAGGTCTCAGAGGTACATAGGCATTCAAACCGTGCCCTATGTCAGCCCTCAATCTCACAATCCAGTTTGCCTCTAACTCCTCGGTCCTAGCCCTAATGTCACCTCCCCTCCTGTTCTCATAGCATCTACCCAAAACCATAAACTTAAACCTATGTCTATCATTTGTTTCAAAGACGTGCTTCGCAAGGGCATTAAATGTGCTTTTCTTCTTTATATGATAGATATGTTCTCTTATTCTATATTTAAGTAACCTGTCAGTTTTACCAATGTAAAATTTATTACATAACTGGCAGATGGCCAAATAAACCACATGAGAGGTACAAGTTGCACTAACCCTTATGTGGAAAACCTCATTATAATCAGGATGTCTAAATTCAGTGTCTACAGTTGTGTACTTACAAAATTGACATTTGTTACAAGGTTTAGTCCATCTACTAGTAACACGGTCTTCCTGATCTCTGGGTGTACAAAGCCATCTTTTTAATGACTTTTTATTCTTAAATGTGAATTGCGGTTGTAAATCTAAAAACTTGCTCACCTGCCTATCTGTGGACAAAAGGTTCCAATGTGTGCTAATAATATTAGTATATTTTCTTACATCCTTAGAATAACTAAGGCATATTCTCAATTTACTATTGCTAGTCTTTTTGCTAGCCTCAGGGGATTCATAAGGTTCTGAAAAATAAGGCTTTGCTCTCATATTTCTTAGTTATTCTATCTCTGATATATTCCTTTGTATCACATTCTCATTATATCCCCTTTCCATCAACTCTGTACTTACCAACTCTACTTGTTGTTCAAAGTCGTTTTGTAAGAAACTTCTCTGTGTGGAAGATTTTCAGTCCATATATTTCTAGTTAATCACTGTATATTAATCAGATCAGACAACAGTAGTAGAAGTAGCGAACGTAAACTCGTCAAGTCAAAAAGTAATAATAGAAAATATATAATTCTACAGCATTACTAAGTATTCAAAAGTAATCCAAGCAAGGCAGGCAGTCTGTTTCCAGTCGAAAATCCTTTATTAAGTACACAGACAAGCGATCCAAGTAAAACAAAAATAGAGTAATAATTTCCTCACAAGCTTTCTAAATATATATATATACTTTTTATCAGGCATGGGAGTGGTTTATTGTGCTGTAAAACAAAGTGTTATTGGTACACATGTTAAATTCACATCCCTTCCCCCATCAGTGTGACATTCGTGCTGGTCCTGCCCTACCTAGTAGCTGTCATAATAATATATAGCCCTAATGTACTTTAATGGTACATCTTATTTAACCAAATTATTAAGTAGATTATTAAGTCTGTGATTTTATACAAGACAATATACTACATGGCTGGAAATATATCAACCTTAGTTCATTTTGCGATCAAAAATTATACATAAATATATACATATACATTTTGCATGTAAAAATCAGTTTCTATTTTCATAACCTATTGTTAACAAAGATCGCTTTTGTCCTTCTAGACTTCTTCAGGTCTGTGTACAAGAACCCTAAAAACCTATATAATTGTATAATTAGTTAGTATTGTTATTATCACCATTTTATTTTATTTTATTTTTTTTTTCTACAAATTGGTTTTAAATACCATTTTAAATCATTTGAAATTTAAGTGTTTAAGTGTATATTTTGTTTCCATCATCATACATATATATTTTTTTATTTTTTTTTTTATTTTTTTTTTTTCTGGTTCTCTTTTTTCCACTTTTGTTCCACTTTATTCAATATGGCCACCTAGTGGGGGATGCTGGTTATGCACTGGAGCTGTGGCTGATGACATCCATCAGAAAGGCACACACACCCAAACAAGAACTCCAAACTGAATCATGAGCATGTGTTTGGGATGCTCAAGTCATGGTTCTGGTGCCTGGTCATATGTGGTGGAGCCTTGCAGTACTCTCCAGCTACATGTACACAAGTTTTCATTGTATGTGCCATGCTACACAAGATGATCTTGCAGAAACAGCTGCAGCAGAAACAGCATGGGTCAGGGCCACACAGCCCACCACCATTGCCAAGGCCAGCACAGGCACAGAGTGACTCAGAGGAACAACAGCCTGAGCTTGCCCATGTAGGCAGAAGGAGGTGAGCCCAGTATGCCCAGGCTTTGGCAAAGAGGCAAAGCATAGCACATGCACTGACACAGTAGGGACCCAGGGAATGACACCTCTCTCTGACTCGCACATACAGTAAAAGGGATGCCAAACATGACACTACCTGTGCTTTATCATGTATATGGAGTGTACTATGTGCATCCGACATAGTCAGCCCTCCAGCACCATCCTCAATACTGGCAGAGCCACAAAGTAGGTCACTCTTCCTATCAGTTGCTGAATGGAGTAGTATATTCTGCTAGTTGTATCTATGGTATGGATGTGAGCATGCAAGGGCATTGGGTGGCTGAATGGGATGGCAGCAGATAGTGGATACCTATATGGACAGCATGAAATCCATAACAAATGCTGGTGTCAAAAAAATAGGCAGTACTAGACTATGTGTGTCCATAGGACACAGACATGCATGTCAGTGAGGCTCACATACCCAACAACAGCCTCAGCCAGCAGGACAGGTGTAGATGACCATAAAGAGAGCCTGTGCTAAGGCCTCCAATTGATGGCAATGGAGAACAGTCCCCCTCCAGACCTACACAGACAGACTACAACAGGTCTGGCAGTTGTATGTTAGTTCTGAAGGGTAAGAAGTCTGAAACTGAAATATAGGTCAATAAAACCTAAGATCCGTGCTCTACTGATATGCCTCTAGTCTGCATGATAGGTCAGAATACAAAACGAAATGGAAGCCAACAGAGTACCTGAAATACCAGTATAGCCATAGAAAAGGTTTACAGTTGTCAGGTGTGCCCCTCCCCCCACACTCCTATGTAGAAATGCAGTAACATGTACGTGTGGGTTTAATGACAGTGGAGCACAGATTACCTGAGACTGCCCAATTTACAGGACAGATTGTTGCATGTGTACAATATGCAGGGGTCTGTGTGTTAGGTTGTTGTGTGTTGTATATTGTGTGGAAGTGGTCAGCATGTAGGCATGGAGGATTGTGTCTCCATGGCCTATGGCCAGTACTGTTGATGACAGGGCCATGTTCTGACAACTGCAGTGCCAACCACAATGCATCCCAGCAAGACCCAATTCAGTAGTCATCCATGCTCACTGTTCAGATGTCAATATCTATCACCATCTGAAAGATGAACATGCCATGAATGTGGGCCCAGGCATACACACAGTACACAGGTGGAAGTACCCTAGACAGAGTACATAACATGTAACTATCAACTGCACACACCTTTGAAATTGTACATACAGGTTAGCAGCATATTAGTTGTCTGTGTAGTATGGAATACTGGTGTAGTCTGGCCAATCACTGGCAGACCACAAAAGACAGAGTTATGAAGTAATGAGAGACTGCCCATGTCCCTGCACAAGGCAGCATAAGGGGAATGTCCCAGATATATCTGTGTCAGCTGCAAGAAGCTTCCATATCACACATGCACTCAGCTCACCCCACCATCAGCCACAGGTTTATCACAGGTCATATCCCTGCTGTTGGGAATGAGTATAGTATGACCCTCACTTCTGTATGGGAATACCCACAGAATGCAGCATGCTGAAGAGGTGTATTATGCAGGTGTGTCCCTAGCTGTAAGCAGCACCCTGCCAGCATCCAGAACAATGGATTAATATGGACAGGAACTATTGCCATTAACACCTCGCACACTTAACCTGTTACCCCAGGGGAATCCAGTGGCTCACAGCCTAGGACTGTAGGAGTGACAAAATGCACTGGCCTGCTACAAATGGCCTGCATCACTACCAAATGCCCTACAGTCCTCTGTCAAAGGCCTGTGCCTCACCCATACTGCCAATGTATGTTATCTCATGGAATCCCAACTAACAACATAACACAGTCCACAGAACACAAATGCAAGGCCATGTCAACAAATCCCAGTAGCATGCCCACCATGTCCTAGATGTACAAGCAGGGGATCCTCAGTCAACACAGTACCAAGGTATAAATGTAAAAAATGTATGAAGCGGAACAAACCAAGCCTCAATACTGATGTTGAATAAAATAAATAAAATAATCTTTATTGTACAAAGATAAGTGCTTTCACATCCAAGCTTCTTCAGATCAAAACAATGAATGAATCCATATTACTTTAATATATACTGAATTCAGTTATTGCAATAGCCAATCAATTGTTGCAATAACCAATCAAAAAAATAATTTCATTAAATTCTTAAAGTAACATAGTTACATATAGGTTCATAGGTTCATAGGTAGATACTAGGCTATCTGCCCTAGGGCATTTATAAGCCTAGCCAGAGTGTATATAGCTGCACTTAGTATTTAATGGCAGGTGATGGCTTTCTTATTGGATTCTGATGAAGTCTGATTGTAACAGAAGAAAGCGCGCTCAATCCCTGGTTGCTGTCCTTGTCTTTTTGGAATAAATTTGAATTTTAACTAAGTTCGCATTCATTTATTGGTCATCTGGCACGTATATTCTTCAGGATATCCCCTGCATTGTGAAGCTGGTGGTGGTCTTTTTATCAGCATTGAAGCTTGGTTTGTTCCACTTCATACATTTTTTACACTTATGATTCATAATTTTACTCGTGGAACGAAACATTTACTAAGTGGTTTAACAGCGTGCTTAGGACTTTACAGTACTGAGGTGCTGGACCATTTACACAGACCAATCAGCAAGTGTCTGCAGCTAACCCCCCAGAATGGCATGAGTGTGCAAGAATATGTAGGCTGCAGACCACAATTCTGAACACTGCTTCATTCATCTTGTATTTCCCAGGAAATTACTGTGAACAAATAAGTATATCTGTCAGTAGTTGATGACATAATACATCACAGTGTAAAACAGTACATATGTCTGAATATCTCTGCTAACACCAATCATGTAACACAAGCAGCACAGACACAATAGTTACAGTATCCCACCATCTTTCACCCATTGTGACTCCATATTGTCAACCTATCTACGGATATCCTGCAGAAACAGGTTGTTAGCTGTAGGTGTAGAACACAAAATCCTGGACAGGAGTACAACCTACCTGGAATGGATTCACACTCTCAATACAAAAGGTCATACTGGGCATGCTCCTACATGTAGAGAAATGAAGCCCATGTCTGACAACAACAGCGGATTACACATATCTGTCAGTCGCAGATGTCTGTGCACACACATCACATTGTACACCATCCATGCTTTGCACACACATTATAGGAATACTCACACATATCCAAGGCCAACACATTATAAGAGGTCAAACATAAACTCACAGAGATGTGGGAAAGAGAGAGACAGTGATGGAGAGATTTCCATCATGAGGCCTGTCCCACCCACCACACATACAATTGGCCAATATCACATGATGTGCCAATGTCAATCACTGTAGATATTTGCTTTTGGTAGCCCTCAGCCCTATAGTGTCTGTGGTGCTTGTGATAACTGCGTAACATGATAGTACAAATCAGTATTCATCTAGCATTTGTATACCCAGTCCTGTCAAATGTAAAGTTGTGTGTAACTGAGTGTTGTGTTTATGTTTCCAGAGGAATGGTTTATGGTCCATTCACACACACTGCACTACCCATTGCCCATGTTAGCACTCATACTAATGTCAGTCATCTTGAAATAACTCTCTGGCCAAATCTCACCCTCATAAGCTCTGTGTCACTTGCGACAACTGCATAATGCTATAGTGTAATATACTATTTAGGTAAGAATTCTAATCCCAGACATGGCAACTGTGAAACACTGTGTGTGTGTGTGTGTGTGTGTGTATGTGTGTGTGTGTGTGTGTGTGTGTGTGTGTGTGTGTGTGTGTGTGTGTGTGTGTGTGTGTGTGTGTGTGTGTGTGTGTGTGCATGTGTGTCTGTGTGGAAATTAATGATTTTGAGGCCATTCACAGTCACTATACCTCCCATTGCCCTACTTTAGCAAGCCTGTTGATATCAGTCACTTTGAAATACCCCTTTGGATAAAGGGCAGCCCTATAAGCTCTGTGGCATGTATGATAACTGTGTAATGCTATAGTGTAACATACTAGTTAGGTAGGAGTTATAATCCCAGACATGTCAACTGTGAAACTGTGTGTGTGTGTGTGTGTGTGTGTGTGTGTGTGTGTGTGTGTGTGTGTGTGTGTGTGTGTGTGTGTGTGTGTGGAGATCAATAATTTTGAGGTCATTCACAGTCACAACATCTCCCATTTCCCTACTTTAGCAAGCCTGCTGATGTCAATCACCTTGAAATACCCCTTTGGAGAAAGGCCAGCACTATAAGCTCCATGGTATGTGTGATAATTGCATAATGCTATAGTATAACATACGAGTTAGGTAGGAGTTCTAATCCCAGACATGGCAGCCATGAAACTCTGTGTGTGTGTGTGTGTGTGTGTGGAGATTAATGATTTTGAGGCCATTCACAGTCACTACACCTCCCATTGCCCTACTTTAGTAAGCCTGCTGATGTCAGTCACCTTGAAATACCCCTTTGGGCATAGCCCAACCCTGTAAGCTCTGTGGTGCATGCGATAACTGCATAATGCTATAGTGTAACAAACTAGTTAGGTAGGAGTTCTAATCCCAGACATGGTAAGTATGTGTGTGTGTGTGTGTGTGTGTGTGTGTGTGTGTGTGTGTGTGTGTGTGTGTGTGTGTGTGTGTGTGTGTGTGTGTGTGTGTGTGTGTGTGTGTGTGTGTGTGTGTGTGTGTGTGTGTGTGTATGTGTGTGTGGAGATTAATGATTTTGAGGCCATTCATAGTCACTACACCTCCCATTGTCCTATTTTAGCAAGCCTGCTGATGTCAGTCACCTTGAAATTCCCCTTTGAAAAAGGGCTAACCCTATAAGCTCTGTGGCATGTATGATAACTGTGTAATGTTATAGTGTGATATACTAGTTAGGTAGGAGTTCCAATCCCAGACATGGTGTTTGTGTGTGTGTGTGTGTGTGTGTGTGTGTGTGTGTGTGTGTGTGTGTGTGTGTGTGTGTGTGTGTGTGTGTGTGTGTGTGTGTGTGTGTGTGTGTGTATGTGGAGATTAATGATTCTGATATCATTCATCATCTCACCTCCCATTGTCCTATTTAGCTTAGCTGCTGATGATGTCAGTCACCTTGAAATTCCCCTTTGAAAAAGGGCTAACCCTATAAGCTCTTTAGCGTGTGTGACTACTGCGTAATGCTATAGTGTAACATACTAGTTAGTGTGTGTGTGTGTGTGTGTGTGTGTGTGTGTGTGTGTGTGTGTGTGTGTGTGTGTGTGTGTGTGTGTGTGTGTGTGTGTGAAAGAGAGCGTGTGTGTCCTTGTTAACACCTGATATTATGGACATTCACACTTACTACTCTCTCCTTATCCCTCCTTTAGCAGTGCTGCTGATGTTAGTCACCTTCAAAGATACATGTGGAGAGCACTACAAACATGTAAGCTCCATGGTGTGTGCCATAAATGTGGAGCAATGTAGTAGTAGTAACTACACAGGTATTGGTTTGAATCTCATCTATGGCAACTGTTTGTCTGCGTACCTCAAAGATTTTGGCCCCATTTACACACAGTACACATCTTAGAGCCTGACCTTAGCAGTCCTGCAGATATCATCCACCTTAAAAGTACCTGTTGCCAAACCTAGCCCATTGTCATGTCAGTGGTGCATGTGGTAAATGTGTAACACAGTGGTCCATAAAGATTGTTAGAGGTTTAAACCTCAACCCTGGCAAATGTAAATGTGTGTTTAGGGTAAAATTATTTTTGGGATCTCTCACCCACTACATCACTCAATGTCAGTATTCACAAGGGCTGGTTATGTTCCTCACCTTAGAAGTACCTTGGGACAACATCCATCCTATAAGCTCCATGGCACATGCGATAAATGTGGTACACTGTAGTAGCAATGCATAGTTAGGTAGGGGTTTGAATGTCAGTAATGGCAAGTGTGTGTGTGTGTGTGTGTGTGTGTGTGTGTGTGTGTGTGTGTGTGTGTGTGTGTGTGTGTGTGTGTGTGTGTGTGTGTGTGTCTGTCATCAGTATCCTGTGTGGAGGTTGCTGTGATTGTGTAATAACAGGATGCATCGTGGAGTGGGTTTTGCTAAATTATTATGTTGAGGACCTAGTATATGTCACAATGTCTACTTGCAAGGACAGCAGATGTCAAATACCAGAGAGGCTGGTGTAGACATCCTTACTTCCGTTAACATAACACTACAATAAATTAATAAGTATGACTATGTGGTAATGCACACGTTACACATGAGGGCCTATTTATGTACGTGTTCAGCGTATTTCTTTTACAAATAGACCGGTTTAGTAATTGGCATTGCCGTAGCAGGCAGATCACAGGAATTATTCCATGTGTGGGAAAGTCCTCACATTTGATTTTTTTCAGCACAGCACTGACTTCGGACATTGTACACTTCTGTGTTTTAGCAGTTTCGTCCCTTCCCTCTTATGCACAACCCATTATTCTATCTACTGTTGAGGTTTGTAAGGGCACATTCATGTTATTTTTGTCTGCTAATGGAATGAATGTGTTACAGAGAATGTACTTCTACATATTGATGTCTGCATGTGTGTATGCATATATAATTATAACGATCTCACTGACCTCCATGGGGTGGTCTATTTAGAACCAGCCCATCCAACCCTGGCACGCCTGGCTCCATAATTTCATACCCATAATTCCTCCACCACACCAGTGTTCAACATCCATGCATACCATCCATTGTCCACTTGTTATCGCAGCCATGACACACCTCCACACATTGCCCTCTCCCGGGCGTTAGGGGCCCTACACATATGTTGTCCCAACCCATATATTCTCAGGCTCTCCCACCATTTAGTCCTTGAACATACTTGCCCTTGCTTGTGTAATGGTCGGATGGCCAAATAGTCTATCAATTTTTGGGTAGTCCCACCAGGGACTACCCTCTGTGTGTAAAGTAGGCTTAGCAGATCAACAATGTTACTCCCACAGGTAATATCCTGCCTGTGATGTGAGTAACAGTGTTTTGCTCACTCCTGCCCAGCTTGATATGACATACACTGACAGCGCTATATAATACTGGGATTGCTATTGATTCCCTTCTCATTCCTTTTGTATGCTTTATTGTTAGGTCGTTCTTTCTTCATATATATATATATATATATATATATATATATATATATATGTATATACATATATATATATATATATATATATATGTGTGTATATGTATATATGTATATATATATATATATATATATATATATATATATATATATATATATATATATATATATATATATATGTATTATATATCTGTACATACGTATATACATTTCCTATGCTGGACACTGCTTTGACCCATGCAAGCGCACTCAGACTTGCTTACTGGTACTTATATGTGTTTATTGCTGCTTACTTCTGCTTACACCTGCTTACTAGTGCCTTATTCATTATGACAGTGCCACTTTGCTTGAATGATATTTATGTTAGATATGTCATGCAATACTCTTATGTCGGTTTTACAGCAAAACGACATTCATTCCACATGGAAAATTATATGTGCTTTTGTTGGGCATGAACCATGAATGCCTGTTCATTAGGCGGATGCTCTAAACACTACACTATTGACATTTACGCTGATTCCACATGTTTTTCTCTATTTGAATGCATTCGATGTGTAAGCTACGCTCGAAAGAGGGCAGCAACATGCAAGCACACTGCGCTTTGCTTACACCTTCGATATTGCAGCAATTCAAATGTATAATAGGGATACAGGAAATCTAATTGTAAAAGTTCTAGGGACAGGGCTCAACATTCCACTACATGCTTGTGTGTTTACTACTTTGATTTTATTTCACTATTCATGGACACTCTTGTATGCTTACCATACATTTCGGTATCCACGGACACTGAATTACTGACTTACTATTAGGGGTGGGCTCTACTAGTAGGCATAGTAGGTTTTGCAACTGTCACGGCATGTTTACACCTCCATAGAGCACTTGTACATGCCCCCTGCACTTGCACATGTTTCCTGTGCACGTCGAGTGTGCGGCAGTGAGCCCTCATACATATTCATATGGTGCTGCTGTGCCATCTGTAGTGAGGACGCTCAGCGCAAGGCTAAAACCATCCTTGTGCCAAGCTTCTTGAATCCCAGGGTTGTATGTCTACATCTCTGCATATATATATATATATATATATATATATATATATATATATATATATATATATATATATATATATATATATATATATATATATATATATATATATATATATATATACACATATATATATATATATATATATATATATATATATATATATATATATATATATATATATACATGCATACATACATCTACATATATAAATACATTTTCCCTACTGTTGAATGAATGTGCTGCATGATATGTTTGAGAACACATCACATCCATGTATAGCTCAAATGGCTTAGTGGTAAATCGCTATGGTGTGCAGGGTCCTAGGTTCGAGACTTACAAGGACTGATTATTTTGTTGCCGGGCAGAACAAAGGCTGTTGGATACAGAGTGATCAAGGCACTTTTAAGCAGGTTTGCGTGGTGGTAAGCAATGCTAACTTCTGGTTAAATAAGCTTACAGACAGACTGACAGTGCTTAATCTGTGTAGGCATTGCTTAGCACTGTGCAAACAGGCTTAAACCCACTTACTACTGCTTAAAAGTGCCTACTCCTGTTTATCCCCATGCTAATTTCTTTAAAAGAAAAGAAAAAAGGGGTGATAGGAAAGTGCTGAAAAATGGGGCACATAGAGGGAAAACAATAGGTAAAGTAGCTAGGGATGTGCAGGATGGATGTAGGGAAGGTCCATAGCTGTCCATTTCTTGTACAGCAACAGTCATGCATATGTTGTGAACTTGAAGGTAGATTTGGACACTCAAACCCCTAACAGAGGGCTGAGGACAACAATAATGTGTCATCAAGCCACTTACACCAGATTGCATGTGTCCAGTGGACACGTGTGCAAAATGGACAGCTATGTATGGGGTGACATTTTTTTTGGTAACAGACTGCCTCTTTTTTTTTTTTTTTTTTTTTTAGGTGAGAGTGGGATGTTGGAGAAGGATAGTAGGTATATTTGGGGAGGTAGGTTGGGTAGAAAGACAGACAAAACAGACAAGACAGCATACAGGGGTAGTATATGACACATGTGGGTAGTAAACACCTTGGATGGGGAGGGGTGTTTGAAAAACAGAAGCCCATGAGCCCCCAAATGGAAACAGTGGGACTGAGGTCCCCACCCATGGGCAGTCACCACTGCACATTTGTGGCCCCGAAGATGGCTGTGTTGGTGGCTGAGCAGGAGGGGCAGACTGACCCTCTAAATGCACCACATGGCCCTCAATCTGGCATAGCAGATCTCCAAACTCCCTTCGACGCTTGCTACGCACCAATCCCCGGACCTGACTTCGGGTGATAGGATCCTGTCTGTGCCAACTTCCAGGTGGGGGATGAGCCCCTTTCCCTGAGGTGGTTCCACCCAAAGGTGGTGCAGGACCAGAGACAAGGAGATCCCTGGGTGGGTCCCAGATGTACTGGGGACCAGTGCCAAGGCCAGATGAGGTGGGAGAGGTGGGTCGTCTGGGACCAGCCTTCCCATACGTGCTATGGTGTTGCAGTTTTAAAACATATGTGGGTTAGTAATAGTCAACACAATCCAGGATTAGTTATAACAGCATGCATATATATTACCATCAGCCCAAAACCCCAGATTTGGAACAGCAGCATTGCAAACAGAACACATGCATATATGGAACCACAGTGGCCATTACAATGGCATGCAGGTTATATTGATAGCAACAGGCCACCAATGATAGTATTTCAACATGGAACATCAATAGAAACACATTTCAATATTTACTGAACAATAGGACATATGTCCCAACAGTAGGTTTGGAGTAAACCTACCCATTGATTTGTGTATTTAGATTATTGTTGCAGATATCGTGGTGGGAGATGTCAATTAACAACTTATATATCCTTGTAGTACTCACAACTTTAATGACCATTGCTCTAATCATTAAGGTACAGGTATTATTACAATACCTTATGGCCTTAGTTTGGGCAGTGGTATGTTTGTACACAGTGTATACTTCAGTTGTGTTATAGCTAAGTTCTACCTCTCTTATCTTGTAGACCTGTGGAGGTAATGTTTGTTAACACTACCTGACTGTTTCTACACATGTTCCCAGATTCCAAGTTAATATTATGCACATACCTCTCAATCTCTTAATGCACACACTCTGGACAAAGCTTGACAACATGGGGGTACAAATAGGGAAATGTTTTGAATATTGCTGTAATAAACTTGTAGAGTTCTAGACTGACAGGACTTGTGTTAATATGCATTTTCTGAAGGTTTTGAGGTCTGAAAATCAAATGTATTTCATTATTTCGTGACTACACTTCTGAGATCATCCCACTGATTTGCCAGGGGGACAGAGGAACAGACAGAAAATATGAACCAATTATCTGGACATTCTGAAAAACCTGTATAGTTGAGAGGTATGATTATGCATACAGCTTACTACCACTCCCAGGATTCAAAGCATGACTGTGTCTGCTAAAAATACAACAATTTAAGTCACAGCAGAGTGTGCTATTTGGATATTACTATCTATTTCTAAAGTGTTTTCTGTCTAAGTCTCTCTTGGTTGTACAATCTGACCTTGTAATTACAACAGTCTTATACAGACATTCCTAGACATATTTTTATGTAGCACAGTGTGAGAAACAGTGGTTGACACAACAGTACTATTCTGATATCAGATATTACTGAATGCTACATGTCATGCCATACTATACCAGAGTAAACACTACCAGTCCAGGATTTAAATCTTTATTGGCAGGCACAGTTTTCTTATCTAACAGACCTGTGAAGGGAGTGTTTGTTAACACTAGACTGTTTCTACACATACTCCCCGATTACAAATTTAAATTATGCACATACCACTCAGTCTCTTAATGCACACACTCTGGACAAAGCTTGACAACATGGGGGTACAAATAGGGACATGTTCTGAATATTGCTGTCATAAACTTGGAGAGTTGCTAGAGTGACATGATTTGTTTTGATATACATTTTATGAAGGTTTTGAGGTCTGAAAATCAAATGCATGTCATTATTTTGTGACAATTCTGAGATCATCTCACTGATTTGCCAGGGGGACAGAGGAACAGGCAGAAAATATGAGCCAATTATCTGGACATTTTAAAAATCTGTACAGTTGAGAGATATGATTATGCATACAGCTTACTACCACTCCCAGGATTTGAACCATGGCTGTGTCTGCTAAAAATACAACAATTTAAGGTGCAGCAGAGTGTGCTATTTGGATATTGCTGTCTATCTCTTCAGTGTTTTCTGTCTAAGTCTCTCTTGGTTGTGTAATCTGATCTTGTACTTACAACAGTAATATGCAGACATTCCTAGACATATTTTTATGTAGCACAGTGAGGGTAACAGTAGTTAACTCACCATTACTATTCAGAGAATGCAACAATAAATGCCATACAATACCAGAGTAAACACAACCAGTCCATTATTTAGAGCTTTATTGCCAGGCAGTTACAGTTTTATTTAAATATGACCTATATGGGACTATTACTGTCATATTGTCTGATTTATTTAGTACAACCCATACACAGTTTTTATACTGCCAGGTGACTTTCTACTACTTTATATTTATTTGGTATGACTACTACAAGCAGGATTGTTACTCACCAGCCTCGCGATACAGCCTTTGCAGCCTACTAGCATGGGCTTCCTGATTCACAGCCCACTCAGCTGCAGCTGTAAGGGAAATAGAGAAATACTTAGGCATACCTATCCATCATATACACAGGCTGGACATTAGTAAACAGTTAGTATGAGTACTTAGACACTGCTGAGACATCACCCCTCTGCCTTGCTTCTTGGACCCACTCGAATAGAGCTCCCTCTTTCTCCTCTTCAAGTCAGCATAGTGGTGTCAGACCTGCTCACCAGTCTGAGGGATACCAGTGGCACTGGTGAGATCATGGGTGAGACGGTCCCTGGCTTCTGCTTTATATTGGGAGCCTTGGTACTGGCCCTGCAGCAGTTTCTCATCATGGTTTTGTACCAGGAGTCCTTCCATGACCTTGGACTCCTGCAATGCCCCAGCGCTGCGCACAGAAGCACATGCCCTCACCGACTCCTACCATACTGCCTACAGTGGGAAGCTGCAATTAGTTATGAGCTGTATTCCCACTTGTGGGGATTTAAATATGGCCGATTTCCTGCCCTTTGCCATGACTGGATGGTTTTGAATATGCTGAGCTAAGCTAAGCTACGGGCAAACCTGCTTAGCTAAGGTTGGCAGTGCTTAAAGGGACAGGTTCAGCACTGCTTACTGATGGGCAAATTCACTTAGCTGGGCTACTCATTGCTTAGCAGTCATATTTACACAGTGCTTACACCGGGTAAGCAGAGCTGTGTAATGCTTAGCATTGCTTATTTCTCATTTTATAGTCTAACTGATGTATGGCATTGATTCATCATTCATTACATATTATAAATTTGTTTACTGTCCCTGACATCCCCCCATTGTGCTTTCATTACATTTATTCATGTGTGACTATACTGTATGGGGCACTTGTGTTTATATGGAGGTTTCACAACTTTATTAAACTGACACCTCACATCTGGACCTAATGCAGTACTTCAGTTAACAAATATATGTTATTTAGTAGCTAATAATAAAAAAAAATGTTTATGTACTGCTTTCACATGTAAAATGCAAATTGGTTACTGTGGGGATTTAACTAGGAATTGCTGCTTGCAAAGTGTACATGCTAACCACTACACTATTGCAATACTACATATGTAGGATGTCTCTTGCTATTTAACTTCTTGTGCTGTTTAAGCTGGACTAAGTGTAGCTAAGCAACAGGCACAACCATGCAGCTATGCTTAAACTTTATCTCATTTATAAAAAAAATATTTTTGTTGTGTTATTTTATCTATACCCTTCAGAATATCCCTGCTAATGCTGAACCTGTTATTTTATCAACTTTTTGCTTTGTGGGACAATTGTCCCTTTTGGCTTTGTCCACATTCCTTACTCTGACGGGTTGGGAGGTGTGCGCTATGTGCTTATGCTACCTGTGTTATCCTAACAACCTTTGGCTTGGTAGGGACGATTGTTCCTTATGCCTTTGACCAGATTTGTTATTCTGACAAGTTGGGGGGTGTTATGAGCATTCTTGCTCATTTTTAATTGCCGAAAGGCAATTCTGGAGTGCAGGGGGCATGTGTATTGTGAGATCGCTGCTCTCAGACACACCCCCTGCACTCATACATGGAACCATGTCCGTTTTAGAGCATGGCAGTATGCCTTCATAAATATGCATGGCGTGCTGCTGTGCTGAACAGGAATGGTCCTTGCCATGCAGGAATAACTTATTCCTGCACGGCTGCTTGCTGAATCCCAGGGACTGTTTTAACTTTCTTATAGTGGATGAGGTGCTCGAACACCTAAGGAAGGGTGACATTATAAATAACACCGAAAATAAAGAAACCAGATGGATTTTGGAATTATTAGCACATAAAGGTTTTGGTTTAAATGAATTTGTTCCACTAAAACCTGTTTTAAAATGTAGAAAATTGAATAAGTAAGATGTATTATAAAACTTTTAATCCATGTTTATATTTTGTGCACATTTTTATTTTTATATGTTTGCCTTGTGTTGTGAGCTTGTTCAGTGCATTTTGTTTTTATTCTGTTGCCTTGGATTCTAATTGAATAATTGATTGAGCAGGTGCAATGTTCCATTTAGGGTTGATATATAAATGTGTGTTTTGTAGTAATTTTTTATGGTCTGATGAAGCGATTTGGATAATCATGAAAGTGCTCACCTTTACAATAAAAATCTTTTCTTAAGGGCACTTATTGAAGCATTTTCATTTGGAAGTGTTTCATGCTGTGGTGCTGTGCAGTGGTTTTGTTTCTCTTGTATCTGCTTATTTGGTGTTCCAAGGTATAGCTTTAACATCAGAGGTTCCTGGTTTCTCCTATGGTGTAAGCATGTTGTCATGATCTGTGCCATCTGTCTCTTCTTTTAGCACATCAGCTATCTGGGTCTATATTAGATAATTGAACCTTCAAATGTTCGACTGTCATATGGTCGACACCATATGATCGAACTTTTAAAAGTTTGAAAATCTAATAAAAAAAAATAAACTACACAAATAACCTACCTGAACATTTTAAGCAGGGGGGCAAGCACCTATGCAAATCCCAACCCCCCGCTCTTTAAATATACCAACTCCGAGATCGTACTACAGTGCAGAAAAAGGAAATATTCCCATTCCACGCTGTATAGACATCCCCGTTAAAACGTTCAAACTTTCAGAAATTCAGTCATATGGTGTCGACCATATGAAAGTCAAACTTTTGAAAGTTTGATCATCTAATATAGACCCAACTATCTATATCTTCTATTAGCCCATCCAGTGATTGCAATGTGGGATCTGATATGTCTCAGTATGGTAGCATGGCCTCTGGCACACAGGACAGTGACATGGGGATACAGTATGACCACAATAGTGAGAGTCATGTGGATTTGGCTATAGCCTCAGATGTGGAGGGAAACTTGTCCAGCCATTCTGATAATAAGCGGACATTAGATGGTGGCTAGGATGAGGTCTATGAACACCAGACCCAAGTTAAGACTGTTGCTGATGTTGACAGCTCTCCACAACACATTGATACTGGACATCAATGTATCCACACCCCCACCAGGGGCAGCAATATCCTAGACCTGGTCATTACCAACATGGCAACCGGTGTTCCACACCAGAGGTCAATTCTTTGTTGGTCAGATCCGACCATAAGCTAATCACCCTAGACATCCACATCCTGCCCCCACCCCTTCATTAGGGAAACCACTGTAAAAAATTACTCCAAAGCCAACTTCATGCTTCTTAAGACAGAAGTGGCAAACTTCACGACACCCATGCAGACAGACAATAGAGGTACGGCTGCTGAATCCTACACAAATGCACTGTATAACCACTTACATGAGTGCATGTGTCGTGCAATCCCTAACAGAACCAAGATGCTATCCTCCAAAAAAGGAAGCCAATCTGGTAGTCCCCTGCCATAAACAAACTTTACAACAGAAGAAAGAAACAGTTGCAAAAAAAAGAGTAAAATCCCATGATTGGAGGAACTCCCTGGTCAGCCTCAGTAAGAAGCTGAGATCCCTCATAAAATTCTCCAAAGCTAGTTATGAAAACAAAATCACCACTGATTCTAAAGACAACCACAAAGCATTCTATAGCTATGTCAAGAATCTCAATGGCAACACTCAGATCTGCTCTGAGTTACAGCACAATGGCACTAAATATACAGAACTAACTGATATTGCCAACATCCTGGAAGATAGGTTCAGTGCTAACTTTATCCCCCTCTCACCCCCTAAAGGGCCCATCTCTATAGAGGAAGAATGCAAAGTTCCTGTAATCACAGCTGCACAGGTAAAAACCACACTCTCCAAAGCCAAGAACACAGCATCCATGGGACCTGATAACATCCCAGGCTGCGTTCTACATGAACTACAGAAGGAACAGGCACCCCACCTAAGTACCATGTTCTTTCATAGCCTCACCTCAGGCTTTGTGCCCACTGAATGGCACACAGCGACGGTTATCCCACTCCACAAAGGGGGAGCCACCATGGACCCCGGGAACTACCGCCCCATCAGCCTGATGAGTCTGGTCTGCAAGGCTATGGAGCGTATCGTCATGGAACTTATAAACAATGACATTGGTAATCTCCAAACACTGGACCCCACCCAGTTTGGGATTGTAAAAGGCAGATCATGTCTCCTAAACCTTTTAGACTTCTTTGAAGCAGTCACCAAAGCCATAGATGAGGGTAAGGTGGTTCACACAGCCTATCTAGATCTCGCCAAGGCTTTTGACACCATCCCCCACTCTGGAATTATAGATAAACTCACTAAACTAGGTATAAATCCCTATGTCACAAGATGGGTTGCCAACTGGCTCACTGACAGAACCCACACTGTGAAAGTAGCAGACTCCAAATCCTACTTCAGACCAGTGACATGTGGAGTACCACAGGGTTCAGTCCTGGGTCCTCTCCTGTTTGGTATCTACTTCTCTGAAGTACAGGCTAACACAGAAGGTCTTTGGCTAACAAAGTTCACAGATGACTGCAAACTAGGAGCCATAATCGAAACTCCTAACAATGTGGACATCCTACAAAAGGGCCTCACTGAGACAGATGCCTGGTGTCAAAGCCATGGCCTCAAGCTCAATGCCAAAAAGTGCATTGTCATCCCCTTTGGTAAAAACTCTGTACCCATGAACTACAACATAAGTAGTAGTATACTTAACACTGAAAGTGTGATAAGAGACCTTAGGACACAGGTGGACAGTAGTCTCTCCTTTGATAATCACATCGCCTAACGTACAAAGCTATGTCAAACCCAGAGCTGTTGGACATGCTCCACTTAAAGAAAGCCCAATCCCTCTGAGCTACATGATTTAGGGACCTAAACCTTGTCACCACAATAAACAGAACATGCTGGAGGGATAGATTCCTGTCCCAGAGACTTCCCATACTCTGTAACAAACTACCAATCTATATCAAACAAAGCTCCTCATTAGCACTCCAAGAAAAATCTTGATGACTGGATGAGAAATAGGAAATTCACCCCAGGAATCACTTCTGTGGCTCTGCTCGACGGGGGCACAGGAAAATAATTTTCTTGGGTGGCAAAACCCAGGGTACCTTTTTGGCTAGGCTTATATAGGCCCTAGTACCTCCCTATGAACCTATGTAGGTGTGCAGATGGTGTGCATGGCCAGGTGTCAGAGTGTGTCTGCCTATTCCTACAGGCAAACAAATGTTCCCAGCAACATCATAGATTTGTCATCAGTGCCCTTGCCCATGCCACAGATCATGTTACACACCAGCTGCATGTACTGCATGAAGGACAGGAGCACAGACACGGTGAAGTAATGGCATCATTGGCTGCTCAGAATGAAAACATGTTATCTGGCATGGCCAGTAGAATCCCTGGCCTCTGCAGTACTACAGCAGTGTCATAGTACAAGCAGGGTTCTGTGTGCTCTGACGGTGTTGCCACATGAGAGAGGCCAGCCCCTTCTCAGGTGAACCAACTTTGACTTTCAACATCAGTGTTTATGCTCCAGTGTGCACATACTTCCATTGTTGGAACATCTGCTGTGGGCTTCTGGCTATTAATTATTCTATTTATGCACCACTGATGTACAGTCATTATAGATCAGCATATAAAATTAAGCTGTCATTATCACTGTTAATTTTTTGTTAATACGTTTGGGGTTATATACTAATGAATTTAATGAAATTTTGCATGCAATGGTACATCTGGCATTGAAACACAATGCTTTTTATTACCAGAATGAACATTGCATGTATGTAAAGGACACAGCTATGGGGATAGTTGGTGCCCCTATATATGCTCAAATGGGTATATGGAACAGGTACTTTGATGACTGACAGTGTAAGATGACAGTGTCAGAACTTTAAGAAGTTTTGTGAACTATTTAAATGGAAATGTATATGGTTTCGTTTTTATAATAAAATATGATCTTTTCAATATGGATTTATTCGGCACATCAGTCACTAAGTTATTTGACAGTTCTATTAACACAACACTATACAGGAAACCATTTACTAAAAAAATAACTGTTATCTGTGGCTAGTTGCCACCCAAAACCATGTTTTAAATGGGGACCCTATTGAAATGTTAGGACTTGCAATGCTGAGTCCTAAAACAATGAAAAAAAGACTGAAAATAGATGGAAAAAAGTGCAAATATCAAAGATCGCTTTTCTCATTTAAACTTGTTTTATGCAGAAGGGCAAGCCTCCCTTCACTCAAAACATGGAATGCAAGCCCCAGAATGTCCACACTTATATATAATATAAACACAGTATATACCAACTCTAAGACTGACATACCTGAGAGAAAAGAAAATATTCTGAGAATTGTCCACCTCAGACTTAGTATAAGTAAGTATGTATGGAATATTGGTCATTCAGTCTCCACATACTGGGACTCAACAATCTGTGCTCCAAATTTTCAAATGGTTACCTTTTAAGTATATCCAAGTCACAATTACTAAGGATAAGGAGAATTTGCAATGAAGATAAAGAATTTGATCAACAGGCAGAAATGATCTTGGGTAGATTTATGAAAAGGGGACATAACAAACAGTTAATTCAGCAAGCATATGTAAATGTATCAAGTAAAGAAAGGAAACGTTTAATAAAGAGCAATGAAAAGAGAGAAGATTGAAAAGAATCTGAAAGATTTAGGATGAGGATGAGCTGTGGTAACAATGCTTTTAAAATTAAAGTAGTTATTCATAACATTGGCATCTGCTAAGAAATTATGATTCGTTCGGTAATGCTTTGAGTGAATTGTGCAAATGTGCTTATTTATTAAGGGAGAAATATTGAAGAACATTTGGGCTGGTTCATAAAAACTAAGAGAATAAGCAGCCCACAAAGATATGTAGGTTCCATTCCACAGGGATGTTTTGCATGTGCTAATTTTACATACTATAAGTATATTTGTAAAACAAAACACTTTACGTCTACAAATACAAGTAAAATATATATGAGTACAGAATTAATTACTTGCAGAAAAACAGTGTCTTTTATGATAATCTGTTCTTGCAGTACATTTTCAGTCAAACAATTTTCCTTGGAATGGCAGTCCATTTCTTTCTGTTTTATGAGTCATAGCCAACTCCTAGAGTGACCCTGCAGACAGCCACTGTTATGCATGAAATTTACAGGGTAAAGGCAGACATAGAAGTGGGTTTCCAGATCTTGCCTTCCATACCACACATGCACACATTCACACCTATGGACAATTTAAAGTCCCCATCAGTCAACTGATATTAATTGTGAAAAGGAAAGAAATGCACTTTATAAATATATTTTGACACATCCAATAGTATTATTTACTTTTTAGGATCATACGATCATTGGATCATATAAATTACCAGGCTAATGGCCCTAGAGCCTTTTTAAACCAAGCCATTCATTCCCTGTTTTCCCTAATTATCAGTACAAATGGACTAGAATGAGTTTGGTATATGTCTGTGCCTTAGGGCATCTACAAGCTGTCCTTGTCCATAAGAGACACAGGTAACAAACAGGGGTGAATTTGTGATTACCCATCCATTGATTCAAACTGCATTTGAATAGGCTTAGGAGAAGAGCTCTTTTTCACATGAATGCAGAGTCTATTCCAGAGAAGGGGTAATCTCTGTGATACATACCTGTCCCCCTCCAACATGTTTTATGTCACAGATGAGGTTTAGATCCTTAGATCGGGTAATTCTAGTGCTGTTTGTTTTGCTAATGTGTAGCGGATCCATCAGTACAAGATCAGAGAATGCCCTGTAGGTTAGGTACAGATTGCCCCTCAGTAGTCTGCAGGCAACAGAGTAAAGAGACAGGGCTTTGAGGTAGTCCTCAAAGGACATATTATTTGCACTCTGTATTCTTTGGGTGAGGAACCTTTTTGGTCACTCCAGCAGTTGCAAGTGTCTGGTCAGGTACATGCTGAAGGGTGCATTGCACTTGATTATTGGTCAAATAAGGGCTGAGTATAGTGGCACTATGATCTTCTTAGATATGAATGCAATACTCTTACTTATAAGCTGTGCCACACAGAAGTATTTCCTCAACACCACATACATATGCTGATCCAAGTTCAGGTTGCAGTCAGCTTGAGTTCCCATGTCCCTTACCATTGGGTCTACTCTTAGGGGAGTGTTATCAATGTTTTAATTTGCAGGAGTAGTCATCTTCCCAAGGGGTATAACTATGGATTTTTTTGGATTGAGCTTTAGGCCATGGCTCTGGCACCAGTTATTTGTCTATGTCAGACCCTCTTAGAGGAGATCTACATCTTTGGGGGAATTCAGCGATTAGACCAAGTTTGCAGTCATCTGCAGATATGGTTACTCAAAGACTCTAGACATTTTGCTTTACTTTAGAAAAGTATATTCCAAACAGGACAGGTCTAAGTACTGAGCTCTGTGAGACACCAGTAGTAAAAGACCTCTTCATGGAGGTAGATTCCTCTAGCAAAATTTAATGTGATTTGTCTGTCAGCCATTTGGTGATCCATCAGGTGACACAGGAAATCTTCAAATAATGGACACATCCCAGTTTAGTTTCATCAAGGGCAAGTCATGCCTACTAAATAATTCTTTCTGTGGTCTTGTATATAAGACTAGTAAAACTTATGGGTCTGTAGTTTCCTGGGTCTTTAGATTGTCCTCCTTTGTGAAGAGGGATGACCGTTGCTGTCCTCTATTCCCTAGGGATGAAGCTTGTCTAATGGGTATGGTTCAATGAAGATTCTTGTGGTTCTGTGTTTCAAGCTATTTAGGAGACATCCTGGGATATTATCAGAACCCACTGATGTAATGTTTTTAGATCTGGAGACTGGAGTGAGGACCTGTCCTTTAATGATATTTGGGGGAGAAATGGTAGAGGGTATTTCCTAGGGAAAATGTTAGGCTATCATTCTGCAGACTCTTACAAGCCTATACAATGCCCAAAGGTCAGAATCAAGCCCTGTACCTTGTATCTGTGAGGTTAAGCCCTTAATCATTATGCCAGTTCTCCCCTGGATTTGAACCATGCCCCCTTAACACAAGGAACCCATGCATTAGACCACTGCACTAACAAGGAATAGGATAAGAAATAGGATAAGAAATTAAGAATCAATTTGGTACAGGCAGGGAATTTAACAAATTTACAGAAACATGAACACCTATATAAAGAAAGAAAGTGGATAATTAATCTGGGTACAAGTTATAAGCCATCATTCAATTAATTGTTTTTACATTGTATTAATTGCTTTTATTTAAGGTGGCCACCAGGTGGTGATAGAAAACCATGAGTCTATTAATTCAACTGACCGGGCAAGAATAAGTTAAATATATCTCTAAAAGGTGGATATTCTATAAAAAGTAATGATTTTATTATTTTTGCATATACTTTTATTGTACATTACATTGGCATCATTGTTTTTGTTTAATACCTCCTGTTTGGACTAAATTGACTCTAATGATTTATATACTTTCTTTTCAGCTTTAGTTACATGATTTATTCATACTGTGCACCAACCACTGTAGTAAATAATGGCAGATGCCCACTGAAATTTGGGGTGTGTGCTGTTGGTGTAGTCTCAATAAAATATCAGATTTATGCTTGCCAATTGTCTTGAGTGCCGGATTCTTTTTAGACTATATATATGTATGTCTGTGTTTGTGTGTGCATATGTATAAGTACATACATAAACACATTTATGTGGGTCTGCTTAAAATAATTTAAACACAAAACATTGGATTTGGACATGGTTAGATTTTGTTATATTTTGTATTTTGATATTTTTTTGTCAATATTTTGTGTCTAGATATTTCTGAGTTTTGATTAGTTTAAGTAGTTGTGCAGTTTTTTTAGTTTATGATATTTAGAAAAACATTTGATACCATTTCTCATTAGTATATGATATTCAGAAAAGTATTTCATACCATTTCACATGATGCCTTATGGGAAGTTTTAAGTAAGTATAATGTTAGTCAAACATTACAGTCCTTCAAAGTATTTATAGATTTTCTAGGTTAAACCATTGGTTAATGTTAGGAGATATAACAAAATGTTGATGCAAAGGGGTGTAAAACAGCATTGCCCCTTAAGTGGATTACTGTTTAATATGATGATATCTTCTGTGCTGGACAGCTGTGTTCAGCTATTTCAAAATGCGAATGCCTTCATACCAGTTTATTTGTCTTATACTAATAATCTCATTGTTAAACTCTTCTACATGGTTATTTTACATATTAACACAACTGGAATTTCATTATAGTTCTGTAGGACTTTTTTGTTTAGATAAATGTATTGGTTATAGCCATAATATGGAATTCACAACTTGACAAATGAAACATGATAAAATAACTGTTTTAGGTATTACCTTTCATAATGAGTAGGTTTATTTACAAAATTGGGAAAATATTGTTGATTTAGTTTATAATGAATAAATAGGCTGGTTCTAATTTATCTTTTTTTAGACTTGTATATTTTATACTCATTTGTATTGAGCAAGATTAATTATCTTCCTTTGCAAAAGTCAAAAGAAAAGAAATTACTAAGCATTTATTTTGAGTTCCTGTAGGATAATAAATTGAATCCAATTAAAAGAAATATTATTTTTTGCAAAATTTCTTTTACATCCTGTAATATATCTGGCTTCTCTACGTTTATATTATGTTTTGGGTGAGATTAAGAATAAGATGCTGATATTCTTTATAAAATTCCTTGGGAAAAATATAGTGAGCAGTAGATGAATTTATAATTTCAGAAAGATAAAATAAATACCAATTATATTTTGACAGAATATGAAGATACACAATATGTTCATGGAAAATAAATGTGGTAGTTGATTTAATAGTATTTAAGAAAAGGCTTTCTAAATTTCCAAAACAAAAGTTCAAGATTTTCATTGATGCTTAATGTTGAAAAAACTTCTTTTTGAGGGACAAATAAAATATAAGATATATCAAAGATTAGGCAATGCTTGTGATACAGAGGAAATGATGGAACATGTCTTATCCTTTGTTGTAGAGCTCAACAATTTTTGTATCACTATATAAAAATTTGCTAGGACCTATTGCACTTCAAAAACTAATGCTTGGTTATCATAATCTTTCCTTTAATGAGGGAGGTATGATAAGTTATTTTTTAGTGCACTATGGTGTTTTTGGATAACAAAATCTGATACATTGTTATATAATAAAGTTTGGAATTGTGATCTTATTTTAGGGAACTAGTGACATTGGTTGTATCAAAAGGGTTGTTAAAATGCAATTAAATGTTCTTGATCATAATATATTTTGTTTGTATATGTCCCTTTTTATTATATATGTATATTTTAATGGTATATCTCTTTTTATATTTTGTTGGCTACAGTGCTGCAGCTTTTTGATTGTATGTGTGCATATTAAAAAAGCTCCCCTGCTGTTTTTGATAGGTTCCATGGGATCTTTTACATCCAGTTCAGCTACGACCAATTTAAGCAATGGGGACCTTGGCTTAACATCTCTTTCAAAGGACAACACAGTCAGAAGTGCAACTTCCCCTTAATGTTGCACTGTATGGTCAGCAATACAGTCATCAGGAGTGTGAATAGAACCCACAGCCTTCTGTTGTAGCAGCAACAAAGGTGAGTGTGCTTTCTGGTTGTGCCACTAGCACTGCATAGGTGTCATTCTTTCTCTGTCGAATCTGGAGTTTATTGACAGAAGGAATTATTTGGAAATTATGTCAAGTGTTTCACTCACTGAATGTTGAAGATGCCTGAAGTAGATATAAAATTGTGGCACAGTGGTGGGAGTGTGTATGTGAGTGTTTGTAGGTTACGGTTACAGTAAGGACTAAGTAAAGGGATAGATAGTCTCGTGCATGTTTGTTGCTGCATGTGCTATGGGTGTGAGCATTTTTTTTTCAAATATAATTTTTATTGATTTTTTTCAGAATTTAAGACAAAACAGACATATAACAAAACTGACATAATACTATGTTTATCGATAATGCAGTTATATAGTTTGAGAAGAGGTCTAATAAGTTGATCATTGAGAGTTTGGTAAAATTCACCTGTAAAGCCATCTGGTCCTGGTGCCTTGTTGGGTTTGAGCTTTTTTATAGCTGTCTTTATTTCACTCAGTGTTATTGGATTTGCTAATAGGTCATGCTGTGCGTGGCTTAATTTGGGGAAAAAATATCTTATCGAGAAAGCCATTGCAAATGTCCTTGTGAGTTTTATTTTTGGGGTTGTAGATTGCTCCAAAAATATCAGTGAAGGCATTGATGATGTCATGATTTCTGTATAGGGTTTTTCCATTGTACTTTAGTTCGGTTATATAGTTTGGACAATATTTGATGTTTATTAGTTTGGCCAATGTTCCTGAGGGGGTTTGTGCCCATTCCGGATATCTATGGAGGAGTCTTAGTTGAGCTAAGGATTGATTTTGTTGGTGGAATGAGTATGTTTTCTTTTGAATCTCATGTAATTTATTCTCGAGGTCCAAAGAGTATTTGTTTTAGAGTTGTACATCAAGCTTTTTGTACTCATCGGTGAGATCAGTAATATATCTTTGCTCCTTTTTTGTAAAAGGATGCTTTTTCTTTTTTTTTTTCCATAATAAATTTTTATTGAAATATATTTTCCAAAAACATTACAAAAATACAATAAACATCACACACATAATACACTATAACTACTACAAACCATTTATACAATATCTACATGAAATGCTTCCTATATTTAATATATTCCTGAAATCAGTATCATGCTAATATAATATTGAAGACCTTTTCATTTTAGGGTTATTAATATTTTTGTTAGTTTGTTTCAGAAGTAATTTATGTGCTAGTATATGCTTTATAGCCACAAGCTTAAAATTATTCCATGATGTCTTATGTGGTTCTAGCCAATTTGTGGCTATATAGAGTTTCATCCGCAAAAATATTCATACAGATAATAGTTTGCAATCTGGAAAGCTCTCTTGGAGGAATGTAGAATCATAAATTCCCATGACAGTGTAGAACTTTGATAACCCATCTTTTGTATTTTTAAGCAGTGTATTTTAAGAGAGTTCCAAAGTTTATATACGCATTTACAACTCCAGAACATATGAAGAAGATCCGCTGTTTGATCTGCACAGTATGGACAAATTGGAGAATTCCTAGGGTTAAATTTATGTAATCTAAGATGTGTGTAATATGCATTGTTCCAAATCATCAATTGCGTGTACATCAGTTTTGAAAAGAAACTGATTTCCTAGTTATATCAATTGCTTTTAATATCTGATTGTCTGTTACTGTTACTTTTTTACCCAATACTCTGAAAGCAAAATTTTGTCCTGAAATTTCAAATCCTTAATTAATTTATATGCAGTTGCTATAAATTTAGTGTCTAATTGGATAGCTTGCCACAATTCGAGCACTTTATCACAAATCCGGCTGCAGGTTTAAAGTTCCTAAAGTAGCTCAAGGCAAGTTCTTTAACTTGTCTCATTATAACAATGTAACTTCTAGGTAGATTCATTTCCTGTCTAATTTGTAAAGCCGATAAGTCAAGTTTATTAAAAACATCAAATAGAGTCAGATTAAGTATTAATGGAAATTTGCTGAGATCGATCAGCTGATTATTTAGTTTAAAATTAGGATTCCTGTGGAAAGGTTGAAGAACCATCATATATTGCAATAAATCTACGGACTGAAATAAAGTTTGCAAAGATGAGACACAGGTTATTATGTGGTCCATGACCCCATATTTTATCAGACTAATTTTGTCCATAAAGGGCAATGCTTTAGGATTTATTTTCCTATCCAAAATATGCTTATGATTCAAGACCACCCAAGTTGGTATCCATTTTGTATTTTACATCATATAATTAAATTCTTAAAAATTTTATTAGCGTTTACAATCAAATAATATGCTTCAAAGTTTGGTAGCTCAAGCCCCTCTTGTTTTAAGTCATTAATTTCTCATAAGATATTCTAGTTCTTTTGGGTTCCAGATAAATTTAGCTAGATCTTTATGCATTTGTTTAAAACTGTTTTGAAATTGATAATTGGGCAGACCTAAATATGTATAACATTAGGTGGTAGTATGTTCATTTTCACTATTGATACTTTTGCTAATACCGGTAGTTTTAAATTCTTCCATCTGTCACAATCAGCTATTATGTGTTCCCATACTCATTTAACATTATTGTTATAAAAGTCCTTATTATCCGTAGAGAAGTTGATACCCAAATATTTAATATTTTCTTTACATGTTAACTTCCCCATCAGGGCCATTAGTGAAAAGGTTTTGGGGTTCTTAATGGGAAGATATTTGTTTTCTGTAAGTTAATTTTATAATTGGAAACTACTGAAAATTCGTTTATGAGCTTTAATATCTTTTCACTGTCTGAAATTGGGGTTGTACAATAAATAATAAGATCATCGTGAATGCTGACATTAATATTTTATTCCTATAAATTATTGGTGCATTATGATACAAATTTTGCTTGATATATAAAAATAGGGGTTCTAGATATAGGTTAAACAATAAGGGGGACATGGGACAACCCTGACGAGTACCATTTTTAATCTGTATTCTGTTAGAATAAGTCCTATTGATGTATAGCGTAGTGTATGGATTACTATATAATATTTGTAGTATCTGAATGAATTCTTGGGGCAAGTTAAAATAGGGTAAAAAAGGATGCTTTTTCAATAAGTATCCCTCTGATAGCTTTTACAGCAGCCCATTGAACATCTAAGGGGATAGAGCATGAATGAGATTGTAGCTCAGATTGTTTCAAGAATTGGTTAATTTCTTTAATAACATCATCTTTTTTAAGAATATTAGAGTTTAAGGTCCAAGTGGGACTACTGCCACGGCCATTAATATATTGAGTTCTGTTAATACTTACAGATACTTTAGAGTGATCTGAGATAGATCTCACCTCAAGGGCAATGTTTTTAATTTTGTTTGAAAAGACATCCAAAATTAGGAAGAAGTTAATTCTAGATCAAACTTTATGAAATGCTGAGAAAAAAAGGTGTATTGTTTTGCCTCTTTATCATGATTATTAGAAATGGGTCAATTAAGTTAAAATTATTTATCAGGTCCTGAGTAGATGCCGTTAGTAAGGGTGGTTGCTTCCTGTTTTTGTCTGAACTGTCATTCATAGGGTCAGTAAGTGCATTCCAGTCTCCTCCTATAATAAAGAAGTATTTAGAATATTGTAATAATAGATTGTGAATTTTATATACAAATAAATGCTGGTTTGTACAAGGACTATATATATATATTAAGAAACAGTATAGAGCAGTTAAATTGGGGGTAAGCACATGAAAATAAACACCAACATCCATTAGGGTCTGATTTAGTAGTTAAAACTTCCCCTGGGAAGGATTTTTTAATTAAGATGGCAGTACCCTTTGATGAAAGACTATTTCTAGCTGAAATAATGTGACTGATCCAGACTCTTTTTCTTTCCTTATCCCATTGGTCATTTGTCAAGTGCATCTCTTGTAAGAATAAGATGTTAGAATTGCCCTGGTAGATTAGGTGCATAATCAATTTCTTTTTTTTATTTTCCTGAAGACCATTGATATTCTAAGAGTTTACTTTAAACATTATGTTTTAAGAATTGGGTGCACCATGTTGTATAAATAGTTTTAAGGCAAGAAAATAATTTGTGTAAACTTGTCATTGTATTAAGCATAGTGATAGTTGATGACCCCTTGATTACAAATTTAGTATGAATGGAATGGCATCCAAATAACCTACTGCAGACCTAGCGCCTAACTACAAAACTCCCTGTAATGTTCTTATAGAGTATACAAACAAAATTATAATACTACTAGCTAGACAATTTTTCATGTATATAATAGCATTATGAGGTAGCAGGGAGCAATACAAACAAAACTCTATACTCCAGCTGTCATCAAGCATTGGACAACCAACACCGCCACCGCTCCATGAACTAATTATTAACTCTGAATTTAGAATAATACCAAAAGTGCCATATCTCTGAATACATTAGAGATTTATATACATTAGCATAAACACATTGCTTCGTCAAGGAAATATTGTTAACTTATGTAGTAGTTAAAATTAATTAACCTAGGCTTGGGATACAATCAAAGATGGTCCTTGTTTACCCCTGGAACTTGATCGGGTTGTGCCAGACAATAGCATTTGCTCTTCATCTATAAAACATATGCAAGAATTAAGCAGTACACAGTTAACTTGTTTTTTAATATTAGCCTCATTGCTTCCATCCCAGACTTGTAAGGTGCAGCCTATCTAACTTTTAAAACCAACCATCAGTGCTGTGAGATCTACTATGGACTGACCTTCCTCTTGCAAAAGAAACACCATGGAATAGAAGTGAAGAGAAAATTGCTAGTCAGTAAATATATTATACTTAATCTAGAAAAGAACATATAAAACATTTGCATCTCCTAAGCCTGAGCATAAACAGCGTGTTTAAAGATCATAACATTAAAGCATAAGTAGTGCATTAATTTAACCTTTCTGAGTTATATGCAAAATAATATACTATCATCAAACTATCTTTAGTGCAGCAGATACTGAGGTCCTGCACAGGTGTATAACTGCATGCATGCAAGGCTGCAAGTGATTTAAGTACCTGCTGTAAAAAAGAACTTTAGTTCCTTGCCCTAGACGCATACCTATATAATGGGTGCTCACTTCTATTTTCATCTACTTATACAATTTTGGTAGACCCATTTGAAGGATAACTCTTGTTAATGTGGGCATTTGGAAGTAGATGACAAGATATAGGTGTATGTGGGTAAGGGGGTACTTAGTGGAATACATCCTGGCATAGTTCAGAAGTAGCAGCTGCAGTATATTATTGAGAACCTTTTTTTTAACATATGCTGATCCCTCTGTCCTGCCTGTAGCCCTGAACATTTCACTAACATAGGAAAGAACCAATATAATTGGGCGGGTACTCAAACACTTGTATTGTACACATGCAAAAGTGATTATTTATACATTCTAACGTAAAGATTGTATAACATACTTTAATACCATTGTTCTGCAGCAGCTGGGGGACACATGATGCCTTTTAGCAACAGAAAGCAGTTAGTTTTGCCCATGATAGCCTATTTTCTACTGAATCAGCAACTGCTGCACTCCCAGTAATGCACTGCTTCATTTTCGGCGACCTCGTGACCACGTGATGTCATTGAGGGCATTCCAATTGCATTATGGGTAACAGAACATTGAAACGGCTCTGAAAGCCCAGGAAAGGCTTGAACTGCTAAGATAAGGCCAAGGAAAGCCACGGGGAATCCCCACGGCCAGATACTGTAGGCCCAAGCACCATTTCCATATCTAAATGAAGAAAAATGGAAAAACAACCATGGGGAGATTTTAAAAGCAGCAGAGACTTCCAGATGCACTAGATGTAAGTCTTTTTTGATTAGAGATGATTCCGGACCAAAAGGAAACATTTAATTGTTGTTTAATGCAGTTATGGAAGTATTTAAGATATTGCAGGAAAATGCACTATGTTTAGATTTGTGATGCCATTCAGAGAAATATATACTTTTTACATGCATATTGACATTCATTTTAATCCTTTGCACTGATCCTGGTTGTTACATATTGGTAGCAGTTTGTTTTTTGTTCCAGATTTGTGAGAGCATTACTTTCAATCATTTAACAGTTGGAAAAGCAGAGTGGATATTTGATCTGTTTTATTGTTTGTCTTTCATTTGGTTATGTCTCAGGAATTTCAATGCTTGTTTCCCACCTTTCCTGTAACTAGCCTAGTCCAGATACAGAGTTACTGTATCCAGGACTGTTGGTAAGCTTCTGAGCCCTGCAAGCCTTTCTGTGTTGGAGGAAAGCCTTCTAGCTTATCAATGGGAGTGGTAAGGACTAGGTAGTCTGTCTATCATGAGAGGGGAGGTTCTTGGCCCAGAAATTGTAGTTTATTGACCATTTGGACAGTTTGTCCATCTCTTTCAACTTTCTGGTTTAAAAAAAAACACATCTGCACTTGTTTCCCATCTTTCCTGTAACTAACCTACTGGGTAGCACTAGAAAGCCTTAAACTGATACAAGCATTCTAGCTTAGGAGATAGACTTGGAGTGATTAAGTATCAGTTTTCTGTACTTTCTTGCTGTACTTAACTGTTTTCCACCTAAACACAGATTTTCCACCGTTTATTGTGATTTAAAAGCTTGTTTTTTCACATATTGTACTTATTTGACTGTCTGCACTTTTAAAAAGTTGTTTTTTGTTTAAATAACTTATTTAACTGTTGTAGGCCACACACTAAAGTGCAATAGCCTTTTCTGATTGTTTATAGTCATTTGAAGCTGTTTTAAGTGTATTTTTTACTGTTTTTGCCTTATCTTTTCAAAAAAAAAAAAAAAAATTCCTTGTTTCCCGCCTTTTTAAGCTAGTATAGTCCAGTTTTCAGGCTAGTGCTGAATTCAGGGCTGTGATACTAGTTTCTGAGTTGCTCATACCTTACTTATAGTTTCATAGTTTGGTACTAGGCTATCTGCCCTGGGGCATTTATAAGCCTAGCCCTAGTGATGTGGCTTTCGCCACCCCATGTAATGGTACAAAAGTATACAGAATAGATTTAGAATACCGTGCCTCTGTCTAGTAGTGACACAGTGAAGACCCCCTTACATAATAGAATTAGTTTACTGTGCCTCTGTCTAGTAGTGACACAGAGATGACCCCTGGGGTAAACTTACGATCTCCCATCCACTTGTCAAGATTTCTCTTGAAGAGAGTCAGTGAGGGGCTCTGTCTAACATAAACTGGGATTCTGTTCCAGAGTATGGGAAGCCTCTGAGTTATGAATCTGTCCCTCCAGCATGTCCTGTTCATATTTGTGCTGAGGTTCAAATCTTTAGCTCTCGTGGTTCTGATGGATTTGGATTTTTTGAGGTGGAGCATGTCCATCAATTCCTGATTGGACATGGCCTTGTATGTCAGGCACAGATCACCTCTGAGTAGGCGGTATGCTACTGAATAGAGTTGGAGTTTCTTTAGTCTGGCAGCATATGACATATGTTGGAGACCCTTGATCCTCTTGGTGAGGTACTTTTGGGGTCTCTCTAGCTGTTGCAAGTGCCAGGTGAGGTACATACCAAATGGGGCATTGTACTCAATCATGGGCCTAATAAGGGAGGAGTACAGGGGCACAATGACCTCCTTTGATCTGGATGTGAATCCCTTCATGATAAGGTGGGCAAGGTAAAGTCTTTCTAACCACTTTGGCAACATGGGTGTCAAATGAGAGGTCACTATCGACTTGGGTCCCCAGGTCTCTGATTACGTTTTCTGTACTCAGTGGGTTACCGCCTATGTGATAGTTTGTGGGCACTTTGTTTTTCCCAAAGGGGATGGCTATACATTTTTTGGCATTTAGTTTAAGGCCATGATTCCGGCACCAGTTGTCCGTTTCAGTGAGGCCTTTCTGTAGGATGTATGTGTCAGCTGGTGTATCGACTATGGTGCCTAGTTTGCAGTCATCTGCGAACTTTGTCAGCCACAACCCACCCATATTTGCTTTCACATCTGAGAAATAAATGCCGAACAAAAGGGGTCCCAGGACAGA
This sequence comes from Protopterus annectens, assembly GCF_019279795.1. NCBI lineage: Eukaryota > Metazoa > Chordata > Ceratodontiformes > Protopteridae > Protopterus > Protopterus annectens. The sequence goes on along the minus strand of NC_056731.1, from coordinate 607,132,998 downwards.
GCCCTGTGGGACAAGGAAGTTTCTCTGTTCACCTGTGAGAGAGGGAGCTTTGAGCAACCTATCTGTCCCTGGAGTAGTGGTTCCAGCCCAGAAGTTAGTAGTTTATTGGCCATTTTGGGCTAATTTCTATCTCTTTCATTTCCCTACTATAAAAAATGCTTTTGCACGGTTTTGCACACCGGGCAGTGCCAGTTAGCTATGGTTAAATTATTCCCGGCTCCACTAAGTCTCCTCTTCAGTTTTTCCCTTGAAACTAGTCTATCTCTCAACCTAAGCACTCAAAAAGCATCTTACAGCCCAGCACTTGCTCAGACCTAATAGTAAGCATTAATATACCCTGATACTGATTGCCCAGCAGGGCAAGGCTCTTTATTCACCCCTCACCAACCAAGTGACTAAGCAGCTCACCCTACAATTCAGGCATGACCAAAGGGTAAATTCAGGTGCACTCTCCAGTCCAGCTGGTGAATCTGGGTATCCTGAGGCAATGTTACAACTGCCTCATGTACACAGACAACCCCCTCCTCCTACCACAAAACACTAACATATGCGAGAGATGCAATTATACAGCCAAACTGGAAGCTAAGCTGTCTCCACCCAAGACTGGAACAGACAGTCAAGAGGAGAAGGTTAACACTTGCACCACAACTTAGCTGCACACAGATCTACTAAAACAGCACTGGCAAAAAATACACATAAATACACAAAATCATACTCGAAGGCTCTAAATAAAAACCTGCAAAAGCATCAGAGACCTCCAAAGCAGACACCCAAACAACCTACACTTCTCGTCACAAACCAGACAACACATAAAACACAAAATCAGTGTGCCGCACAATCACAGCCCTCAAGGTGAAATAACATACCTAACACACTAGTCATAGGTGACTCTATAGTCAGGCACACTGACATCCCACTCACTAGGCTGGACAAGCAAAAGGTTACTGTTAGCTGCCTGTCGGGAGCCAGAATCCACCACATAACATAAGCACTCAGGTCACTCCAGAACAAGTACAAATATGACACTGTCATTTTTCATGTTGGTGTGAATGACCTGAGACGTACCTCCCAGGACTACATGAAAAGAGACATGGAAGAGCTCTCTGATCATGTAGCCCAGGCTGGTATGACCCTGACCCTGAGTAGCATTCTGACCTCACCAAGAATGATACCTCAGTATAAAGGAAAAATTATCGATTTCAACAATTGGCTAAGCTTCTGGTGTCATTCACAGGTGATCCAGTGTCTGTCAGCCTGGGATGACATGCTTGACAAGCCACATTGCTTCGCAAAAGATGGCTTGCACCTGTCACCCCTAGGCTTTCGAATACTGGCCAAGGTTCTTGCTGCCCCCATAGTGCCTTTTTTAGGCAAGGCTCAAAAGTCAAACCCACCACTGTAAACAGCACAATTAACAAAATACTGAGGGTTATGCTACTCAATGCCAGGAGTTTAAATCTCAAAATGCACGTGCTTGAAGCACTCCTCAGTATGGAGAACATCAACATCTGTGCAGTAACTGAAACCTGGTTCAAGGCTCCAGAGCTGCACTACTGGGCTACAACTTATACCACACATTTCGGCCACAGAACATGGACAGAAACACAAAAGGAGGGGGTGTATCCATATTTATCAAGGGTACCTACGCCTCCAGGTTAGTGGCGCAGCATGATACCTCTGAGATCATCCATGTGCAACTAACATCAGGCAAATCCACAAGGCAAATTGTGGCCTGCTACAGATCACCCTCCATGACCCAGGACCACCACTTCACCTTTCTGTAGACACTGGAAAACATGAAGGTCCTACCAAACACCCTGATATTGGGTGATTTCAATTACCCTACCATTCACTGGGAAAACTACTCGAGTACAAATTCCAAGGCCCAGCGCTTCCTGGAATTCATCAGCTCAAATGCTCTGGATCAGCTGGTAAACTCCCCTACCAGAGATGAAAACATATTGGACCTGGTCATCACCAACATGGGCGACAGGTGTTCGACACTGGAGGTCAACCCATCACTGGTTAGATCAGACCATAAACTAATCACTCTGGATGTCCACACCCCACCACCACCCCCAACCAAGGAAACCACAGTAAAAAACTTTTCTAAAGCAAACTTCACCTTACTTAACACAGAGATGGTAAGTTTCATAGCCCCCACGCTAAAGGATAATGCTGCCCAAGATGCAGAGACCTTTACAAATGCACTCTATGAGCACCTACAAGGATGCATGGATCATGCCATCCCTAGCAAAACCAAGACTCACTCCTCTAAGAGAAGGAAACCAGTTTGGTGGACCACTGCAGTAAACAGGCTATACAACAGAAGGAGGAAACTAGTTCAGAAAAAAGCAAATCCCAAGAAGGAAAGACATCCCTGATCAGTATCAGTAAGAAACTGAGGTCCCTCATGAAATCATCCAAGGCTAACTTCGAAAGAAAAATAGCCAAGGATTCAAAAGATAACCACAAAGCCTTCTTTAGCTATGTTAAGAATCTAAGTGGCAACTCGCAGATATGCACTGAACTAGTGCAAAATAGCACAAAATATACAGAACCTACTGATTTTTCCAACATCCTGGCAGATAGATTCAGTGCAAACTTCACTCTCCCTCTCTCCTCCAAAAGGGCTCACAACAATACCAGAAAAGTGTAGTGTCCAAAAAATCACAGACGCACAGGTGAAAACAGCCCTTTCAAAAGCTAAAAACACAGTGTCAATGGGACCAGATGGTGTCCCAGGCTGCATCTTGCACGAACTACAGAATGAACTAACCCCCCACCTAAATACGCTGTTCAACCTCAGCCTCTCCACAGGCTATGTGCCCATAGAATGGCACACAGCAATAGTTATTCCTCTCCACAAAGGAGGGGCCAAAACTGACCCTGGTAACTATCACCACATAAGCCTGACTAGCCTCGTCTGCAAGGCTATGGAGCGCATCATCATGGAACTCATTAACAAAGACATTGGGAATCTCCAAACACTTGACCTGACCCAGTTCGGCTTTGTTAAGGGCAGATCATGCCTACTAAACCTGGTTGACTTCTTCAGAACAGTCACCAAGGCCATATATGAAGGAAAGGTGGTTCACACAGCCTACCTTGACCTCGCCAAGGCTTTCAACACCATTCCCCACTTGAGTATTACAGAAAAACTCACCAGCCTGAAAATAAACCCCTACGTCATGAGATGGGTTCCCAACTGGCTTACAGACAGAATTCACACAGTAAGAATAGTGGGATCCAGGTCCGACTCTAAACCAGTCACAAGTGGTGTCCTGCAAGGCTTGGTCCTGGGACCCCTACTGTTCAGCATATACTTCTCAGAAGTACAGGCAAACACAGGAGGATTATGGCTAACCAAGTTTGCCAATGACTGCAAACTGGGAGCCATAACTGACTCTCCGGCTGACACGGACATCCTCCAGAAGGACCTTGCTGAGATGGACACCTGGTGTCAAAGTCATGGCCTCAAGCTCAATGCCAAAAAATGCATAGTCATCCCATTTGGGAAAAACAAAACACCCACGAATTACCACATAGGTGGCAGCCCCCTTAATACAGAAGAGGTAATAAGAGATCTGGGGACCCAGGTAGATAGTAATCTCTCCTTTGACAATCATATTGCCAAAGTAGTTAGGAAATCCTTCTATGTGGCCTATCAAATTACTAAAGGGTTTGCATTTAGAAATAAAGAGGTTATAGTGCCCCTCTACTTGTCACTCATTAAACCCATCATAGAGTACAATGCCTCATTTGGGATGTACCTCACAAGACACTTCCAATAGCTGGAAAGACCATAAAAGTATTTCAGCAAGAGGATTACTGGTCTCAAACATATGTCCTATGCAGCCCAACTGAAAAAACTCTGGCTGTACTCAGTGACATATCGCTTACTCAGAGGTGATCTCTGCCTGACTTACAAAGCCATGTCGAACTCAGAATTGATGAACATGCTCCACCTAAAGAAATCCAAGTCACTGCGAGTCATGTGTTCTAGTGAGCTAAACCTCGCCACAACAATAAATAGAACACACTGGAGGGATAGATTCCTGTCACAGAGACTCCCCATGCTTTGGAACAAAATTCCAAATTACATCAGGCAGAGCCCCTCACTAGCACTCATCAAGAGAAACCTTGACGAGTGGATGGGTAATAGAAAATGCACTCCTGGGATCACTTCATTGGCTCTGCTTGACAGAGGATCAGTTAATTAATCAATGGGGTGGTGAAAGCCGACACACTCTGGCTAGGCTTATAAATGCCCATGGGCAGATAGCCTAGTACCTACCTATGAACCTATAAAAAACTTTCAGGAATGCTTTTTTAGTTTCGTCTACTGTTTGTATTAAATATTCCTTATCATTATGCTAGAAGGAAAGAGGAGCTTGCCTTTGAGCCTTTATTGGTTGTGGAAGGTCTTGTGAAACTGTTATTCTAAGCCCACGCAGATGGAATCTGGAAGTTCGACTGCAGAATCCTACACTAAGGCACTGTACGAGCACATCCACTCGTGCATGAATCGTGCCATCCCATATAGAACCAAGATGCTCTTCTCACAAAAAGGAAGCCAATCTGGTAGTCCCCTGCTATAAACAAACTATACAACAGAAGGAAGAAACTATTGCAGAAAAGAGGAAAATCCCAGGATGCAAAAACCTCCCTCACAAGCCTCAGTAAGAAGCTGAGATCCCTCATAAAATCCTCAAAAGCTAGTTACGAAAATAAAATTGCCAAAGATTCCAAAGACAAACTGGTGAAAAAAACACCCTTGCAGGTCCAGCACCTTTAAACTCCTGGATTCAGATAGATGTGTACAAAGTTCTTTATAATCCACAGGTTATGTTGTAAACAAGAACGCCAATAAATGAAAAAACCCAAACTGAAATTTTATTAAGCTTAAAAACAAGCTTTTCGTCGGCACTCTGCACCAACTTCCTCAGAAAACAAACTGCACCACACATTTGTCTCACTATAAATACATCACTACTCAACTCAGATGTGCCCCCCCCCCTAGTGCTCCCCTTTAAAAAGCACATAATTACACTTTGAAATTTTTAACTAAGAAGCGGCCAAAATATTCAACAATTTGGTATCTACTACTCATATCTGCCATCAATGCTGGTAAACCTATAATGCTCCAAATATTGAATCTTAAAGCCACCATAATTATATATAAATACAAATGATAAAATGTGTCAATAACCACAAGAAAAATTATATGTTAAAAATAAGTATAAAAGTGGAAAAAAATTCCCACAAGTGTTAATTATAAACATTGATATAAACAATAAATGGTGAACACAAATCTAATGAAAAATGGTGAGACCCAAAAATATGTTCCCAGATGGCATTAAGTCACTCCAGGGGGCTTCACCTCACTAGGCTTCTCAATTTGAGAAAGCAACTGATGGAAAGCATACTGTTAAGTCCAGGTAAATGGTAAGCTTCCAACTTAAGTTGCCACATCAACTCCTTGCATTCTAGTCTTAAAGAATCGGGTCCCCCCATAAACTCTTGGTTTAGCTGATCGATCGGCCTGGGTTATCTGATATATGTTTGGCCAGAGCGTTGTCGACAGAAGTTTTGAAATTCACATCTGAGTTTGCCATTGACAAGATTACCTACTTGGATGTGGAACTAGAGAAAGATAGGAGCCTTAACCGCTTTGTGGCCAGCATACATCGGAAGCCGACCTTCTCGAATTCTTATTTACATTTTGACAGCGAACACTCATTACATCAAAAGAGGGCTATTGTGAAAGGCCAGCCCGCATGACATCAGAAGATAAGAAATTTCATGAGGAGTGCAAGTTCATCTTTGGCATGTTCGTCAGCAGAGGGTACCCTGCCGAGTTTGTCACAGAATTGAGTTTGGAAGTGCAGGGGAAGAGGGCCAATGGGCACTTCCACCCCATTTTGGGGAATATGGAGGATGGGTCTTTAGGGTTACCTCACCTCGTCAGTGAGTCTGATACTTTCAATTGTACTTTTGTAATTTCATTCAACTTGGATGCAATGGATATTGTGTCCATTATAAAAATAGGAGCATTTGGACAAGGTTACTTTCAGGAGGGGCCTTAACATCAAAAACATCCTGGAGTCCAAAGTTGCTAGTGCCTCCCCCAGATCTGGGATGTTCAAGTGTAACATGTGCAGGTACTGCAGATACATAAAAGCAAGTTCAGCTTTTTCCATCAGGGACAAGAAGTATCTCATACAAGGAAGATTCAATTGTGCCAGCAATCGGGTGGTATATTTAGCCCAGTGTCCGGTCTGTCCAGGTTTCTACATTGGCAAGACTGATAGGAAACTACAGGAACGGGTATACAAGCACATATATGCCATCAGGAAGGGGAAGGTCGATAACCCAGGCCACAAATTTTTGTTTACAGTGATCGATAAGCTAAACCAAGAGTTTATGGGGGGACCCGATTCTTTAAGACTAGAATGCAAGGAGTTGATGTGGCAACTTAAGTTGGAAGCTTACCATTTACCTGGACTTAACAGTATGCTTTCCATCAGTTGCTTCCTCAAATTGAGAAGCCTAGTGAGGTGAAGCCCCCTGGAGTGACTTAATGCCATCTGGAAACATATTTTTGGGTCTCACCATTTTTCATTATATTTGTGTTCACCATTTATTGTTTATATCAATGTTTATATTAACACTTGTGGGAATTTTTTTCCACTTTTATACTTATTTTTAACATATATTATAATTTTTCTTGTGGTTATTGACACATTTTATGATTTGTATTTATATATAATTATGGTGGCTTTAAGATTCAATATTTGGAGCATTATAGGTTTACCAGCATTGATGGCAGGTATGAGTAGTAGATACCAAATTGTTGAATATTTTGGCCGCTTCTTAGTTAAAAATTTCAGTGTAATTATGTGCTTTTTAAAGGGGAACCGCTAGGGGGCGCATATGAGTTGAGTAGTGATGTATTTATAGTGAGACAAATGTGTGGTGCAGTTTGTTTTCTGAGGAAGTTGGTGCAGAGCACCAATGAAAAGCTTGTTTTTAAGCTTAATAAAATTTCAATTTGGGTTTTTTTGTTTATTGGTGTTCTTGTTTACAACATAACCTGTGGATTATAAAGAACTTTGTACACATTTATCTGAATCCAGGAGTTTAAAGGTGCTGGACCTGCAAGGGTGTTTTTTTCACCAGTTTGTTTTTTTTGTTTTTTGAATTTTTAAAAGATTCCAAAGACAACCACAAGGCATTCTATAGTTATGTCAAGAATCTAAATGGCAATGCTCAGATCTGCTCTGTGCTACAATGGAATATACTGATCCCAAGGATATTGCCAATATCCTGGCAGATCGATTTAGTGCCAACTTCACCCCCCTCTCACCCCCTAAATGGCCCATCTCAATATCAAAAAGATTGCCAAATTCCGATAATCACGGCCAAACAGGTAGAAACCTCACTCTCCAAAGCTAAGAATACAGCATCCATGGGACCAGATGACATCCCAGGCTGTGTACTACATGAACTACAAAATAAACTGGCACCTCACCTAAGTGTCATGTTTAATTATAGCCTCACCTCAGGCTTCATGCCCACTGAGTGACGCACAGCTACAGTTATCCCAGTCCACAAGGGAGGATCCACATTGGATCCTGGGAACTACCATCCCATCAGTCTAACAAGCCTGATCTGCAAGGGCATGGAACACATTATCATGGAACTTATAAACAAAGACATTGGCAACCTTCAAACACTAGACCCCACCCAGTTTGGGTTTGTGAAGGGCCGATCATGTTTCCTGAATCTGATTGACTTCTTTGAATCAGTCTCCAGAGCTGTGGACGAGGGTAAGGTGGTCCACACAGCCTATCTGGACCTCGCCAAGGCCTTCGACATCATCCCCCACTCTGGAATCATAGATAAACTTACTAAGCTGAGCATAAATCCCTACATCACTCGATGGGTTGCCAACTGGCTTACTGACAGAACCCAAACTGTAAAAGTAGCCAACTCCAAATCCAGCTCCAGACAAGTGACAAGTGGAGTACCTCAGGGTTCAGTTCTGGTACCACTCTTATTTGGCATCTACTTCTCTGAAGTACAGGCCAACACTAAGGGACACTGGCTAACAAAGTTTGCAGATGACTGCAAAATGGGAGCCATTATTGAATCCCCAAATGATGTGGATATTCTACAAAAGGGCCTTACAGAAACAGATGCCTGGTGCCAGACCCATGGACTCAAGCTTAATGCCAAGAAATGTATAGTTATCCCCTTTGGAAAAAAACATGTACCCATGAATTACCACATAGGTGGCAGGACACTAAACATCGAAAGTGTGATGAGAGACTTAGGGACACAGGTGGACAGTTGTCTCACTTTCGATAACCACATTGCCACAACAGTCATGAAATCTTTCTATGTGGCACACCTCATCACTAAGGGCTTTTCATCCAGAAAAAAGGAGGTCATTGTCCCACTGTACTCATCCCTCATTAAACCCATTATAGAGTATAATGCCCCATTTGGTATGTACCTCACAAGACATCTGCAACAGCTGGAAAGGCCACAAAAATACCTCACTAAAAGAATCACAGGCCTAAAGCAGATGCCATATGCTGACCACCTAAAAAAACTCCAGCTATACTCGGTGGCATATCGTCTACTCAGAGGCGATCTCTGCTTAACATACAAGGCCATGTCAAACCCTGAGCTGTTGGACATGCTCCATTTAAAGAAATCCCAATCCCTCAGAGCCACACGCTCCAGGGATCTAAACCTTGTCATCACAATGAACAAAACATGCCGGAGGAATAGGTTCTTGACCCAGAAACTCCCCATACTCTGGAATAGACTGCCCATACATGTCAAGTAAAGTGCCTTCTTGGCCCTCTTCAAAAGGAACCTTGATGATTGGATGGGAGATAGGAAATTCACCCCAGGGATCATGTCAGTCGCTCTGCTAGACAGGGGTCCAGAGAAGTAAATATTGTGGGAAGAAATATCCAGGGAATTGTTATGGCTAGGCTTGCATAGGCCCTAGGGCCGATAGCCTAGTACCAACCTATGAACCTTTCCATGAAATTGTGTTTTTCTTTATTGCAGCCATAAGAATTGTATGTGTACGTGCAGCATTTAGCAACCTAGCATATATTTGTCTTCGAAAAGCTTCATCTTGTGATCTGCGTAATGCTCTGTGAGCCCTTTCAATTACAATGTCTTTAGTGAGGGCTCGATTTTCAGTGATTGTTTCAAAGATTTCTGGAAGTATAACCTGCAATTGAGTTTGGTCAAACTTTTCAGGGATACTCCTTATTATAATGTTGTTTCTTCTGCTATGTGCTTCTAAGTCTATCGCTGATAGTTTTGTCATTTAAACTTACTTTTGCTTGCAAATCCTGTATTATCTTCTCATTTTCTTCAATTTTCATTTCAGAGAGGTTTAGTCTTGTAATTATTTGATCTAGATTACAGCCAAAAGAATTAAACTTGTCTGAGAAGCTTTTTATATCATCCTGAAGAGGCTGCAGAGCTGTTTTAATGTCATCTACTGTAAATGTCGGTTCCACTTTGGATTTGGAGGCTCCTTTGTTGGATTCTTGCTTTGATTTATTATTTTTTTGCTTTTTGGTGATTATGTCCTTTTCTGGGGTAACTACCAAGGATAGTTTGGACTTCATTGTTATAATTTCCACAGTTCTTGCTGAGTAGTCATCTTTTGTTGACTTTCCCTTTTTTTTTTTTTTTGCTTGAGTGATTGAGAATTGGTGCTTTTGAGTTGAACTCCTTCCCTATGTCTCAGTGTCTCAGTTTATTACAGAACTCAATTTATGAAGAGAGGCCTGTCACCATGCGGTTGCTTCCTCCCAGACAGTCACAGAGAGGGTAGGCACCGGATACCTCAGGTAAATTTGTTTATGAGATCAGAACGTTGATAGTTCTGTTCTCTTTGTATTCCTGTTGATCAGTATTAATCCTTTTATGTAAGATTTTACGCCAGATGCAGGTTATAATAAGGGGATGAAGTTAGCTGTTGTAGGAGCAGCAGAGAGTGTGTGCTTAGTGCTCAGCAGCCATCTTGGACCAATGGGTGTGACTGTTATGTGTAGTGGCAGTGTTATGGAAAGGGGTTTTCTAAGGTAAGGTATAGGGTTAGGGTTGGGGCAAGGGCAGTAAGAGGGATGGAGTTAGCACACATTAGTAAGGTGGTCTAAGGGGAAGGCAGGACTTTGCGTTAATGCTGCCAAAAATAAGCTCTGTATAATAGAAGCCAGATATTTAGGATGCATGATTCCGAGAGGGATAATTAAACCCCAAACATACAAGAAAGAAGTTATAAAAGACTGAGTGATGCCTACTATAAGACATCAAGTGAAAGCATTCTAAGGGTTAGCAGGTTATTATGGAAAGTTCACGCCCAACTTTGCCATCATAGGATAACCTCTAACAGACCTTATAAAAGGCAAGACCCACCCCATCCTGATAAGGTAGAATGCAACAGCAGGCGAGGCTGGTAATTGACTGAAAAATGTCATGTGCAGAGCAGTATTAGTTGCTCCTGACTTCAGTAAGCCCTTTATGCTGTACACAGGCACATCTGTAGTAGGAGAAGAGTTGTTAGTTTTTCAAGAAAGAGGTTATAAAGAACATCTCATCTATCTCACCTGAAAATTCAGTAGGACAAGGTATAAGGTTCAAAGTATAAGGTACTCCATCGTTGAGTGAGACTGCCCTATCATTAAATGGGCACTCACTTCATTACAACATTATATGCTGAGTCAGAGTTCCACATTCGTCAAAGACCATGCACCCCTGAAATAGCTACACAAACAGAAGGATGTTAACAACAAACTAGTTAGCTGGACTTTGATAATCCAACCATTCAGATTTATGGCCAGGCACAGACCATATGCTAAGAATTGTGCAAATAGTTTACACAGGTCACATAAATTAACCTAATTAACAAAGAACTGTGAGCAGTATGATGGGAGGGAGTTATTGTGCTTAGCAAACATTAAAATTGTAAAAATATTGTGTTTTATCATAAAAATTCTATTGAATGTATTGTAATGCTGTTTATGCATTATCCAATATGGTGTTCATACTCCAAACAATATGGCATGAAGCTTATGGTGCTATTTGCAATGAGACATATGTAATATTCATTGTGGTAGAGCATGTAAAAAGCAATGATTACAAACATCTGTAGTTGTGAACTTAAAAACAAGGGTTTAGAACAATATGGTAGAACAGTTTGTCTCATAGTGAAGATGAAGCTTTATGTGGTTACCAAAAAAAAAGTAACTGGAAGAGATGTTTGCTTCTCTTTGAGAGACAGTATTGTGGTCAGCAGTAGTGACTCTTGGTAGATACTAGCTGCAGATTTTAATGAAGAAGACCAAGAAGAAAGAAAGATACCTGGATTTATTTAGAGGATTACCTGAACTGTGTCGGGGATTATTTGAATACTTTGTGGATGTACAGACAGAGCTGTAACACTTTACTTTTCCTGTTACAGAATTAACTTATTCCGCATTTTTTCATGTTGCTTCATTATAAATAAAGTGCAATGAACTTGAAAATATCCTGAAAGTGCTAATGGTGTGTGTGTGTGTGTGTGTGTGTGTGTGTGTGTGTGTGTGTGTGTGTGTGTGTGTGTGTGTGTGTGTGTGTGTGTGTGTGTGTGTATGTGTGTGCCTGTTAAACTTTATATTATTTCCACCTGCAAAAAGTAACTTTATATTAACAGTTTCACTTGCACTTTTGACTTTGATTTCATATGAATATGTGTGGCCAGCAGATAATACAAAACAGTTATTGGCAACAGTTGATTTCTCAGCTGTTATCCATAATATGTTGATAAGTGACTGTTATGGTTCATAACATATTTCAAGATTTTACATCCTAACATAAAAATGTAAAATCCTAAATTATTTATGACACCAGCATTTGCTATTAGTTGTTGTCTGATCTAATAAATTATCAGACTGTTTGTATTATTTGGTCAAATGATTGTGTTTAGCAGCCAAATAACAGTAATGAAGAGGCCAAAGAGACAGATGCCCAGTTGGAAGCATGCAGTTTTTGAATCAGATTGTATGTAGACTAGCTACAGAAGAAGAAGTACACTGGAATGTTATTAACTTTAACTGGAATTCAATACAGCTGTTTTAGTAACTATAATTCATAGACCAATAAATCTCACACATTTCATCAGTTATTAGTATCTCTGTATTTTTATGTGTATATGTAAATCACACATTATAACAGATAGTAAATTGCAGGTTTAATTCTTGTTTGTAAATTCCTGTTAATTTCTGCTGGCAAAAACTTGTATCTAACTATGCATTTTTTATAATATATATATATATATATATATATATATATTTTTTTTTTTTTTTTAACCATAGGTAATTTCTCATTGTTTATTGTCCTGTATGTAATTATTCTTATCTGTCTGTCTTTATGTGGAGCTTTTCTCCTCAGGCCTCCACTGAAAATGGATAATCTCTACCCATTTGGAGTTTCCTGGTTACCAAATGTCAAATAAATACATAAACTATTCATCATCTACAGCTACTAGGAAGTGAACTGCTATATGAAGATGATTAATGAGAATGCAATCCTGACATGGCCTGCTATGCAAACCTTAAATGGGGCAAGTAGAGTTAGTACATAACAAATAGGGGTGCAGAGGCTGAAGCCTTCTGCTTGGGGAATGAGGGTCACAAACATCTGTAGAAAATGGGGTAACCTACAAATGGACGAAGATTGAACTCTTGAGCGTCAGTGTCCCAAAGTTCAACCCATGAGGATTGGAGTTCCTCCACAGAAAATCACTGTTGGTGAGCTCTGCTGGCATTGATGCCCATTTTGGGGGGGGTTTCTCCATTCTTCAAATTGGTACAGCTGTGCAGTTTGAAGATCTTGTCTGCAAATGCTTCCTCACCTTCCAAACTTACTTTCCCCACACATACCTATGTCCATTCCCCAACATTCCACTCTCTCCTTAAAAAAAAAAGGGCACCTGTCCTGCCCTAAAAAAAAGTCCCATACATAGCTCTACATTTTGCACACATGTCCACTGGACACACTTAACTGGGTCCAATTGGCTTGACAATGCACTTATGTTGTCGTCACCCTTCTCTCTGGAGGGGAGGTCACAAATTCAGCTTAAAATCTTTGCATGTGCACAGTTGTTGCTGTTGAAGAAATGGATAGCTATTGTTCTTTTCTATGCCCTTCCTGCATATCCCTCCCTGCCTTTAACTATCTTTTTCACCCTGCTTGCACCCCATCTCCCCACTCTCCTATCTCCCCAATTTTCATTTCTTTAAAGAATCACTGCACATAGAGCAGCATCACTAAGCTATGCTAGATGGTGGTGTATTATTACATGTATTTGAAAGCATAATAATCATGCTCAAAATGTACACCTACATGTGATTTAAAATCCAGTAACATCTCACTCGAGCAACAGTACATCAATCCACCAAGCCTCACAGCCAGTCAAGTAGCACAGATGTTTTAAGCAAAACAGTACTTGTCATTTTCTCATTATTAATCATGTTTACATGATGCTGCACATTGTGCCGCATCGCACTACAAATCTGCTAAAGATTAATCGAAAAATAAGAATTTAAATGGGAATCTGTTAGAGAAATAAATCACTATAAAGCCATACACATAGGGCAGGATTCACGATGGCTTGCACGGAGTCTAAGAGTAGTGTAAGACTCCATGCAGCCATCGCTATCCAGGAACAGCCTGTATGTGCGTTTAAGAGAGCACCTAAAACGGCTCCTACACGGACAGGTCGTGGATATGCTAATTACTTCACTTGCAGCCAAAAGGCATGCAAATGAGGTAATTTTGTGATCCAGGAAGCAGAAACCTGCCCGTGTAAGAGCCGTGTTATCTGCAGAAATGTATTCAGTTGACATCTGAGTACCATTCTGCAAATAACACAATGGAGCCTTGTCAGCTCCAAATAAAGGTTGCATATGTTCCAGGCAGCATGCCAATGGCCAAATATGTGGCCACTGGCAACATACCCCGATGCAAAAATAAAATAAAAATGCTTTTTTTTCTGCCGATGTTTAAACATAGCGCAGTGCCGCGCAAATGGGCTGCGCTATAAAAAAAACAGAAAAATAAAAATTTTAAACCCACAAACGTGGGTTTTATGCAAAGCATGAATTTACAATGTAAGGGGATAGCAGGCTGAAAACAACATGGCCACTGAGTAGGGGTTGCTAAG